>NC_081410.1:521116604-521716604 GCF_030272615.1 Cryptomeria japonica | reverse complement strand
AAAAATGGTTAAAAAACTAGAATATAAATCTCAATTTCAAGGGTGCAACAGCCTTTTCTCAATTAATCAACAACAAAACTTACTAAAACTTGAACAAGGTTATTACTTATTTCGGAGTGAATTCAATATAGTTTCAAGACAAAACCTGCAATTACAAACCTAGACCCATAGAAATAGTTTTTCAAAACTAACCTCAGGCACAGATGATTGTTGAATGCAGTACATCTGCTCATGTTTCCGATAGGGAAATATGCGACCACCTTTTCTGTTCCCCCCCTAACTGCACATTGAGAAGTATGTATTGCACAAAAACCCTGTACAACAATGATTTCAAATGCATGTTAGCTCAAAATCCTCAAAATGGATGAACAAATGACATTCAATCACAATTTGAGGAAAGAAAGGGGCATGCCAGATAAAAGTTAATGGTAGATGGCTTGCTTTGTATCTTGTATTTACTAACAGCCAACAGCCAACAGCCATATGAATTCTGATTCCCATGTTCCAATCAATGCACTGAATTTTATGCTTCAGTTTTGACACCCAGATCCTTCTTTCCAAAAACAAAAGTTAGGTTTTATGGCCTAATTGACTAAAATAAAAATAATAGTAATTCATACCATTTTAAATTTAAGCTGCAATGATTCATTTCATTTACCTTTTCTAACTCCATAGCAAATATTTTATTTATAGAGATGAACAGAAAAAGAGGTTGCTCGGCACATGGATGGATGGTGCATTGGCATGGTTATTGGCTGTTTGGTGCTAGGCACAAAGTTTGTGTCCCGCACTGGACACTGTATTGCTCCAGTGTGTTTCAAGTGGTTCCTTGGGGTACATTGTGTTTCAAAGTACAGGGATCAGGTCCACTATCCGTGGCCTTGACAGTTGGGGCTGGTTAATCCCCAGACTTCCAATTGAAAAAAAAGAGGTTGCTTGCTTTCAAAAACTTCCATCAGAGATCTAGAATTGTTACTGAAAACCCAAAAAGCCTATAAACATTTTGATGAAAATAGTATTATTATATTGCTCCTTCTCAATGTTGATAAATAGTGTTCATCAATATTAATGTATAAGCCTTGGAAAAATAGGTTACAGAATTCAAATAGTTACTGATACAGTTATAGTGTAATTATCTTACAGTGTAATTGTCTTACAACAGCCTCCGTGTCTGTGAAAATGTATTTTTTCTTTACTTGAAGTTGAGTGTTATGAAGGTAGAAGAGCTGTACTTTGTTAATATCTTGTGTATCAATCCTCGGTCCAATCAGCTGTCAAGGGTAAGAATTATTTGAAACTATGGATTCCAGAGGTTCAAAAGTCATGCATGAGATTCAAAAATTTTGCATATTAAATAAATACTATAAAATTGTATTAGTTCATCTACAATTGAAATTCTGTTCACAGAGTAAGTAATCATCTTAACCATTATCTAATAGAGTGCAATCTACAAGTTACCTGCCCACAGTAAAATATTAGCAAATCACTACGTTGCCAATTTGGGTTTGGGTTTGGGTGCAGTGGTTCGCCAAATACACACATGTAATACATAAACATGTACCTATATGCATACATGTCTATGTACATATGTGTGCATATAACAGGTTTCCTCAAAAAAAGACCCAGTAGCAGGTCTAGTACTTACCAGTCTACGGCCAAGTTAGCGTCTCCTGTGGATATTAGCAAGATCCTGCCCAAAAGACCCAGGTTTGTCCAGATATGCTATATAGTGTACCTAAGCAAACCCAGGTACACTTGGGAGGACCTAGAGCAACCCTGAGAAAAATCAAAGGCCAAAATGACACCTTTTCACCTTTTTTTCTTTTGCTTATCGACCTCCTCCATTGACTAATCAACTAAAAAGAGCAACCTCAAATCCTAAAATTGACTTTAAAACACTTTGAAACACAAAAACAAACACATTTTATCTCATTTTGAGAACAAAACACACAAACCAAATACACTTGCTGAAATTTCATTCCTACTCGTCATTGGACAAATAGAGCTGAAGATTGATCATTGAAAATTCCATAGAGATTGGATTGCTATTCCTACACGTGCAAGAACCTTTTTGCTGCCAAGAAGATGTGAAGGAAGACTTTTGACTGGAGGTAAGCTGTTTTTTTACTTCTACTCACAAACTCTTTTGTTTTGTTCTTCATTCTTTAACATTTAAATGAGTTAAAATATATATTTTTGTTTTCAATTGTTTAAATTATGTTGTTTTACAAATGTGTTTGCCACAAGATACAATGATAACCAGTTCTAGCTCTATGGGCCAGCCTCAATTCAAAATAGATTCAAATTAAATGTTGTGAATATAAGTTGACATGATACAACACATTCCAAGTGGTGTGAGATATATTTGGGTCGCAATGGATATATGACAAATAGAAAGCTCATACGATTAGGTGAAAACCCATTTGTGGGTATTAATAGCATGGGCTTCAAAGCTTACATGAGCAAGAAGGATGCACCATTTCCAAGATTTAGAGTGTTGGAATATATTAGGGGGTAAATATAAGTAGTTGCCCTTAGAACATATCATCCTTTGGCAAAGAGAGAATAGAGTGTTGATTATAATTAGGGAATGGTGGATTCCAATTGCCTTGGGCAACATTGGAATCCGCCCAAGGGGGCCAGCCCCTTTCTCCAACGTGTAGGGCTGGGCCCTATACCTCACTCCACGCTACATAATGAAACCCCACGCCTCATACAAGGTAGCGTGCTAAACATAATAGGGCCAACCCTATCTAATGCATTTCGATTAAAGGAAAAATAATAAATTAAAGGTCAAGCCGACATAAATGGATTTGAGTATCAGCCAACATATATGGATATTGCATCATATAAATAAAGATACCTTTCACCTCAATAATACATTCAATACATTGTTATGCGAAATATCTACATCTGCCTGATGCGAACTTGAAGGAGTAATATCACAGTGAACCATATCCACTATCACAGCGAATTCCATCTGCTATACCAGTGAATTACATCTGCCATTGAAGGTGCGAAATTCATCCATGAGGAGAGCCAACTGAGGACTAAGGTTGCAGTCCAACAAAGTGCAGACTTCATACCTAGGGTTTGGACCTGATTTCTGTTGGAAGTGATGAAGGAGGCAGACTTGACAGTGCAGTCTTGTGGAGGATATTATTTGCCCTAAGTGGAATCACCTTCAAGTACTTAAGATAAGTGTTGTAATCTTCATATGAATATAATCCATAATCAGATCTGAGGATCTTTTCTGGCTGGGTTTTTCCTCCTTGGAGGTTTTCCCAGGGTAACCGTGTCTTGTTCTTATTTGTTCATTTCTATGCGATGCCTAAACCTAGAAAAATTTAAATCTTGCATCTAATCAATTTAGTTAGAAACTAAAATCTGTTTTCTGAGTTTATATTAATCTGAAAGTGCTAAAAGTTAACATAGAGGTCCCCTTTTCACCATCTCTTTCTGCTCCTGAAGTTGGGGTATAGAGCCACCCATTTTAGGCCACACATAAAGAAGAGCCCGATACAAATAAGAGAACAAAGGAGCAATTGGAAAATGCATTCTCAAATAAGCCTAAAGAGATTACCAATGAACAAATTAAAAGATGTGTCTATGCAAATTGTACGGCCTTAAACATTGTTTCCTCATCATATTCACAAAAATGGTGACAAAAATGAATGAGGCTCCAAAAGTGTACAAGGGCGCAAGTTTTGAGCAAATGTACAACACCTTATCCACAAAGGAGGTTAAACTTGTAGAAGAATTATTGGAGCACATCAAGGAGTCATGGAAATAGCCAACGGTTTCCATCATTTCCAATGGATGTAAGATATCAGAAATCAGCCTTTGATCAATCTAACTGCAATATCACCTAAAGAGGCAATGTTTTTTAAAGTCACAGATTGTGAGGGCTAGATGTAAGATGCACAATTTATTGTTGACTTCCTCATAGGGACCATTGAGAAAATGAAGCCTAATAAAATTGTCCAAGCCATAGCATACAACACAAAATATTGCAAAGCCATCAGTTTGGTGGTTGAGGCACACCTTATGCTCTCTACCCCCTCAAATTTATGCTATAAAAGATTAGCAACAAAATTGATCAAACCAATGTAGGGAGAAAGCCAAAAAATATCCAAATGTAACCACCACATGTTGCAAGCAAAGTTGCATGGACACGGATACGGATACAAATATGGACAGGTTATCGGATACAGATACGGCAATTTTTTAAGACCCCAATATGGATATGGCTGGATACGACTAGATACGACATTCATAAAAATCACATATACATATATTTAACACAATTTTCTAAGTTATTTTTCATTACTTCCAAAGCACAATGGACACATAATTGCTACATAAATAATTATAAGTTTGTCTTTGAGCTTCTGGATTTAGTTGTGTGAGCTTTTCTGCATCAACATTTTGGATCACACTCTGTGATCCATCACCAGGATGAAAGTAGAGAGCACAAGGAGAAAATGGATAATGTTGCAGACCCAGACACATTAAGAAGAGGTGGAAAGAGGTTACCTTTTTTACTTATTTTGTTTTATTTTATTTCCCTATCTTGAGATGCCACTTGTCCTAACCTGGTACCCTCTCTCTCTCTCTTTCCACCTCTTCTTAATGTGTCTGGGTCTGCAACATTATCCATTTTATCCTTGTGCTCTCTACTTTCATCCTGATGATGGATCACAGAATGTGATCCGAAACGTTGATGCAAAAAAGCTCACACAATCAAATCCAAAAGCTCGTAGACATACTAATGGATTGTGGAAATCTACTGATATTAATTATAAGTTGATTTAACAATTTACAGTATGCAAAATAGTAGAGTTGCATTGGAAGATAACCCAAAAAATGGGTTCTTGAAATAGAAAAACATTTCAATTGTCTTTCTCATTTGGCGTGGGTTTTGTTTATACCATTTTTTTTTAATTGCATGAATGAAGTTTTTTTGAATTAAATTTAAGAAGATTTACGTCAAATTTTGAAAAAATCAAATCACATAGTATTTGACATGATTGGAAATCAAGGTTTTTTGGGCATGCATGGGTACAATATCCGGCATGTATCCGGGCTGTATCAGATACAGGGATACGCGTACCCAGGGAGGGTCATAGGAGTTTCCGGCTACTCTGGTTGCAAGCCACTTTCAAATCATTCTTGAATTTGAAGCTGCAAGTGAAACAATACAACTTATGTTTCACTTTAGTAATTTATTTTTAAAATTTAAGTATGCATTCTTCTTTGTTTTTAAATTTTAAATTTTTATTTCTAAATATGTTGTTAAGACATGATCTACCTCTAACACAATCATCTTGAGATGACTCATGAAGATGCGGTAAGAACTTTCTAGCATGGTCATGAACCTACTTTGGTCGGTATGGAGCAAACCCAATAGTGAGAGGGCAACAAATATAAAGCAAATGATCCTAGATGACACTTGGTGGAATTGTGTGAAATATCTTTTTAGTTCACCAAGCTATTAAGTATGATCCATTATACTAATATTGATAAATCTTACTTGGAAGAGGTATATAATGGCATCAACTCAATTATGGAGAAGATGAAGACCATCATAAATGAGAGAGAGCAAAATCTTGAAGAGACTTTCTTCAAACAAGTGCACACAATACTTGTTGTGCAATGGTACAGATTGAGCACTTCATTGCACCTCATTGCACCTTCTTGCCTTTACATTGACTCCAAAATACAAAAGTACTAAGATCCTTTCTTACCAATAATGGTTGCACAATGCATAGATGTGATAGTTAGCAAAAAGTACAAGCTAGCATTTGCTAGGCTCTTCCCTGACCCTAATTTGGAGAATGTGGTTACACACAAGTTTAATGATTTTCAACACTTTATTGGTTGAAGTATTTCTGCACTTCATGCCAAGTATAAAAAAGATGCTCACTATTGGTGGTACTTCCATGGCCAACCATTCCAACACCTACAACCCCTGAAAATTAAAATCTTATGCCAATTATTTTTTATCTCAAATTCTCTAAACTTTAATTTATTTTCATTTGTGAAATAAATTTTTTCAATTTTCAAAATTTCATTTAAGATTTTTATTTTTATTTTGTATAGATGTACCCAAAACAAGCCCAACCCCTAATTATTTCTGTAATACCAGCATATCTGAACCCAATCCAATAACACAAACACACTTACACACATATATCTAACACATTAAAATTTACAAATATAAAAAATAGTCATAATTTGCACAATATATACAAAATTAAATACAGATCACAACTGATAAATGATTATGTATATGAGCAAGTGTATATATATAAAAAAAAATAGAAATAATCATAATTCTCACAAATATACAAAATTAAGTACAGAACACAGCTGATAATACAATCTTGAGTTAGAGAGATGAGAGTGCATATGAGAGTAAAAGTCGAGCGTTTTGTCTATCTTTTCATGAGTTTTTCATGTGTTGAATTTCCAGTATGATTTACTATTGGTCTTCAAAATGGGCCTGTATCCAATATATTTGCATGGAAACTATCGCCATGGCATGGAATGAACAAACTTTGTCCTCATCTTTGATGAACTTCTCCAAATTGGTCATCTTTACACCGGGGAAGCATGACATAAGCACATAACAGCTGCATCTCACCACGCATAGGAGTGACAATTCTCTGCCATATTCTTTCCTATCTTTGCATTATCTATAATAATTCCTCTTTAACTTTTCAAAGAGTTACTTGTATAACAACCAAGTTGTTACTGAAAGATTACAAATTTTAGTGGCTAAACATTTAAGTGATTTATGCAAAATAAAATGAAAATCAAAGTCGCCCAAAAAAGAAATAATCAAAAGATGGATAACAGATTTAAAGGACCAGATAATGATTGACAGGAGAATGAAACCTTTTGAATACATAGAAGTGTAATAGAACATCTTCAAGGTAATATACCAATGGTATGTCTTGCATCTACCACTTGTTTTCTCATGAGGGAAATATTTGACTGGCTAAAAAGGATCAACCAAAATTTAACGAGCTTGAAGACAACTTCAACTTGCAAGCTCTGCAATACAATAGCCAACAGCAATAATAAAGTACATGTTAAAAAAAGAGGGACCCTGGTTGGAAGTTAAACATTCCTGTCGATATTCTTCACTCAAGAAAGCGATGGATAGGAAAAGGAAGAGGCCACTACTACCATTCTGAGAGTGAAAAGCAAATGAAAAAATAATTCTTATATATAAATTATTTATTTTCAGATTTAGAAGAAAAATTAATACAGGTAGTTATGGCCTAGGTATGGCCCCCAGCTGTGAGTCTGCAATGGATACATCTTGGTAGATCCATAATCTGGGGCCGTACACAGCATAAGCATGCCAAGAGTAAACAACACTACTAGCAGTTATAACAAAAGCAAGTATCGTTTGCTTTATGAGACTTCACCGTCTAGAAAAAAGTTGAAAACCTTTATGATCATATCTAATCTACAAATTACCAATTTATATTAAAGAGATAATATTTAAAAAGTTAGTAAAACACAAAACAGGTTTGATCTTAATTTTTTTTTCATTTATTTTTCCCCGCTTTTTCTACTCTTTTTCAATTGTCTGTGTTATAGTTCATTTTTATTAACTAATTGCTTATTTTGTGAATTGCACTTGGGTATGATCAACTAGAATTTGAATGGCACGCCAAGTGGCATATCTGGACAGCATGCCTTAGAAACTAGAATAATTTAAAACATAGATTTTATTTTTTTCTGTAACTATGGATTGGACAGTGAAGATAAAGCCACTAGTGTTCCTGCTCCAAAGTGGAACGGGGGAGAGAAGGGAACCCTCTTCCAACAAATTTGACCTATATGTTTGGTAATTGTTATCCCAGTGACTCATTTCAAAACTATGTGATCTTGGCTTGAAATCCTTAGCTTCAGGGTTTTGTTTAAGGCAGCTTTACCATATCTTTGTTTCAAAACATAAATTTTGATGCTGTGCTCACTGCATTTTCAGGGCTATCGACTGGCTGATAGACTGCGATTTTTTACTTTTCTTTACCTAAAATGAAATGATTCTAATTACAGACCAAAAGTCCACCTGTCTCAACCACCAAAATACACTGAAATTTAGGATAGTGTTTGATTCCTTATGAAGGTTAATTCCTTTTAAATTAAGATAAAGTGCGCCTTGAAACTGTGGGAAGAAGAATTCGCACTGCAGGATGGTAGCTAAGTGGTAGAGCACTACAGCATTTCGAAAGAAGATCCCATATTCAAATAATAGTTGGTCTATGAAGAATGACAGAAATTGAACCGTAGATATTGTTCTTCATTGGAAAAAAATTGTTCTCAATGTTAGAGGCAGAGTATACCAACACATTAGCCAAAGGTCACAAGATCAAATCCTCAATTGTCCATAGACAATAATAAAATTTAAACCCTCAAAATTATCTTTCTCTAACCAAAATAACCAAAACTCCAAAATTCGAGGCCTAGCTGATTCATAGAAAAAATCAGAAATTTAATCTTAAAAATTGTCTTTCACTAAAAACGTAATTGTCAATGTCAACTTGCAATGGCGCAACCGGCGAAGATGCTCGGCTCATATAAAGCCAACCAGGGTTCTATTCTTACTAAATGTCATCACAATAGAAGCGTAGTTAGGCTTCAGTAGTCAGGATATCATAGAAAGTAATTTCCCCAAAAAATTGTACGTGTGAACTTAAACTAAATATTGATTTACACACTAATTGTTTCGTCAGATTCAAACTTAAAAAGCTCATCCTTTTGCAGTCCATACAGCATTAAAAGTTTCCTGATAAGAACTATGTACACCATTAAAGAAGAAAAGAAAAGAGTCCCGAATTATCAAATTCACAAAAAATTATGGTGCCCTTACCTGAGTTGGAGTTTGATATGCAGCCAACGCCATACTCATGCTCATTATACCTCCACTCTTTCGTTGTCATACAAATTGTCAATCTTCTTCTCTGTTGTCAAACAAAGAAAAGGGTTTTAATCTGAGGGAAATCCTCTGCGCGAACAAAATTTCCTCAGTCGGTTTCGAACAACATATTAACCTTGATAAGTACTTTTGGCTTTGGGATAAGATGACTGTTTGCAGTTGCTTTACCGCATTGCGATATTTATTTATTTATTTTTATCATGGTTAATATTCATCTTATATTACTGTCAAAAAACAAAAATCTTTCCTTAAGCTAAATGCATATAATTCAGAATTTAATGTTAACTTTAGAGATCAAATGAGATATAAAAATAACATTTAGTTTTAGGAACGGTGAAGACAAATGGAATTGGAAATGGATTTTTTCTATTTATCTTTCATCTTTTAATCAAAACAGTTTGGGTTGGTACATATGTATCTATCTTGTAGCTTATAACTCTAATCTAGAATATTATATATTTATGTCATTTAATTCACCAAATTATCTATCATTTTTTTATAATCAAGGCTCGATAATATTTAGAAATGCCTTAAGTAGGTTGTTAGATCAACATGGTAAAGTTTTGCTAGGTTGACCCCCTCGATGAGTGTGGGTTTTTGCCAAGATCAAGAGCTCAATGAAAAGTACAAAATAGAGAGACAAAATATAGGACAAGAATAAATTGTATTTTCATCAATAGATAGATGATCAAAAGATCAATAGTTGTTCATACAATGTATATGAGCCTGCATATATAGGCAAGGCAATATGGATTTGTGAGCACACAAACATGACATGTGGCTCAATAAGAAACAAGGGTAGGTAGGAAATAGGTGTGGTAGGTAGGAGAAACAATAAAATATTCCACCTGAGGTGGATCACCCACCGAAGGTGGAATTATCACTCCACAATAAGTGGATATGATAGAGTAGTAACAAGATCACACCATAAAAAGGTGGAAATTCTCCTACACACACTGTCCCAATGTGGCAAAAACACCCAAGTGTCTCATACCCAAACTACTATGAAATGCATTATCTTAAGTAAACTTAAATAAGGTAATAATATCCATGATAAATAATTATTTACACCAACACACCCCCTTAAGTGCAACTTAGGGGAATGCACTTAAGTCTACAATGCAACTAAGCAATGCAAGATGGGTTTCGGCTACAAGGCCATGTTAGGTACCCATGTACAAATGCAAATGCATGCAAACCAATGCAAGGAAATCCCTCACAAAGCGGGGAAAGAGAGAAAAACCCAATGGGAAAAAACCCTCCCCCAAAAGAGAGATGAAAGCTATACAAGAGAACTCTCATAGAAGTATGTGAGGAACAAAATCCCATGTGAGGAAAAAGTCCCCCCCATATGAGAGAATAAGAGAAGCTAGGTAGCCCCCCCCCCCCCCTCGCCCTCAATGTAGAATTTGTAGCAATGATAGAAGCTCGATGATGAATGAAGAAACTGCTCCACAAATGTCGAACGACATTCCTCCCCTTAAGAAGAAACAAAACCAAAGGTGTATCCATGAAGTCTCCCCAATCATGAAGGGAAGATGTATGAAAAAAACTCATGATGAATGAAGTCTCTGAAAACTACTCAAGTGTCCCCATGTTGATGCTAAAAGGTAAACCCCTCCAAAGGTGGTAAACTGCTCCACACTGCTAAAAAAAGCACTCCAAGATCTAGTGGGGATGAATGTAGAACATGTCCCAAAGACTCACATGTCTCCTCAAAAGATAAAGAGACCTCCTCCAACTGTTGTACATAAGTATCCACAATCATGTCAACCTCGAAAGATTGATCATGTAGAGAATAAACAAGAGGGTCAGAGTGTTCCCTCACAACAATCGAAGAAGGATCATCTTCATCAAAGAGAAGATGAATATCATCAATGATGTCTCCCAAATCTACAATATAGGATTCCACAAACAAACCTGCAATGTCTGGCAAGTAATCATCTCATGAAACTGAAGCTGGAAGACATGAGATATCCTGTTGCATTGAATCACAAGAAGGCAAAATTGTCGCATTATCTACATCATCAGGTGCAATAGGTGATGTGATATCAATAGGAGGAGATGAAATGGAAGACTCAAGAATGGGGTCACATGTGGGAATCCCCAAGTTCAAGTACCCAAAGTTCTCCTCAAAATCTAAATCATGACAAGAAGTGTGATCATCATGTGTAGAATCATCATATGTGAAATCATCATCATCAACAAAAATTTGAAAAGGAATATAACCAAGATGATCAATCGCCCCAGTTGCAATGATAGCTCTAGTCTCCAAGTCTCTAATGAAAATTGACTCGGGTGTGAACTCCACAATTCTCTTAAATGTGTCATGTGTGATTTGATAGATGGAAAGGAGATTGTTTGTCAAATGGGGTACACACAACACATCATTGAAGGAGTTATCCCCAATGGCAATAGTTCCTTTCCCAATCACATCCATATATGTATGATTGCCTATCAAAATTTGCGGCATGGTGCAAGGCTCAAATGTAGAGAACATAGACTGCGAAGATGCCATATGATGAGAAGCCCCTGAATCTAGAAGCCATCTCCCTGAATCATGACTTGTAGTAGCACAAAGAGATTTTCCTTTTCTTGTCCCAAAAGAGCAAGTCTTCCCACTTGTAGAAGCCATGAATGCTTGCCCTTTTCCTTTTGAATGTGAGGAAGTGGAAGTTGATGAATCATCCTTCTTGTAGGCATTAGGCAAATCAATGTTGTGCTTTTTGAGGATGTGTGAGAGCTCATCAATCTTCTTAGAATGGCAACGACGCTCCTCGTGACCAACCTTTTTACAATAGGCACAAGTAGGTCTCTCCCTCTTTGGTGAATTGTCCCTCTTGGAAGAGGATGAATCTCCTTGTTTTAGAGAAGGTGATGCTTTGTCCTTAGGCTTTGATTGCCATTTCTTCTTGTTTGAGTTGTCCTTTCCTTGATTTCCTTTGTTCCCTTGATGTGCCAAATGCTTGAGACTTAGAAGTCTTGAAAATGCCCATGCTTATCAACTTAGTTTGTTCCATCATTAACATTTCAGCGAAAGCATCAAATATAGGCATTGTGTCGCTTGAACCCATTTTCATCCTATGGGTTTGGAAACTAGAAATAAATGTTGCATATTCTTGTGGAAGTTTTCCCATCAAATTGAAGATCAATTGAGTATCCTTCTTATCAATACCACAATCCTTGAGTTGTGCCCTCAACTCTTTTGCCTTACTGACATAATCTTGTATAGTATCAAAGTTCTTGGGATCCAACATGGTGAGATCATTATCAATCTGATATCCCCTAATCTCATCAACTTAACCATACAAGTCTTGAAACTTTTTCCAAGCATCCTTGATTAGAGTACATTTCTCAATATGAAGAATGAGATCCTTTGATACATACTTTCTTAAGGTACCAATTGCCATGATATTTTTAGTGATCTAATCTAAGTGATCAACAGGACCAGCCTTAAGATCAACGGGAGCAACAATAGTTCCATCAATATAATGAGTTAGTCCTTTTTCCATAAGTTTACTCCATGCATCAATTTTTCAAGTAGCATAATTATGAGGATTTAAGAGTGGAAACTTAGGAGAACCCATAGCAACAAAAGGAAGGAACACAAGAGCACAAAAGCACAAGAGAAACCCCCCCAAATTCAATCAATCAAAGTGTCCCCCCAAAAAAATGATGATTTTGTCACTTTATATGTAGTGCGTGTACAATGCTCTAAAACCTGCTCTATTCTTTGTCATCTGTTGTTTTGAAACATTTACATGAGCTAGGCTCAACCCTCGCAAGAGCCACATTTCTCCCCACTCATGTAAAACAACCATATTACTTTTCTTGTATCTGCACATGAAGCAAACACGTTAGAAAAAAACAATGCATAATATGATTTCTTGCTGATGATTTGACCTGATATTTACTGATTTGCTTGGCATACTAATTGTTGTGATGCACATGAGGGTTAGATTGTATATTTGTAGGTGTGTGTGCATATATGGGATGATGACCCTTCATTGCTCTAACACATTATTTACTCAAATGCAAGTACTCAGGGACAACAAGGAGGACAACCAAATGCAGGATGGGCGAAAGACTACAAATGACAAAAGGCATCACAGAGACTCGTCATTCAGGAAATGATGAGTTACCTTTCCTTATCTACATTTAATTTTATGTTTTGCATCTGTAAATGTATAGTTTATTTCTCATTTGCACCATATTAGTTAGTCTCACGGTTTGCATGAGACACTGTACATTCATCAATAAAAGACTACTTTTTTTTCTGAAATTATGTACTCTTTCTATCTCATGTGCATCTATATAAGGAAATATGATTGTGAAATCTTCTTGTTCTTTCTCTTTAACTATTTATGTATTTATAGTATCATGCTAATCCCATTTTCACACTAGCTTAATTCATAGCCATTGTATATCAACTTGATAGCAATCTCCATGTGAGTTTAATTAGCACACCTAAGATTTCAATTTGGAATCAATCTTAGCCTCATATCGTGCATTCTATATTGCATTTCATCTCTTCATATGATTTGATCATCTATCTAGGATCTTAGTTGCATTCATTTTTATCTTGGTATATCCTTCAATCTTGTTCTTTAGGTTGACATCTAAAAGATCAAGTGCTCTTCCAAGTGAAAGCCACCTTAAATCTTGAATATCCTTGGAGATAGAGGAACATGAGACGTGCTTGGGGTTCTTGATTTTGAAGCTAACTTAGTTTAGTTTCTATTTTGATTTCTAACTCTAGGACAATGTTTCATGTGTGTGTTTGATGTTGTTTGATTCTCTCTTATAGATTCCACACTTTCCAACACACTTTTTTGGTGCCCACCATGGGGCTTGGCCCCTAAATTTATCAAATTTTTAACATTTTTGCGTAGGTCCAGCCAAGAAATCTTACGAAATCTTCTAGCGCATATGTTGTACGCTGCACTGCATTTGGTCTCTATTATAGCACATACGCTAACAGTTACAATGCATTTGAAGTACAACACAACGCATATATTCTCTATAATAGCGCATTTGCTTTAGCAGGGTTACAATTTCTATCTTCTGTCTATTTTCTGGTTCTGGACAGTTTAGCGCATTTACTGTATCTTGTAGTGCATTTGTAGTACATTATAGCACATTTAATCTTTATAGTGGCACATTTGTACTCTGTAATAGTGCATTTGTCACAGAGGCAAAATTTTGTAATCTTGTTTGGCGAATTAGGCTTGTCTAGCCCATAAAGTGATTGGGATTTTCACTAACTTCTTTTTTTTGTAGGTTTCTAACAGTTTCTTGTAGATTGGAGGAGTTAAGCTAGGATTTTTTGATTTACTTTGCTATATTTTTCAAAATTGGTTAAAAAGACTTCACATTTCCTCTGGTTAAAAAAAACATCACTTGCAAAGGTAAAAAGAATCACAAGTCAAACTTTGTTTTCTTGCAAGTTAGGAGCAAAAACACTTCAAATTTGGGCTTAAAAAGAACAACAACTTTCATTTCTTGCAAAGATAAAATTCACACTCAATCTTTATTTGCAAGTTAAAAAGAACAATCAACTTGTCCTTTTTTTGCAAAATCGATTTACTTTATAGCAACGTGCTTTCATTTTGTTGACCAGGATTTCACTTTCTTAGTTAGCAAAAAAATTGCTATGTGAGACTAAAATAAACACCATGTTTGATTAGAGCAACATCTCCAATTAGGACTTAGATAAGCATTGCTTTGAAAGCTAATAAGAACATTGTATTCTTTATCTTGAGTGGTAGGTATATGCTCTCCCCTTGATTGGGTGAGAAGAAAGCCAAACACATTCTTTTCATGCTTTATTTACTTTCAAGTAATTAAAACCTTTAGAGGGCCTGCCTTCCTGAATGCCTTGAGGGGGCTAGTGAGAAAGGTACGACCCAAGTTGGCAATGGCTAAAGCCAAGTTTACCAACCCATTATAATCAAATGTGGAGGCTAATGAAAATCCCCTCCAACAGAAGTGTGTATTTGATAGCCTTCCCCTAGTATCCTTGTGATGCGAAAAGCCTTTTTTTTAAAAGTTGGGAAGCCTCTTAATTGAGTTTATCATTTGTCGTGCCAAACAAAACCTTTACTACAAACCATAGAAGTAGAAACCTTGAGCCGAGTCAGTTTCCATACATTGACAATATCATAGTGCAAGGGTGGGGAAGAATCTGCCCCCAAGATCACTCACCATACATCTCCCAAGATAACAACTCAATTAAGGAGCAATCCTCTTTGGATTAATATATGGAAAAAGACAAAAAAATGGGCGTCCCCTAGGGGGTGACATGGTTGTTTGAGTTGAAAGAGTATCAAGGTGTGGGCTATGGTATTATCAATGACCCTTGAATAAAGAGTCTACTTGGTGTGTCTTATTTGTATCCAAACCAATGAAAACATTAGGGATTTTAACACATCCTCAAAGAACATACACTAAATGTTTAGCATTAGGATGACCATTGTCTTCGTGTGTGCTATGTATTCTTGTCATAAATGTTAAAACATCTTGCAAAATATCAATCAACAAACTAAAAAATCAATTCAAACAAAGAGAAATCATAAGTGGAGGAGATTTTCAAATCCAACAAATCACCTTTTCAGGTGGTTATCAACTTTTCAACTATCTTTAGGCAAGACTTTTATCCAACAAAATTAGAGGAGTATCAAACCAAGTGATCACAAGTTATCATCCAAACTATCTCAACAACAATACCTAGCTAGGTATTCAAGTTTGTCAAATTTGTTTTCCATATCGGGAAACTTGATCCATATCATTTGACGTACTTTGTCATAGGGGCATATCAAACAAACCTTCTATTAGGACTAGTAATATTGAGTACCAAAATGGAGTATCCCTATCAACCCACAACATCAACATTTTGATCATTTGTATTACCAATCCCCGTATTCTGAGAAAAAGAAGTTTTCATCAAAAGACTAAGTTGAAGAAGAGACAACCTAGTCCTAGGGATATTATCAAGAGGAGGAAGTTTCTGTACATTAACTGTCAACTCTTTGTATCACATCATATCTTCTTATGTCACATGTGATTATATCTTCAAAGAAAAATCAACGAGTTTAACAAAGAGCCTTTGAGAAGTAGGGCTTATACTCAGAAGTCAACATTCAACCAACATCTCAACAAAGGGGGAAAAATCAATCCCGCCTTCTTTCCAAACATTTTCATCACTTACAATGAAGCACGACCTGAACCACCAACTCCAGTAAGAGAGGAATACATATCAACCCCACTAAGAGAAGAATAACTCACTTATTGAAAAGTCAATGCTCATTTTCACTTGATCTCATAAAAACAAAGAGTGGGACCCATAACCAGAATCAAGAATGAGTTGTAGGGAGTCCAATCCTTTTTATGATACACGCATATAGGGGAAGATGAGTTCACTAAGGATCTCATCCAACAATGCCAACAAAGTGCCACCTTCCAAAAGCTCATGGAAAGTCATAGAATTAGACAAACAAAAATACCTCCTCATGCTAAATAGTAAAGGAGTCAATATTCGCGAGGATTTTGACATGGAGAATTGAAGGAATACCAATGAAATAATCCCAAGAACAAGGGAAAGGACCTATGCATTTAATCTTTAGAATCAAGAGCACTTGGGAGTAGACAACACCCATGACCAAGACAACACCCGCGACCGAGATGATACCTGTAATCACAACAACGTTAGTGAACAAGGGGATGGCAATTATCAAAGGTTCAATGAAGAAAATGTTCCCTTAGCCAACATCAAACAAAAACTCAAACCACTCCAACAACAGATGCAAGATATGCAACAAGGGTCCACAACAAGGTACTCTTTGGAGGAAATTTTTTCTTATCCTTTTGATAGAAGATTAAACATGGTGCCCTTTCCACCAAACTCAGATATACCAAAGTATGAAAATACAATGGTAAGAGTGACCCCCGAGATCAAGTTAGGGAATTATGCATTATGAGCTTAGAGTTTTCCCATAATGACACTTACATGATGAGGCTATTCCCAAGAAGTTTGGGAGGACAAACAATGGAGTGGCTTTCAAAAATCACACCTCCTATCAGGTCATTTGATGAGCTAGTAAACAAATTCATTTCCCAATATTCCTATAAAATCCAACGCGAGGTCACCATGCTTGACATATGCAATACAAAACAAAAGAACAATGAAACTTTCATGGTGTTCTTACAAAGATGGAGGCGCATGGTCTCAAGGTACCCATGTGATGTGCCTAAAAAGGAGAAAATGGAAATTTTTATAGATAATTTGAATGACGAAATGAGTTATCAACTCAAAATTCAATGTCTACCTAGTTTTCAAAACTTGATTGAGAATGGCATTCAAGTAGAAGAAGACTCAATCAAAAAGGGAACCTTGAAATTTTCTAAGGAAGGTGCTAGTTCATCAAACAACAACACCTATAATAATCAATACAACAACAACTTGGACAAGTCCAAGTTTTGGACTAGGAACAAGAATGTTGTTAATGATGGTGTGGTTGATGCCAACAACGTAAAATCCAAGCAACCAGTGCTAATTTTATCAGGTGGTACACCACCCAACAACAATCAAAGAAATACCAACAAGGCACTAAGAACTATCAACACACTACCTATCAAGGAAACAACAACAATCGAGGGAACAACAACAATCAAGGGATCAATAATCAAGGAAGTAACACCAACACTCCACCTCCCCAATATTGAAGAACGTTTACACCATTGGGACAAACCATAGAATCTGCATTTCGAGATATCTTGGCAAACAAACTCATCACATTTCCAAACATAGGCAATTTCGAACCCCAAGTCAAACCACCATGGTGGAATGACTCACACTATTGTGACTATCATCAAAACAAGGGGCATCACACAAATGATTGCCTAAGGTTGAAAAACCTAGTTCAAGACATGACAGACAAGGGTGATATAATAGTTGATGGTCATAATACCAATGGTGACCACGAGGAATTCAAAGATCCCCTTCCTAATCATGACAAGGGAGGAGCAACAACATCCAACAACAAGAAAGGAGCCCACATAAACCACATCTACGACAACATCATTAATCACATATCAACATATGACAACCAAGTGAATTCCATAAAAATCAAGGATAAACAAGAACACGCATCGGTGAATGTGACAACAAGGGCACAAAAATATGTCTTGAAGGGGAGCACATCTAAAGCAACAACTCTTCCTAAGACTCGATACAACTTGGTAGACCAATTGCAAAAGACAC
This sequence comes from Cryptomeria japonica, assembly GCF_030272615.1. Classification (NCBI taxonomy): domain Eukaryota; kingdom Viridiplantae; phylum Streptophyta; class Pinopsida; order Cupressales; family Cupressaceae; genus Cryptomeria; species Cryptomeria japonica. The sequence goes on along the minus strand of NC_081410.1, from coordinate 521,698,389 downwards.
CTGCCCAAATATCAATATTAGAGTTTCTCAAAATCTCACCAACACATAAGGACATTTTGGAACAAGCTCTTGCAGATACTATAGTTCCAAACAACCTAGACATCAATCGATTCCAAGCCATGGTGGCACATATGAGGGTGCCTCATAACCTATCCTTTTTAAAGCATGATGACGTCTCTTTGAGTCATCCACACAACACCCCACTCCATATCAAAGTTCTCATCCACAAACATCAGGTAAAACGTGTGCTAATAGATGGAGGAGCTGGCCTAAATATATGTACCTTAAAACTTATCCTTGGATTGGGCTTCTCAAAGAAAGCTATCGATCCCAAACATAAAATCACTATCAAGGCATATGATGATGAAGAGAGGTCGTTAGAGGGAATAGTGGTGCTACCCATTGAGGTAGGACCTGTGCACAAGGACAAAATTTTCCAAGTCTTAGACACATACTTGACATATAACATACTCTTGGGTCGTCCTTGGAACCATGAAATGCAAGTGGTACCTTCTACATATCATCAATGTCTCAAGTTCCCTTACAATGGACATGAGATCTCAAAATCAGTGGACACCAACCCCTTTCAGTATTGCAACATTGTGAGGGCAGCTCAAAATGTTCTAGTACCACATAACAGGGAGGCCCAAGCTTCCTCATCATCCAATAATCAGGAAAAACTCAAGTCTTTATCCATAGACTTTGAAAAGAAGATGAATATAAAAGACCAAGGCATGGGGGAGTATTCTTTTGAATCCCTATGTTTGTCACAATTACCCATATCACCAAGGTCTCACGAACAACCTTCAACATCAAGGCACAAAGCAACACAACCCATCAAGAAGTTTGATGGAAAATTTATCCAAGTAGGCACACTCACGGAAGAATCAGAAGACAATGATATCCTCAACTAGCTATACAAAGATGAGGAAGAAACAAGAGTCATTGCTCTAGAAGTTGTCATCCCCACACAACAATATGGTAATGGATTTAGAATCATGCAACAAATGGGATACAAAGGAAAAGGACCTATTGGCAAGCATCAAGAAGGCATTAGAGAACCAATTCAACCCCATTCACAACTTACCAAAGATAAATTTGGACTTGGGTATGATTAGCATATTCAACCTGTATAGAAACAAGATCATCATAATCCCTGATGGAGAAGAAATGTATCACATAACAAGGAATCATGGCAAGAAGTGATACACCAAGCAGATAAAAAGACAAACAAAGAACAAAAGGACAAAAAATTTGAGAAACAACAAGAGGAACTCTCTATTCAAAGAGAGGAAGATTCCTATAAATAGATACATCATGTGCAAGCAATAACAGAACCTGATCAAGCCAGTACAAAATTAGTAAAAAAAGAACAGTTAGAAAACAAAGAGAAGATGAATATAAACCACAAAAAGAAGAACTTGCCATTCAAAGGGAGGAGATTGATTATGAAAAAATCCAAAGAGTATAAGCAAGCACAAAACCTGAATCAACACAAGTGACAAAACTTGTATCAATTATCAGCAAACTCTTCTCGCCATCTAATATTCCTATCAAACACAATGGTTTAGCCTTAAAAAGTGATACTGAGATAGACTCAAATGAAAATGAATGGGATACTTTCTCTGATATCACTGAGGACATTGAGGTAGATACAATCCACACATATACACCCATACCCTATGATGGACAAGGTTCGAGATCTAGATCATTTGAATTTGGACCACTATATATCTATGAGGCTAGTGAGAATGAGCAACGTCAATACAAAACAAAAAACATTGAAGAAAGTACCATCGAAGGCCTTGATACCGTCATAGACTTTGATACATCCAATGACAACTATGACAACATCTCCATCATGAATCTTACAGTGGTAGACCTTGACCCACCAAACGATCCCCTACCTCTCATACATCCTGAGCTTATAGATTGGGAACAACTTGAACACATTGATATACCAACCTTTCAAAATGATGACGCCATTATCCAATACTTATCCTCAGTCAACCTGAAAAACATGCTCCACCAGTGAACCCCATGACGATGTCTGCAATCAGAGGAGTGCCAAGTCTCTTAGTCGCAAAATGAATAAAAGACAAAATTGATGTAATGGTGAAAACCATTTAATGGTAGTGTTAGATCACAAAATATTAAAAAGAAACGGTGTATCCAACAGTGAAAACCTCTCTGAGGTGCTGACAGATGAGAGACTTGACACTCTTCTTGAATATTATCAAGAGCGATCACCTATATTGATTGAGCCCACTCAATCAATGAATATTGGCACATCAGAGATAGCAAAAAACATTCACCTCGCTGAATCACTCACAGATCAGGAAAAGCTGAGTTTCATAAGGTTTTTCGAGGAAAAGCAAATCAACTTTGCTTGGTCTTATGCAGATATGCCAGGGGTGGATTCGAACCTCATTATGCATCACTTATCAATCGCTCTAGGAGCTAAGCCCGTTAAACAAAAAATCAGAAAGATGAATCCACACGTGGCATTGCTAGTCAAAGATGAACTAAAGAAACTACTAGATGTCGATTTTATTTGACCTATAGACTATTCTGAATGTATTTATAAAATTATACCGATCTCCAAGTCAGACAAAAGCATTTGAATCTGCATTGACTTTAGGAACCTCAACAAGGCTTGTCCAAATGATGACTTTCCTCTACCAAGCATCGATACAATTGTGGATCTCATGGTAGGGCATGCGATGCTATCACTCATGGATGGTTTCTCAGGTTACAACCAAATAAAGATAGCTCTAGAAGATCACGATAAAACGACATTCACATGTCCATGGGGTACATACTGTTGGAATGTCATGCCTTTTGGTTTGAAAAATGCTGGTGCGACTTATAAAAGAGCAATGACAACAATCTTCCATGACATGATGCATACTTTTATGGAGAATTACGTAGATGACTTGCTAGCAAAATCATTCACAAGAGAGGGACACCTGTACATTCTTGATAAAATATTTTAGAGACTAGAGCAATTCAATGTCAGATTAAACCCTAAAAAGTGTATTTTTGGGGTCACATCCGGAAAGCTCTTGGGTTACATTGTATCAGAAAAGGGCATCAAGGTGGAACCTGCAAAGATTTAGGAAATCATGGAAATTCCACCTCCAAGGAACATTAGTCAGCTACGATCTCTTTAAGGCAAGCTATAATCTATTAGAAGGTTCATTGCTCAACTGGCGGACAAATGTCTCTCATTCAACCATCTACTTCATAAAAAATTACCTTTCAGATGGGAGGACAAGTGTGCATAATAATTCCATCATCTCAATAAATATCTCATGAATCTACCTATTTTGGTGCCACCAATAGTGGGCAAGCCACTCATTCTCTACATATCAACAACAAAAGTGTCACTGGGGGCATTACTAGCACAAGAAGACTCAACATGAAAGGAAAGAGTCATTTATTACATTAGTAGGATGCTAAATGGCTATGAACTTAATTACACCTTCATCAAAAAAGCTTTTTTAGCTATGTTGTTCACTTCCCAAAAGTTGCAACACTATATGTTAGCTCATACTATCAAAATAGTGGCGAAGATCAACCAATTAAAATACGTACTCAACAAAGCCGCTCTCATAGGGAGGTTAGCTAAATGGGTCATGATCCTAAGCGAGTTCAACATTCAGTACACAGAACAGAGGGCTATCAAAAGACAAGCAATAGCAGGTCAATTGGTGGAAGCACCACTACCAGACAAACATCCACTACATGTGGAATTTCCAGATACATATGCGCTCACTATTACACCAAAGAAATACATCTTATACTTTGATGGGTCCTATACACATCATGGATTAGGTGTCGACATCTTGTTCGTCACTCCAAAAGGACACACAATTCTGAGATCCTACAAATTGATGTTCCCATGCACTAATAATATCACTGAGTACAAAGCTCTCGTGACAGGTATCAAAGTAGTCGTAGAGTGGAAAATCATAGAATTTAAAGTTTATGGGGACTCTCAATTAGTTCTCAATCAAATCAATGATGACTATCATACGAAGAACAATAAGTTGATGCCCTAGAAACGAATGGTGGATGATTTTAAGAAATACTTTATACACATCACATTTGAGCATATTCCAAGGCTAGACAATAGAGTTGCTAATGCAATGGCCACCATTGCCTCTCTCCTACAAATACCAGACAAACATAATCGTTATGAATTCCTGGTGGAGCAATTATTTTCCCCTACCTATGACAGCTCGGAATCCCAAGTCATTTGTACCCTAGATGGTTCTAATTCACCACTCTATGGAAAGATCTACACCTACCTAAAAGACAATACCCTTCCACCAAACCTATCTCGTAACCAGAAACACAACTTCATTCATCAAGCAACCCTCTATACCTTAACCACTGATACGCTATATCGCCAAGGTCTTGATGGTACTCTTATTTGGTGTCTTGATCGTAACGAATCTGAAACCGCCTTGCAAGAACTTCATGAAGGTATTTGTGGCACACATTCAAGTGGTCCTACTCTCGTCAAGAAACTTCTAAGGATGGGCTATTATTGGCCAACCATGGAAAAAGAATCATATCAGTTTGCCAGAAAATGTCCAAAATGTCAAATTCATGACAATCTTATAAATGCACCAGCAGAGGAGCTACAGTTGTTCACCACATCATGGCCATTTTGTCAATGGGGACTTGACCTCGTAGGAAAGTTTCATCCTTCCTCATCAAATGGTCATAACTTTATCATCACAGCCACTGAATACTTCACAAAGTGGATTGAGGCAGTCTTGTTGACTACAATTACCGACAAGCAGATATCTTCCTTCATTTTGAACTACCTCATCTATCGGTATGACATTCCTAGTTCTATTATCACGGATAGTGGACGAACTTTCAAGAATCAATATGTACAAGAACTTTATGAGCGATTCCATATCCAACATCACTTTTCAACACCATATTATCCACAAGGGAATGGCCAAGCAGAGGCCTCAAACAAAATAATCATGAAGATTCTCAAGAAGACAGTGAATGATGTTGGTAAATATTGACATGTCCAGCTTAATCCTGTACTTTGGGCATAAAGAACAAGTATCCACACACCCACAAGAGCTACACCATACTCATTGGTGTATGGATCAAAAGCTATCATACCTATTGAAGTAGAAATTCCATCACTCGAGGTATCATTGAAAGGCCTCATTCCAGATGAAGAGTATTGAGTCAACAAACTGCAAGAGCTAGAGTTGCTAGATGAACGCTGACAACATGCCTTTGATCATCTCAAGGCATATCAACAACGAATGTGCCAAAGCTACAATCACAAGGTCATACCAAGGGCATTCAAAATTGGTGATCTAGTCCTAAAAGAAAATCCCCGAAATCAACAAGATCGGGAAAAGAAGAGGAAATTTGAACCTAACTGGTTAGGACCCTTTGTCATCATATTAGCTTATGGATCGGGGGCATATTAGGTATCAACTTCAGAAGTAGATGTGCTTGTTGAGCTAACCAACAACATCCATCTAAATAAATTCTACACTTAAGTCATCCAATGTACGGATCAAGCGAAAAAAGCAAAAAAATCAAAAAATAATCAAAAAATCATCACTAGGGTGAAAACCTGGTAAACAAGTGCCTTGTGGCATAAAAAAATTAAAAAAAATTGAGAAAAAAAAAAAAATGAAAACCAAATTAAAACGTGCAATAAAAAATGGTGGTGAAAACCTGGCAACATGCACTATTTGTGATAGAGCAACTCCTCTATCTATTAATACTTGTATCATATCTTTGGCATCATCTAATCTTAGTCCATAGCCACCGTAGAACACTTATAAATGCAACATTATCTCGGACATACTTAGTGTAGTCATTGTCCTTGATTATTTGAATAAGTTATCTGAATCATATCCCGCCATGGCTTGGTGATCAATGTACATATCCATATCGAAGTAGTATTGATAGCAAGGGGCAAAAATCCTGACCTCGTTGGGGGAATTTCATCATGTGGGTTTAGACACCAGACCAAACACGTATTAAGACAAAATGGATCAGAACAACCAACAGTGAACATAGAAACATGACAACGCAACCATCAAGGATAGACATCAAGGACTTGAACTGATTTCAACTGAACAAAAGATCTATTTGCAAGATTTTTTATTTGACAAGAATACACTTCAGATAGCATACATGCTTACTTATGGTTGTTGATTTTTTCTTATCATATCTCCTAAGCAACTCAAGGATGTCTCAAAGACTAGAGAAGCAAGGAAGGAATGTGATGTTTTCTTTGTCTGTTGTTTGGGAGTGAAGCCATATACTATGCAAATTTGTCTTACGACGTGATCAGGCAACGTATCACTGAGGACATTTTGGATTTGTATTGAAATAAGGTTAACTCTTGTCTATTTTATGCAAGCAACACTCAGGTCATCTTGGTTCACTTATACCTCGATGCTTGTATCATCTCACAATATCAACATCCATGTAAGTGATACTCAGGTCATTATGGTTCAATTATACGATGATGCTTGTATCAACTTTCAACAAATCAAGGCTCAATGATGAAAAAAAAGGGGAAGCATTGGCAATTTGATCAAAACAGATGGCAACATTAGTAACAAGATTGCATTTCATGTAGTGGTCATATTAAGCTTTGCATTATCATTATCATTTTCATATTAAACTTTGCATTAGATTGCACTACCATTATCATTTTCGTGTCATATTAAGCTTTGCATTAGATTGCATTATCATTTTCATATCATATTAAGCTTTGCATTAGATTGCATTATCATTATCATATTAAGCTTTGCATTAGATTACATTATCATATCATGTTAAAATTGCATTAGACTGCCTTTTTATTGCATTACATTACCATAACTCATTTCATATCATGTTCCAATCACATTTCATTACAAGTACATTTTCATATCATTTTACGAGTGCATTAATTAAGCATTGCATTAGTTTCATTTTTACATCATCTCATTTTCAAGATACATCTCATATAGTTTCATATCATTATCATTCTCATTTTACATCTCATTTTCAAGACACAGCTCACATCATATCATTTTCAAGATACATCTCACATAGTCTCATATCATTATCATTATCATTATCATTTTACATCTCATTTTCAAGATAAATTTCACATCATTATCATATCCTAATCAAATTGCATTAGCTGCATCATCATTATCATCTCATATCAAAGTACATTCACATACATGAACATTACTATATCAAATAAAAACATACAAAAAAAAACATGTTAAACGCATTCACATATTCATCCATGTACATTCACTCATTGCATTTAGTAGCACAATAAAAGGCATAAATTCATATTATAAATCATAAAACACATTCATTTGCATCATAATCAAAACATATTAAGAATATCACCTTCAAAACATATAGATCATAACATCACACCATCACACACATCACATAGGCAATCATCTGCATTATCAAAGAAAAAGTCATATAGATCCTGCATATCATATAGCTCATCAAAATAAAGGCATCCATAACATGTAGAAGCATATCTAGTATCATATCATGATGCACATGTGTGACCCATGCCGATCCAAAGGAAAATAAAAGATACAAGTCAAAATGAATCATTAGTGAAACAATAAATCTCCAAAGTGCATGGATATCACATCAATAGCAAAGTACATAAATCAAGAACATCAACATCAATGAATCAATGGGTATCATATCAAATAGATCATCAAAATACAACAAATGTACATATCAGAAACAAAACAATGATGTGTATATATATCATAGTACATCATGGTACATCATCAAAATGCTCAACAGATACAACAATGTATACATCATGCAACCAAAAATGAAAACCCTCATATGGAAGACTCTATGTGTGGCTATCTTCAAAAGTGGTACCAGAAATACCTTCACCTGCACCACCACTAGGAGGATCTCTCCTAGGACCCATAACACCCTCGCTGGCTCCTCGTCTCTGGGAGCCCCTTCACTGAGAACTGCCAGCATAGCTAGGGGCATGTCGATCTAGGGGCATGACCTGAAAGTATAAAGTCTTGTAGTATGTCACCATGTCAGTATGATAAACCAGAGTCCTAATACTCTCAACAATGGCACCCTGTGTCATATTTTCTTGTAGGGACTAGGAAAGCTCCTCTGCACAACCTCGTCATTGTATCTCTATGTCTTTCTTAGTAGTCAACTAAGCAACCTATGCCCATGACTGAGAAACCTGTGCCTTTAATTGAGCAATTTATCCTTGAACCTGGACAAGTTGAGTCTGGACTCCCTATAGCTAAGCTATCTGACCCTATGCCTGTACCAACTATGTCTACGGTCTCTCCACCAAGGACTGCAACCCTACTATCTATGCCTACTACTAGTGTGAGGATACTACAATTCGAACTGAGGGAGTCTGTGGTGGCTGCGGGTCCTTTTCTATTAGTACCTGTGAGGAACTTGCCCGTCCTATGGCCGATAGGGGAATCTCTATCCTCCTTCGTTGTATCAAAGGCTAGACATCCTCCTCCTCCTCCTCCTTCGCATCAAAGCCCATGCCACCCAATCCTACCATCCCACCACCCAACTCCTCTGACTCTGTCTCCTCATCAAATCCCTCGCCCTTGGAGCTATCGTCCTCATCCCAACCTCCAATTGCTACTACGACCTCTGGCTATATAGGCTCCCCTTGCCCTAGCATCTCTCGCCAACCACCACCCCTACCCCTCACCCCTTAACCGTTGGATCCTCCTCCTCCCATCCTATCTCCACCATCATCCCCACCTCGGTCCAACTGTCCTAAACCTACTCCCCGATCTCCCCCTCGACCTCTCCTCCCTCTCTCTACACCTCGTCCCCATCATCACCCTCATCATCCTACATCATCATCATCATCATCATCATCATCATCATCATCATCATCATCATCATCATCATCATCATCATCATCATCATCATCATCATCATCATCATCATCATCATCATCATCATCATCATCATCATCATCATCATCATCATCATCATCATCATCATCATCATCATCATCATCATCATCATCATCATCATCATCATCATCAACCTCCTCTAGTGGTGGTATTGGCTCTCATGGTCATGTCAATCGAGGGAAGCAATGGCTTGTCAAATATAAGGCATAAGCCTGGTGCATTCCCACATCAGGAAATGTCAGCCTCCTATCCCAAATAACAAAAGGAAGAGAGAAGAAATTTGCACAAGTTGTGGCGTAATCTAATGGCAGGCCCCACTTTGCTCTCTCCTTGTACACTCTCGCATACAAGGTTGTCCCCTGTGGAATTGGTTGTGACCGACCAAACTGTCGATATACAGGACAAGATGAATCTCTCTACTACATAGGGCATCTTCCCAATCAAATATTTTCTCTATAGAAAAACTAGAACCCCTGTCGCATCCTCAAGCCATGGCTCACAATCCAAGTACGAGCGCCAGACCACTGCATCCATGTCATCTAGAACACGCCTCCAATACTCTAGCTTCCTGAACATAGGCTGAGAAGTTGCCTATCTGTACATGTAGAGATATGAACCATGCCCAACTGGTCAAGATCTCTGAACAATGGGGTGCGTAATAGCTATATGCTCTGACGCCCAAATCTAAAGCAATGAGCAACCTGCTACTAGACTAGACCCCCGATCCCTACCATATACTATTTGGTGTAACTCATGATACAGGTGGAACAAAATGCATATCCCCCATGCATAACGGGTTTGCTCTCGCACCATCCGCCGAAGCACACAACCCCATCCAACTGACAACCCATGAGATCTCCTATCAGGAAGGAGGAAACCACCGACCAATCCAACTACAACTGAGGGGAGTGGGGCATATATCTCCACCATATCTTGCCAAGCCACTGAATATCCAACAATGTGGGGATAATCAAAAATCTCTCGCAGCATGTCGGTCCTGCCAACCTCCTCAACATCATATACTATTAGCTTGTCGATGATCAGAATCAGAAGAATCTGATAAACATACTCAGGAGTGACTGTCATATCTCTTGTCGACAAGTGAAAGGTGTTATGATCACTATGCCATCGTTCAGCCAAGGCCATCAGAAGTGCTTCATTCTTCCGGTAGGAAGGCATGTGTAGCAGGTGTATCAATTTGCAAGCCTCGAGCACCGCTAGATCATCATTAGTCAATCATCCTCTCATGGAGAGTGTCTTCGGGTATCGCTCCTAAAGCTAGATAACACCTAAGTCCACCTATATCAACACACGAGTACCATATCAGTTCCACCTATTCTAAGCAATAAAGCATCAACTCTCAATCAAAAAGGGGCACCTGTCAAAGTGACGACAGTCACGATATCACACAAAGAGTTCCAAATCAGACACTCTTGACAACTAAGTGGGTTCAACTTAACCTATTTATCAAAATCAAAGAATCATATCGAAATAAAAGTCTCATATCGAAATCAAAGTCTCATATTGAAATCAAAGAATCATATCGAAATCAGAGTCTCATATCAAAATCAAAGAATCATATCAAAATCAAAGTCTCATATTGAAATCCAAGAACCATATCGAAATCAAAGTCTCATATCAAAATCCAAGTATCATATCGAAAACAAAGTATCCTATCGAAATCAAGTCTCATATCGAAATCCAACATCATATCAAATCAAGTTTCATATCGCAATCAGTTGAATCAATCAATCCAGGATGCATATCAAGCATCCTATCAATGACAAAGTTTCACCCATATTGAATTAGTTTGACTCATATCGACAACGTTTGACCCATATCGACACAATTTGACCCATATCAAATCAGTTTAACCCATATCGACAAGTTTGACCCATATCAACAAGTTTGACTAATATCGACAAAGTTTAACCCATATCGACAAGTTTGACCCATATCGAAAAGTGTGACCCATATCGAATCACTTTGACCCATATTGAATCACTCTGACCCATATCGAATCAGTTTGACCCATATCGACAAGTGTGACCCATATCGAATCAGTTTGAGCCATATCAAATCAATTTGATCCATATCGACAAGTTTGACCAATATTGACAAGTTTGACCCATACTAAATTAGTTTGACCCATATTGACAAGTTTGAGCCATATTGAATCAGTTTGACCCATATCGACAAGTTTGACCAATATCGACAAGTTTGACCCATATTGACAATCAGTTTGACTCATACCGACTATTGAACCATATCGACACTTGACTCATATCGACAATCAAGATCCATACCAATGTTACTCATATCAAATTTGAACCATATCAACCCGACTCATATCGAATCGAGACCCATATCCACTCTAGACCAACATTCGACAATATTGCATCTCAACGGACACAATCGACGCATATCAACACATCGACAAGGTGCACAACATCCTAACAAACCCAAAAATCAATTTTGTATGTGTTAAAAAATTCAAAAAATAAAAATAATTAAGCACTGTAACAAATGCGCTAGAATAGTTAACAAATGCGCTAATACAAATATGCCGTACGACTTTGTAAATGCGCTACAAAATCAAATAAATGCACTAATTAAATAAACAAATGTGCTATGGGAAAATTCAAATGCGCTATGTCATACAACAAATGTGCTAAAACATTCAAAAAAATAAAAAACAGAAAAAACCCTACTGTACGAGCGAATTTTTTTGAAATATCTAACCTAAAAACATAAAAATCTAACTAAAAATTCACAAAAGAGGGTTGGAAATTTGAACTTACTAGTGGACCATACTCCGTTGGTCGTTGGTAGCACCAAACTCGCTCAAATCAATGCTTGTGATAGGGGGTTGATTTCTTCTCTCCTCTCCAAGCTCCACTCTCCAAATACCAAGTGCACAAATGAGGTGGAAATGGGCCCTTGAGGGTTTATATAGCCCATTTTGACGATAGCACCATATCAATAATTTTGGTGACATATCGAGCGTTGAGACATGGACCAGCTAGGATTTGAACCTAGGACCTTCCATACGTTGCTGGAGTGCTCTACCACTAAGCTACTGGCCCCTCTTGGACTAGTCCATTGTCAGTCTAAGTGTGGCTTATTTCCAACACCAACACCCCCCCTTAAGCCACACCTCTCATGTGCTTGGGGCTCCTAGCCTGGACCTGGCTCTGATACTATGTTGAGACATGGACTAGCTAGGACTCAAACTTAGGGCCTTCCATATGTTGTTGGAGTGCTCTACCACTGAGCTACTGGCCCCTCTTGGACCAGTCCATCGTCAGTCAAGGTGTGGCTTATTTCCAACACCAACAGTGATCACACGTCACTTCAAAGAGGGGAGAAATGTAGACACCTAAAACTTGCACAATTAATTAAATAAATTTTATTCATTTAATCATCATTTATTCACCTATTAATTAGACTAAGGTTTAATCAATATCCCAATTCTTCCAATCAGCCTATTAATCAAATTAAATATTTGATTAAAATCCTTTTCTTCGAGCCTAATCTATTAATTAAACTAAGGTTTGATTAAGTACCCTTTAGGAATTTAATTGAATAAATCTTATTTATTTAATTAAAACCCCCCTTTTCCCTTTTAATTGAATTTACATTTGATGAAAATCCCTTTGCATTTAAATAAATCATTATTTATTTGTGAATAGACCCCCCACTTGCAAAATCCTACAAATACAAGTTGCACCCCTTTTGGCTAAAATAAATATTTATTTTATCTAAAAATGCCTATTTCCCTCCACTTGTATTCTCCTACATTTTCCATTAGAATGCTAATATTCTTCTAGAACCCCTCTAATCCCTCATTAACTAGCCTAATTCCTCTAAACGTGTCACATCCCTAAATTTGGGGAAAAGTCTTCAAAATGTGTTGAAGACTTTATCTTCTTCAACAAGTTAACTCGTTGAGTCTTCCAAACTTGTAAGGCTCTTACAAAACCCTTGAAGGTTACCTACCTTCCAACAAGTTAACCTCCAAAGTCTTAAAAGGCATTTAATTCCTCTTACAAGACATCACCCTATCCCATGATGGTTGTCCCTTTGGCCATCCCTCAACTTTGCACAAGAGTTTACCTCTTGGACAATAGCATGCTCCCTTGGAAAATGAAATTATCCAATGATGTCATCCCTTGAGGTTATCCCTAATGCTTGCTTAGAATTCTCTCAAGCCATCTCAAGGTGACATTTATCAACTTGGGATTGGATTGAATTCCCCTCATTGACTGATAACTTTCAATCCTAGCCCTTGTTAAGAGTGCTCAATCTTGGCCATCCATTTCTCTATTTTCTCTATAAATAGAGCCCATTTATTCAACCTTAGGATCCATGATCTTGTGCATCAAACTTATAGTCATTTTTTTTTTCAGGTTATCAAGGAGCTCAATTTGTCATGCTCAAGCACTTAGATCATCTTAGTTGCATGCTAGTTTATCTTTCATCATGTTGATCATCATGTTAATCCCATTTTCATGCTAGCTTAATTCATAGCCATTGTATATCAATTTCATAGCAATCTCCGTGTTAGTTTAATTAGCACACCTAAGCTTTCAATTTGGAATCAATCTTAGCCTCATATCTTGCATTTCATCTTTTCATATCATTTGATCATCTAGATAGGATCTTAGTTGCATTCATTTTGATCTTGGCATATCCTATAATCTCGTTCTTTAGGTTGGCATCTAAAAGATCAAGTGCTCTTCCAAGTGAGAGCCATCTTGAATCTTGAATATCCTTGGAGATATAGGAATATGAGATGTGCTTGGGGTTTTTGATTGTGAAGCTAACTTAGTTTAGTTTCTATTTTGATTTCTAACTCTAACATAATGTTCCATTTGTGTGTTTGATGTTGTTTGATTCTCTCTTGCAGATTTCACACTTTCTAGTACACAACCACCTCTAATGACAAAGAGCCCCCAATTAAGATAATTAGTTGTGTCATAGGGTGATAAGCAACATGAGGGTGAAAGGAGTGCTAAGGCACTACCTTTTCACCTAGAAAGAGAGCAAGATCTATTGAAAGACATATATGAGCATGATCGTAATGTTCTTGAACAAATTCTTTAAATGCTTTACACTTTCCAAGAGAATGAGAGCGACCATGATGGAAAATAAAATATTCATTTCCTTCTTTATGTTTATTGCTTAACTTCAAAAAAGGAAAGACAACATTCTTATCATACTTAAATTTCCAAAAGATTCTAGTTCCTAAGCTTTCTTGATCATTAATAGATGTAGGTTCACTCTTTGGAGATTGAGGACAATAGTTGTTATTAGAAGGAGAAGGATTGGCATCCGTGATTTTAACTTTACCAGTATCAATAATTTATTTTATTGAATTTTGAAAATTGGGACAATCATCGGCATTGTGATCATGGGTTTGATGAAATGAACAAAAAGGAGATTTTGAAGAAGAAGCTCTTTTGCGAGCACTAATGGCTTGTTGTCTTGCAAGATGATTTTTGAAGTCTTGAATCCTAAGGATTTCATCCATAGGAGATTCATTATTATTTCCTAGGACTTATGTGGTTATTTGTGTAGGAGGGTTTATAGGGATTCAAATTACTTGTTCAAATTTTCCAAGTCCTTGTCCTCTAAAACCTTGTTTTGATATTATGTTAAAGCCACTCCTATAAGAGTCTTTTAATTGAGAAGGCGGGGGAACATTATAATAAATTTATTTGAAGTTTGTAGTGTAAGAATGTTTAGACGGAATAAAAGGATTAGTAGATGAAGAAGGAATATCATGTAGAGGAGGATTTTCCTTTCTTTCATCATGCCTATCCTCTTTGGTATATTGGGAAGGAAAATCCTTATCATCTATGGCCTCATATTTTATTAATGTTATATAGGGAGAGAGATCATGAATGAAATGATTGACATCATCTTCTCTACAAATTTTTTGATGTTTAAGATAGGCTCTAAGAGAATAAGGAGGATCTAGAGAGATGAAAACACCAATATTCTGACCTTGCCCCCCTTGAGCAAGGGTATGTGTATGAGGAGAATACGGGGCTATGTTTCTCTTCAATGCTTGCTCTCCATTAGAGAGATCATTGATAGGAGTATTGGCTCTTTCATCATTCACATTAGATACCCTAGGAGAGGTACAAGTATTAGGTTTCTCATTGTCATCTCTAGCATTAGGATCTACAAAAGCTTTTAGGTGATCTATGTATGAAATGCATTTGCCCAAAAACATCACCATACCACAACAATATGAAAAAGGAAAGCTTTGAGATCTAATCTATGAAAGAATCAACTTGGAAATCCAAAAAATGCAATATGTCCAAGTGTTATGAATGAATAGAAGTAACATGAAGTGAGAGAAGCCATTATCCAACACATGATTATAATAGATGTATGTAAAAATTAATGTCATCATATGTGAAATAGAAAATAGATCAAGTCCATTAATTGCCATGATTAATATTGAATTTTAAGTTCAACAAAATTATTTGAAAATAAATTAGGATTTTATAAATAAAACCACTTAATTTATGTAAATTGATGAGATTCAAATTTGAATTTTTTTATTTTTTTATTTTTAAAATGTGAAATGAAAATTTGAAAATGAAAATTTGAAAGTTGAGATTTGAAAATTGGAATTTGAATAATTCAAAAATTTTGAAAAATGATTATTCATTTTTTGAAAAATTATGCAACCTCCTAGGAAATTTAAATTTATAATTAGGAGCTTGAAAATAACCTCTTAATTTAAAATTACCCACTAGAAGATAAAAAATTAATTTTAAAATTAGGGCTTTGTTAAATAACCTCTTAATTTTAAAGTGTGAAATGTTAAAATTTGAGAACTAATAGAATTAATTTAATTTTTTAAAATTAGGGCTCTTTTAAGTAACCTCTTAATTTAAAAATAAAAATAAAAAATTTGAAATTGTCCACAAGAAAATTAAGTTTAAAATTAGGGTCTTGTAGAAAGAACCACTTAATTGAAAATTTAGATTTGAAAATAGATCTAAGATTGGAATTTGGAATTTGAAAAATTGGAAAATGCACAAGATTAATTTAAAATTTAGAAATTAGGGTTTGTTTAATTAACCACTTAATTTTAAAACTTAAATTTGAAATTGAAATTTGATCCAAAGTTGCAATTTTAAATTAGCCACCAAATTTGAAGAGGGAAATTCAAAATTTAAACAACCCACAAGCTCAATTTTAAAAATTTAAAATTAAGGTTTTTGAAATCACAAGCTCAAATTTGAATTTAAAAAATTAGGGTTTTAATGAAATTAACCTCTAAATTTTTAAAATTTACAAGGAAATCAAAGTTGTAAATGAAAACTTGAATTTTAAATTGCATACACTCAGATCTAAAAACAAAAATCAGAATTAATGGTGTAGGAAGTCAGGTTCACCAAAATGTAAATTGGAAAATTGGAGGCTTAGCCAATTCGCCACTTGGGAGACAAGGGAATTTATTAAGCTCAATTTTCACTTGAGGAAACTTTACATTCAAAAGAGGGGGATGAATCCACTAGATCCAATCCCAAGGACTGAATACTAAGTAGATTGGAGTGAAATTTACCCTCTTTTGTTAGTTCATTGATTGAATTAAGACAAAGTGATGAACATGAAGACAAAGTATCCAAAAACAGTGAGCTATAAATTCGAGATCCAACCGTGCACCTGGATCTAAGAAGTTTGAGATGATTTGGAGCTACCTTGTGAAATCTGACAAAAAATGCAGGGACCATGTGTCCGGACATGGGAAACCTCCTATCGATCGAAAAGTGTTTTTTCGTCTCTGCAAATAAAGCTTAATTCCAAAAGTACAACTGTGCACATGTTTCCTGCATACAAAAAGAAAGGGAAATGTGTTGGGAATAGGTATGCGCCTAAGTCAAACCCCAATTTGGAATCAACCTTGAATGAAATACTAAAAATGCTTGAAATAAATGATGAAAAGGGATACCTTTTGTAGTGTCGTAAATTGTACACCCTTGCTAGGGTGGTACAATTTTACACTTAGGTTAGCACCTGCCTTAGTGTGTCTTGCATCTTAGATTTCTAATTTCCCTGTAAGCATTTAATTAATTAATTTAATTAAATCTAAAGTCATATTTCATCACTTCACACATCATAAAATTGGGCCCTTTACCCTAAGTGTGCCCCTTTTTATTTTATTCCTCCAATAAATCATTTAATCATAAATCCTAATTATGTCCTATTTTGACCTTTAAGGAATGATTTCGCATATCAAAACACCTTGAAATCAGTTGTAACTTTGGTATTCTCTCTAATATCATCATATCCAATGGCCCTGAAAAATTTGGTGAAAAGTTGGTCGGACCGTGGCGGGAGTGCACATAGTCCTCGACTTTTTTCCCAAAATTTCAAGAGCACAATTCTATGATATTATAATGCTTAACACCAAAATATTGGCGGGAAATTCAATTCCTAGGTCATCCTAAAGGCGGAATTAAGTCAAAATTAAGATCTAGGGTTTCATACATAAGAGCTCTCTTTCTTCATTTGAAGGGATGGGGGGATCTTTCTAAGAATCTAAGAGCAGCTTTTTGGAGCATACTTCTATGTAGTGAAAGAGAATCCTATGTGGATTCTTTAACAACATTCAACAACATTTCATCAAGCATTCATCATCAATTAGGAGCCTTGAAGACATTGAAGCTTAATAGATCTAGTGGCAATATCTCTCTCTTGGGGATTGGTATGATTTCATGTTATTTTCATGTCTTTGTATGAGCTTATTTACATCAATTTGCATATTTAAATTCATTCTTTAGACCATTTAGGATATTTGGTTTGAAGCATTGTTATTTACATTCACAATTACATTTAGGGTTTACTCTCATGCATAGGGTAGCTCTAGTTTCTTATCATTTAGGATCTTGCATACACACAAGGTTCTAGCACACACATTTTTAGTACTTTATCGGCTATTTGTGGAGGTGGAAATCACCAAAACATGGTTTTTACAAAGGCAAAACCCTATATAGCCACCCAAACCTTCCCTTTTCAGTTGCAGGTGCAGAAACAAGCATCCAGAGGCACTTTGAACTCTGGAAAAGGCATCAACACCACCCAAAAGTCTCAAAAGTGAAGAAATTTGTCAAGGACAGGGGCATAGTGCCCTAGTAATACCCAGAACAAGGCCGTGACACCCTGGTCCCTCCACTTTGCAGTGATTTTTGGTAGGATACAACTTCAACATCTCTAGTTTGCATCCTTTCATTTGCAGCTCTCTGTCAGTCCATCAGAGACAGTGGCGTGGCACCCTGGTCCTGTTTAGTTTTGTTTAATTTGTAGCATTTTTTACACATCCATAATCCTCCTTGTTTTATGCTTTCAGTATCTTAGTTTCAGATCTACAAGTTTGTTCCATTTCGAGTTCATTTATGCTTCGTTCTTTATTTCCTAGTCTAGTTGATCATTCAGACCTTAGTTTTTCTCATTATTTGCAACAAGAGGAATAGAAACCCTAAGAGATAATCCTTGGCTCTCTCTTTCCCACAAGAAGTAGCCAAAGTGATCTATCTCCCTAGGCTCTTTCATATTCCCAATGTATTGGAAAAAGTGGGATTAGATCCTAGTCACCCGATCTCGCTTTTCCTGCCCCCACATTTTGGTGAACTTGACGTGAATGCAACCTTCTTTAATTCTGATTTATGTTCTTAGATATGATTATTTTTCCTGTTTCAAATTCAAATTTACATTTACAAGTTTCAATTCCTTGCAAATTTCAAAACTTAGAGGTTAATTTTGTTGAAACCCTAATTTTTCAATTCAAAATTGAACTTGTGGATAGCTTAATTTGGATCATTAATTTCGGATCTGATTTAGGAACACATTTCACTCATAAATTTTATTCTCTAAATCAACATTTAGAGTGCTTTCATTCGTTAAAATTGAACATTTCCTTCTATTTTGCATATGTCATCATTTGAAAGAGGAAAAGTTTTGTCATGATGCATTCATTTCGTAAATGTGATAATGGGTTAGCTTCCCTTGTTTCAATTTTTAATTCTTCTAAAGAACCTCTTCCTATCTATGAAAAAAATTTAGTGCCTAAAAGATTCCTTATCAATCCCTTCAAAGCTCTCCTATGCTCTAAGGATGAAGATTAATTGAAAAGTGATCTTGACAATTCTCCTAAAATGTGCCCTTCTCATCTAGCTATCTTAGAGGAAGAGGATGATATCATAAACACTTTTCTTAATGTTACTATACCTTCCATACATGATGCCTCTCTAAGTGAAAATTTATTGATGGACATTGACTTATCTTCTCCTAAATCTGGTCTTACCAATGGGGGCATGTTAGTACAACAAGAGGTTATGAGCACTTCTCTCACAGATCTCCTTCCTAAGCATAATTCTTTGAAGAAAGATGTTAATCTCTCTCATAAATAATACTCCCCTCATGAGGTTAATTTTGTGCTAGAAGATGGTCTTGTCCCTACTTTTCCTAGTGATGGCATTTCCTCTTTTGATTTCAACAAAATTCTCACTAGAGATGATGCATTTTAATTTGAAATGATTGCCCTTCTCCTAAAGTTTGTCTTACCCCTAATGATGTCTTAGAGAAAGAAGATGAAATCATGATAAATTTCCTTAATTCTCTCTCCCCTAAATATCCTATTGAACACATTTTGAGGCAAGAAGATGATTTGGACACATGTAGTGATGCTCTCTCTCCTAAGGATGAAGAATTAATAAACAATGTTATCCCTTCTCCCAAAATTGGCAATAACAATAAGGACATCTTTGTGCAATATATTTCTAATAACCTCACTATTTGGGATGAACCATTAGAAGAAGGTGCTGATTATTCTCTACCTCATGAGAGAATCACATCCAAAGGGGATAAAATCATGATTGATGACTCCCTTGATAGCATCTCACCTTTCATGAATCTTAATCATTCTCTTTCTAAAAATAAAGCATCTCCCTCTCCTCAACTTGGCTCTACTCATAAGGATACTCTAGTTCATGGTAAGATTATTTACATCTCTTTCAAATATCTCCCTCTCAAGGGTGAGACTTTAAAGAGTAATGTTGATCTTTCTCCTAGATATTTTATTCCCCATGTAGATCCTTTGGTGATAGAAGATGATATGACCTTTCCTAGTAATATTCTTCCTTCTAAAACTTCAATGCCTACCCCTAGTCTCCCTCCTAAAATTGGTCTTATCCATGATAATATTTTAGTGCAAGAGGAGACTATCAACAATTCTTCCAACAATCTTGTTCATTCTTTTTCTAAGGACACCTTTGATATTCCTAAACCATCCTCAATCAATTTGATACATGTGAATGAAACACCTAACAAACCCCTCTTCACAATTCAAGGTTCTTGTCCTTCTCAAAATTCCCCACATAAGCCTATCTTATTGGTTCAAGGTGGTTATGCTAATGATTCTTTTTGCACTCCTAAGAAACCTATTATTACTGTGCAAGGAGGTTATCCTACTAAGAGCCCTTATGAGTATGCTAAGACAATTACTGGAGAGAATTATCATATGGTTGCTCATACTTACAACACAAGAAACAATAGGCCACCTAGTCCTCCTCTAGTTATCCCAACTTCACTTTCTCCCTCTCAACCTATTCTTCCACAAGCACCTCGTATATCAAACCTTAGTAAGGAGTATGATCTCATTGAACAACTTAAAGCTACTCCCACCAAGATCCCTAAACTTCACCTGCTTATCATGGGATGTTACAAGACGCTTTGAAAAACTTAGATGTCCCACCTGCAATGACACCTAATAACATGTCCGCTTTGATTGATCCTACAAACAAATCCAAAGCTCAAATTGTATTCACACAAGATGAGTTACCTTCTCCTGAAATCCAAAATCAGTATAATCCTCTAATGATTGTGGTTATTATCAATGATAGTGCTATAAGATGAACCCTTGTGGATAATGGGCATGGCCTTAATGTTTGTGGTGTGGACTTATTGGATAAGATTAATGTGGATCATTCTCTCATCAAACCTTCTTCTCTTACTATTCGAGGCTTTGATAATGTTGCTAAACAATGTCTAGGTGTCCTAACCTTTCCTGTTAGGGTAGGTCTTGTTGTGTTACCCACACCTATTCATGTTATGCCTAGTAATTTGACATATAACCTTCTATTAGGGAGACCTTGGATTCATAGCATGCAAGTTGTCTCCTCAACTTTGCATAGGAAAGTCAAATTCATTTATAACAATACGACATACACCTTGTTTGCTGCCAAACCTCAAGAACCATTATAAATCTGGATCTTCTTGTTCAACTACTTCCCATTCTTCTTCCAATCCTTCCACTTCTTCAAATACATTTATTTCCTTTAATGATGTTGTTCCTTCTATTACTCCTGATTCTTCTACTCAATCAGAATCTCCTCCCAAGGATATCTTTTCTCCCAAAGAAGTACTTGCAAATGATGATTGGGGATATCTAGACTTTACCCCTACTTTTATAGGAGAATATAGAGTATCTTGGAAAGGAGCTAAGACTGAGAAGGAGAAATCTAAGGAGCAACACAAAGAGAAACCCGCCTTGCCTAAGAAACCGAGTAACAACTTTGTGGTTGCTTCTAATTCAAATAATTCTTCAAATCCTTCCTCTAATTCATATAGCATTGAGACCTGTGGGGAGGCTGGACTCCTGAGAAACATCTCCACCTGTACTTCTTGGGTAGTTCTACACTTCTAGGTATAGAAAATTGGCATCACCATATCTTTCCAATTTGGCATCTCTTTATGGTCCTGGTTTTCACACTTTAGCTAAGAGTGGCTATGATGGCAATGGTTGTGGCGCAAATGAACAATGAATTAAAGTCCTTTAGAACATAACACACATGAAGCTTCGTTTCGACTTGGATATAATCCTTCTAAGCCCACCAAAAAATATAAAAGACCATCTCTCAATGTGAATGCTATATTTAGTAGTGATGATGACCTCACCTCAATTAAATTATCTTCTACTTCTTTCAACACTCATCCCCCTTAGAAGGAAATCTTGGTGATGAACAAATCTCTTTATAAATATATTCAAGAGATTTCTAGTCCCACTTATGAGGCTTTATTTTCTACTCATTCTAAAATCCCTTCTTCTAGGAATAAGGCTCCGATGAGTTGCACTTATCCCTTTCCCAAGATTTCTTGTGTGCAAGAGAAGTATGACTTAATGGCCTATTCTTCTCCTATAAACTTTTCTCTTTCTAAATACTTTTTAACATTCATCATCTTATACATGTTTTTAATCTCACTTATGGTAGAGCATTTAACATGTCATATTCAAATACATCATTCAATCTATCATTTCTTTAAATAACATTAATGGCTATTATGTTGCTCATCATTATGTGACATTGGTAGCTCATTTATTGGGGGCTCACTGTCATTCATGATGGGACAATTTCACGTACAATCATACTTTTGGAAGAAACATAATAGCCTTTTTATATCTCATCTCTTCTCCCTATATATATGGGGGGAAAGAGTGATTTCAAACATCTCTCCTTCTTAAGATTAAAATTTCCCCTTTGTGAAGTAGTGTCTTCTATAAGGATTCCTTATTGATTGTAGTGGTGTATTCATACTTGAATTCCTTCTCTCATATTGGAACAAGCATCCCTCAGAGGTATATTAAGTACATATCTTTAATTGGGACCTCCTCTTGGTGTTGGAAGTATTTGATCATTCATCAATTTATTTTCTTCATTGAGTAGTATCGTTTATAATAAACCCTTCTATTTTGTGCACGTGCATATCCCTGATGAGGATCTCTTGCCTTCTTTTACAAGAGTGTTATTATAAATAATCTCTCTTTGATGTCATCTCAATCCTCTGCTCTTTTCAAATCTCTTGCATTCATTCGTTCTAGAAGATGTTATATTTGTCTAAGATAACTCCTCTTGAAGGTAGATGTATTTTGAACAAAGATCTCTTCTCCTCCAAGGATCTCCTGTACACTTTTATTGAAAGCTATCTCTTTTGAACTATCTTATCCTTGCTTGAAGAGTATTCCCTCTCTTTCTTGGATTTATGACATTGTTGCATGATGGATATCTTCTTGGTGTCTAAGGTAGGTATCCTTGTTCTACTTGCATACACATGCACGAGGTGTTCTCACTCTCCTCCCATACATGGATCACCCAGATAGACTTTGTGGGCTAGTTTTCCATGTCCTTCTCTTCATGGACCACCTATTTTTAGGAGCGAGATGTCCATGGTTCCTTTTCTCTTCTCATGGATCACCAAAGTGTGTATTAATGCTTTCTATCTCTTCTTCCTTCTCTTTGCATTTTTTTTCATTTAAATCTTTCATCTTGTGTTAGAGAGCTCTCAAATCCTCACACTCTTTGTTGTGTTGGAATTGAGGCTTAGTTCTCTTTCTTACCCAATGATTCTCCATTAATTTTTGATCTTGTATCAAATATTATTGTGAGCATTTGTCATCAATCTTCTTTCACAATTTGATCTGGTAAACATGATACCCTATTTCAACTCACTAAAATTAGTAAGCTGAAACAGGGGGGCATATAGCTACCCTTGAATTTTCATCATCTTCCTTAGTAAGCATTTAGGTGATTTTGTGATTTTATCTAACATGTGTTTTTGTAGGGTGCGAATCCTAACTGTGTACTCCAGATACTGTTGGGGGCTTCATCTGACAACTTGTGGATATATCCTTTTTCTTGTTGTTTACTTTTATGTACTTTAGCTTGCATATGCACATAGTGTCATATGACCGCTAAAGTGGGGGATAAATGTAGTGTCGTAAATTGTACACCCTTACTAGGGTGGTACAATTTCACACTTAGGTTAGCACCCGCCTTATTGTGTCTTGCATCTTGCATTTCTAATTTCCCTTTAAGCATTTAATTAATTAAATCTAAAGTCATATTTCATCACTTCACACATCATAAAATTGGGCCCTTTACCCTAAGTGTGCCCCTTTTAATTTTATTCCTCTAATAAATCATTTAATCATAAACCCTAATTATGTCCTATTTTGACCTTTAAGGACCGATTTCGCATATCAAAACACCTCGAAATCAGCTGTAACTTTGGGATTCACTCTAATATCATCATATCTAATGACCCTAAAACTTGGTGAAAAGTTGGTCGGACCGTGGCTGGAGTGCACATGGTTCTCGACTTTTTTCCCAAAATTTCGGGACCACAATTCTATGATATTATAATGCTTAACCCCAAAATATTGGCAAGAAATTCAATTCCTAGGTCGGCCTAAAGGCGAAATTAAGTTGAAATTAAGATCTAGGGTCTCATACATAAGAGCTCTCTTTCTTCATTTGAAGGGAAGGGGGGGGGGGGTCTTTCTAAGAATCTAATAGAAGGTTTTTAGAGCATGAGGAGCCTTCTATGTAGTGAAAGACAAGCCTATGTGGAGTCTTCAAAAACATTCAACAACATTTCATCAAGCATTCATCATCAATTAGGAGCCTTGAAGAAATTCAAGAGTAATAGGAGATCTAGTGGCAGTATCTCTCCATTGGGGATTGGTATGATTTCATGTTATTTTCATGTCTTTGTATGAGCCTCTTTACATCAATTTTTATATTTACACTCATGCTTGAGATCATTTAGCATATTTGGTTTGAAGCATTGTTATTTACATTCAAATTTACATTTAGGGTTTACTCTCATGCGTAGGGTAGCTCAAGTTTCTTACCATTTAGGATCTTGCATACACACAAGGTTCTAGCACACACATTTTTCGGTACATTATCGACTATTTGTGGAGGTGGAAATCATCAACACAAGGGTTTGACTAAGGCAAAACCCTATATAGCCACCCAAACCTTCCCTTTTTAGTTACAGGTGCAGAAACAAGCATCTAGAGGCACTTTCAGCTCTAGAGAAGGCATCAACACCACCCAAAAGTCTCAGAAGTGTAGAAATATGTTAAATATAGGGGCATGGCACCCTGGTCCCTCCACTTTGCAGTGATTATGGGCAGGATACAACTTCAGGGTCTCTAGTTTGCATCCTTTCAGTTGCATCTCTTTGTCAGTCCATCAGGGATAGTGGTGTGGCACCCTGGTCCTGGTCAAGTTTGTTCAATTTTTAGCATTAGGTACACATCTAGAATCCTCCCCCTTCCATTCTTTTAGTATATTAGTTTCAGATCTGCAAGTTTGTTCCATTTTGAGTTCATTTATGCTTCATTCTTTATCTCCTAGTCTAGTTGATCGTTCAAACCCTAGTTTTTCTCATCATTTGCAACAAGAGGAATAGAAACCCTAAGAGATAATCCTTGGCTCTCTCTTTGCCACAAGAAGTAGCCAAAGTGATGTATATCCCTAGGCTCTTTCATATTCCCAATGTGTTGGCAAAAGTGGGATTAGGTCCTAGTCACTCGATCTCACTTTTCCTGCCCCAACACCTTCAAATCTGTAATAGATGATAATGATGCTTTGCTTCTTAGATGAAATCATATATGTTGTATGAAATGAAATGGATATGAAAAAACCCTAACACACACACACATGCTTGCAAATAAATGAAGTAATGTTGCTCCAATGGATAGAGGAAGAATATGCAGCCTTGAAGAAAGTCTAATAATGAATGCTTGAACACTTGAGATCCAATTCTGCCTTCATGAATGTATGATGATCTTCTCCTTATTGTGTGTTATACCAAATGAGAGGGGAAGATCTCCTTACATACTTTCCCATCATTAATTGTGTAATTTTTTGATAGAGGCCGACATAGGGAATTATTTCTCGCTCATATTTGAGATAGGTCAAAGGGAGAGGGGCCAAGATAGGTCCCATTTAAGGGATCCTAGGGTGCCATACCCTGGTCCTGCCCTATTTTGGGGTAGGATCAAGGTGGCCATGCAAGGTGTAAGGTGAAAAATGAAATTTACTTGCATAATAGAGGCAAAAACATGTCCCAATCAAGCATGGGGATGAGACTGATACGGTGAGGGCCCAAAATACGGTCAAAATTACAAGGGGTGCAATTTTAGGATGCTACAATGTTAAATAAGAAATAATGAAATTTCACATGACTGTAATCAATCTTTTAAACAGTTTAGTAGATAACTGGTGCAACAGATTCACTAATAAACTGGTTAAGATAAGTGCAAACCAAATAGAAAACAAAGCATTCTCCCACAAAAGCACAATCACCATAGCACAAGATATTTGACGTGGAAACCCAAATGGGAAAAACCACGGTGAGCAGAAAATCACAAGTAACTATTTGCAGAATAGCAACCACACCGGTTAAGGTTAGACCAGTTAAGGTCATACAATGTTCTTCACCAGAACAGATCCTGTTAGGAATCTAGATCTTTGTTAGGAGATAAGTCATGTTAAAGACTACCTTGTTAAAGGATTTCATATCCACAGTTGTGAACCATCTTGTTAGAGAATTTACAAAGGCTTTGCTTGGCCTACCCGGTTAAGGGTTTCAGACTTGTCGAAGATATTAGTAATCAACAAGTGAAAGATCTAGATAATAGCACAGTATGCTTAATTAGATCCTTGACGACTCCTTGTTAATGCATTTCAGCATTACTTCAGTCTTCAATATCTCCATATTCTATCTCTTCACAAGACCTAATCTTCTCTTCAATGATCGCACATAACCTTTTCTTTTCTATATCTCATACATGCAAACCCTAGACATGATGTCCTTATAAAGGAATCTAATTTCATGTCGGTCCAATAGAATTAGACTACAAGTTCCTAGGTACAGTGCATCTAGACACATTTGGTAACACAACACAAACACACCGCCAAAGTGTCGATGGATGATAACTCATCACACATTACAGTAATACCGGTTGGTAACTCATCACATATATATACCGGTTAATACAATATACCGATTACCAGTTGTGAAAAATGAAGACTGAAAGATCGTAGTGTTCCGATAAAAAGTTAACTACTACTTGGGTCCTTCGTACCGCTTGAGATCCTCAAACTGCTTGAGGTCTTTAGTCAATCTATGGTCTAAATACTATTCATTCAATAATACACAATACTGGTTGGAACAATTATCAGTTGAGCATAACTCATACATCAAGAAAGTGTGTGTCCATCAATGACAATCAAAACATCATCAAAATGCCATCACAGTGAGAAAAAATAGGGTACACCACATGACAATAGTTTTTTATACATGGAAAACCCAAGATAGAAAAAAACAAAGAGAGGATTAGCTCTCAATATTATTTTAATGGTTATAGAGAACAAAAAGATGGCTCATTATCGGATGGACTCACTATCCAAAGTTTAACGACTCACTATCAGATGATGGCTTGAAGCCAATATTACAAAAAATGAACTGTCATAATTGCATATGTCATATGCATGAGATACAATTTCATTGAGGTGCATAAATACTTTTACATTCGTTGCACATATCACTTTTTACATTCATTGTATATACAAAAATAATGATAAAAAAGACCATGCATTACTCATCACTAAGCAACTGAATATATACCAAGTAACTTTTCATGAAGTTGACTTCGCTGGAGTAAAGTTTATCCCAAAAAGATCTTTACACTCTACTGCAGGAACATATCTTTATCATATTGATGATGTCGACCAAAACACAAAAATACTTTCACCAAAATTAGAAAAATAAGAAGGATTACTTAGAACTAATATCTTGGCAATGGTTCTGGATGAAATTGGACCAAAAACTTGATGTTGTTCGCTAAGTCAAAATACAAGTACTTCATTACCGGATCCATAGAAGTGTTGCAACAAAAACTTTATTATCAGAAATCTTGGATGTAGACATTAGAATACAACATGATCCTAAAGCCTTGCAAAAACATTTGATGTAGATCCAAAAACAAACATCAAAATAGGCCAAACCAAAAAAGAGTACCGAAGCTTGTAGAAATTGTGTCAGAGTATGTCAGACTCATGTTGTTAGATTACCAAAAACATCAACGACAATATTCTGACAATCTCCCCCTTTGTCATTGATGGCAACATGATAACTAATATAGCATAAGAAAAAGTTTTATGTAAAAAAAAAACATATACAAAAAATAGTTTGTACATATTCACTCCTCCTTTGGCATCAATGGCAAAGGGTGTAGATAGAAAACAAACTACACACAAAAAGCTCCCCCTGAAGATAGAAACAAGAATTAACTAGAAGATTCCTTGATCTTTTGAATGTGGGCAAACCAAATACTTGTATTGTTGTCCCATTGTTGAATGGCATATGAGAGTAGTGCAAACTAAAGTTGCAGAGAGACAAGAGTATGTTCTACTTCTTCAATGGAACTAGGCTCGGAGAAGGTGAATTGTTTTTTTTTTTAATTAGTAATTGAATATTATATTAATTAAAAATAAGATTTACATTACATAGTATCATAATGTTCATTGTGCATTCCCCCTACAAAAAATTATCAGCAAGTATCTACATCTCTTACATCAAAAAACAAATTTTTAACCCTAACCCTTGACAATCTTCATGTTTCAAATCGACAGACTACAAAATTATAAAATACATTGCAATATTTTTCTTCCCACTAACCTTTATCCATCACTGCCTTCCCTTTGTCATCCATCTCCACAAGCGTAGCCGCATTCTGACCCACTATCTTTGGCTCACATCTAACACCCAAAGACTCTCCCTACAACAACACTCGAACCCTTCTTGTTTTCTTCAAGCCTGCAAGTCATCCTCTTTTGCACTTGGGAGGAACCTTCTTATCCTTTAGGGCTTCATAATTTTCATAAGGTCCCCACTTAACCTGCTCCAGTCTGATTTCCTAAGTGATCATGGATTCTAAGTATGCTTTCACCCCTTGTATTCCAATTTGGGTTGTCACCCTCCTCACTTATTTGATGCAAATCGCACTCCACAAGAGAAAAGGTCTAAGAGGTGGTGCAAATTCACTGACATGAATCCACACTCTGCCTGGGCAAGAAAACCCCTCCTTGTCTCTGGTCATTTCTAGGAAACTCTCCATTGAGACCAGCTATTCCTTCCTCACACACCTATGCATTATTTCTGCTACCTTACTCCCTAGTTCCAGCTTTAAACACCATGCCATAAACATCGAGACAATATTCGCATTGGTGTGGTATTGGAACTCTTTGTTCAGATATTCCTCCCATAGCAAGATTTTCACCTGTGTGATGAAAGTACTCTCTTCAAAGTTGAAGAGATTTGTGAGTCTTTCATCAAAAATTCGACGCCAGAAGGTGACCTACTATTTGTGGGTCTGCAACAAGAAATTCACCTCCATCACCCCGCGCTTCACTCTCACCTCACTCCAAGCTTCTCATGGACACTTAGAAAAATATGACTGACACTATAACCTGGGGGAATTAAGTACTATTTCATTGTCTTTGAATCTTTATTTCTCCTCCAACTTTGCATTCCACAGTTAAGCTAACAACATCTCAATATACGGATCCATCTCTTCTTTGGGAGGAAATTTTTTGGTTTTCCCACCTTGTGGCAGGATATCTTTCCTTGGTTTTGTTCGACCTACCGTTATTTCTTGGAGACAATGGCCACCATTTCCACTACATATTTGATCAATTGTGGGTACGAAGAAATACTTATTTTGTACATCTATCTCTATAAAAAATCTCACCATATTACACCCTTCTTGCTCCCATGCTTCAAACATTTAGTTTCATTGCTCTATTTTTTGCTAACAATGATGAGATTAAAACTACCACCTCTTAATTCTAGCTTGTCTATGTCATCCTTTCTTCACTCTACTTCATCTCATCTTGCCGAAATTCCATAGCATCCTTAGCTTGCTTATCCGCTTCCTCATTTCCTTCTTGTAGAGTGAGAGAGATTTTGAATTTTTGAAAATCCTTTAATTGTGTAATTATGATTTGAATTAGTTTGTCTATTTTCCAGTGAATTGCACTCACCTTCATTATTGCCTGAGTTATAATTTTGGAATCACCTTCTAATTGTAGATATCTTATCCCTATTATTTTTTCCATTTGAATTACCAGGAGGGTTGTGTTTTCTTCTGCAAAATTATTAGTAGTAGTGCCTAAGCCTGGCCCACATCTTTCCAAATCCTCACCTTCATGGTTTCTTGCCACACACCTTGCACCTGATTGAACTAGGTTACCACTAGTCGCTCCATCAAAAATCACCTTAATCCAGCCTTTATTTGGAGGAATCCATTTCACATTCATCCTATTGCATTCCTTAGGATCAACCCTTAAAAGCCCATTAATGGGCTCAAAGAAGGTGAATTGTTGTGCCTTAGAGAGGGCATGATTCATCAATGAGATGTAATCACTACACATGTCCCTTAACTAACCAAGAGAGAGAATGATATTTCCCTCTATTTCTGAAGTTCACAATATCTCTTGTGCAATTCTTCAATAACAAAACTGTCAGAACTTTTGAGATCCTAAGTTAGCTATAAGGAATGATATGCCTTCTGAATTTGTCTTGATTGAGTCAATCTCTTTAGGAATGCTTCTGGTAGTCTTTGGCCATTGCAAGCTATAAAGACGCACTGCATTACTAGTGGAGAGACAAGCTTGTCCTTAAGAAATAAGTTGGCATAGATTTCCATTAGTAGTTGCACATTTGCTTCTCAAATCTGATAACAATTTTTCTTTCTCAGCCTCTTTTTCATGAGCTATCCTAGTGTCCAGAGCAGAGTAGCTTTTAAGGGATTTTATCAGTGATTTATATTAGTCTAGACTAGAGGAGGATGGATCAACAAAACTATTCAGAATGATATTTTATAGTGTGAAAATCACCTCCTTAATCACCTTATCCATTTCTTTTAGATCCTCAAATACATCCTTCTTGGCAAAATCCTGAATGACTTTCCCAATTTGGAATTTTTGAAAAGAATCAATCTTATTTAAATCAACAAATAATGTACAAGAAGTGATCAGTTGGAAAGATAAAGGTGCAACGAGCAAATTTTCTAATGAGTCGTTTACTGTGCTAGAGCTAGTACTGGCTTCCACCCTTTCAGTGGTGTTAACCGGTAAGGCACATTCCTCAGATGAAGTCTTTTATTCTACTCTCTTTTCTTCCATATTGTCTTCTTTCTCCTTTGAGTTGTCTGACGAGACATCTAAAAAACTAGGTTCATTTGTCGAAGGGATTTCTTCCATTTTAGTGATATTAGGGCTAGTATTATCAGATACAATGTCATTAGAAATATTAGTAATGTTGTCAACAACAGATTCAGTAGATACACTTTATGGACCTCCAATAATGGATAATAAGCCAAGTTTTCATATTATTCCTTTATACACTCTACGGTTTCTATTTTCAAATTTTCTATGTCTTGTGATCCTTCCTTAAGGGTATCTAACCTTTTCTTGGTTCTGAGCTCTATTTTGTATACTTTTCAGAGAGTAGCCTTGTCCTTCTTTGAAAGGGTATTGCAAACAACTTCCAGGGCATATTACCAGATCACTTGATCTTCTTCTATGGCTTTGCTTTTAATTTCATTTAGAATTTTCCAAAGGTCTTGGGGAATATCTTTCTTAAAACCTTCTAAGACAACATTTAGTCTAATACAATACTAAATGAAGGATTTTTCTATTGTTTCCTTATCCTCTTTATCAACTTCAACATACATGTCACCTACTTGCTTTAGCTAACCTTCTACATCCATCATATTATACACAGATTCTAATTCAAGGGGATCCATTACTATTGTAATGGTGAAAAATTAGGGTTTCCACCATAGGAGGAAGAACCCACTAATTTATGAGTTAGGGACCATTATATTAAAAGAGGGAGGTAAACCCAATAGATATTTCCACAAACCAACAAGGATAAGGGCTTAGAATTCTATTGGATTTATCAGGGGATTGGATTAAATTGCCTTCTTTTGAGTTGAATTGTAAAAATAAAATTAGGGTAAATATCCTAGAAATTGATGTCAAAATGCATAAATAGTGAGCTACAGTCATCAAATCGAGCCACGAACTTGGATCTGAGGATTGTAAGAGGATTCATATTTGTTCCTAGAAGGAGCTCCTAATTTGTCAGGAATGGTGTGGCAGTCGCTCTGGTCCTCTGCACTTATCACACAAAGGCTATACCTCCTTGTGAATTTTTGTTTGTCACCACATGGAATTAGGGTTTCATGAATTCTTCAATAACATAGAACATGAATGTCAACTCCAATGCTTGAATCTTGACTTTATCTCTGCTCTAATACTTGAATGAAGACTGATTGCTTGCTTGATGTAGAATTGAATATCATGTGTGTGGATTGCTAAAATGAGAGGGGTAGACCTCCTTTTACAATTGCCCATCGAAAAATAATTTAATTTTTTGACATGAGCTGACATAAAGATGGAATTCTTGCTCACATTTTATGATCATTAGAGGGCCCAAATTTGGGTCCTGAGGGGACCAGGGTGCCAATGCCTTGGTCTTACCCAATCAGAGACCACTATTTAAGGGCGGGATGGGGTGTGCATTGAAAATGGTGATAATTTTGCATAGCAAGAGAAAAAATAGGTCCCATGCAGACCTTAAAGCATGAACACCAAGATGAGGGCCCCAATGCAAACAAAATTATAAAGGAGTACAATTTAAGACACTACAGCTGTATGCTTACCTTTGCCTTTATAGACTTACACTCATAATCCTTTTGCTTTAGTTTCTTAAGAATCTTCATGCATAGATTCGATGTCAATAATTTTCCATCTTGCTTCTTTGGGCTTTCCTTACTTAGACAGAGAAGATGTGGGGACCTCCTTCTTCCTCTTAGATGGTTTTTCCTTCACTTCACTTGGAGATACTTGTTCCTTTACAGGGGTACCAGAGGAGGTAGTAATCCTGCTGGATCTTTTGACCTATTCAATTTCTTCTTCAGTGACATTGGCCCTCTTCATGGATTCTGTAGACGTATAAAAATGACCACATTCTTAAATGAATATTTTATGTTCATTTCTCTATTTAATTAAATCCAATTTAATTAAATTATCCACATTCTTCTATTTTATTGAATAAATTATTCAATTTATTTAAATAAAATTCACCATACCATTTAATGAATAAATCATTTTATTCAATTAAATCCCCCTAGCCACTTTTAATTAAATTCAAATTTAATTAAATAGTTATCCTAAATTGAATAAATCAAATTTATTTAATTACAACCAAATTGAATGAAAATCAATTAATTCAATTAAATCCTATTATCTCCCATCCACTTGCAAAATCCCAAACCCCTTCCTAATCCCTTCTAGAATCTTCTAATCGATTCTAATTAACCTAACCCTCCTCTAAACTTTGTCACATCCCTAAGCAAAGGGATGTCACTTCTCAAATGGCCCAAAGTCTTGGATAACCATTAAAGGTTTTCAACCTTCAACCACCAAAACCCTTAAAGTCTTTGAAAACCATTGAAGGCTTCCAACCTTCAACCACTTAATCCCCAAAGTCTCCAATAACCATTAATGGTTAATTCAAACTCTCCCACATAGTTAAAACATTTGTTTTGACTCAACCTCTACCCAACCCAAAGGTCTCATCAGGCCATTAATGCTTTGACCATGATTATCTCTTAATCATTTGCACAAAGGTTTATCCTTGGATTAAATCTTAATCCATTGGATAAGCCTAATTTAGACTTGACCCTTAGCCTTTAGATAACCATGAGGTCTTCTCAGGCCTTTAATGCCTCCAACCACTTCTTTCAACCCAATCTTATGTTGACATTTGTCACCATGTCATTAGTGCAAATTGTGCACATGGATCCTCAACTTTCAAACTTGGCCCTTGATTAAACCTTTCAATCCTGACCATCCATTGCCCTGTTTGTGCTATAAATAGAGCTCTCATTCCTCCATTTTAAACAATCATCTCTCAAATTTGAAACATTACACTTATGCTCAAATTCTTTCAAGCTTTCATATCATTTTTATGTTCATCATTTAGCCTCTTTTAGAATAGAAATTAGTCTAAATATGCATGCTTAGATTACTTTCTTTATCATTTTAGTTCAATCATAGACTAAATATAGTATGCTAGGATAGTATTCATACTAATCTCGTCATCTTATCATCTAGTTTATTGCATTTGGGAATCATACCTAGCTTAACATCCATCTCATACTAAAATCTAAAAAAACATCTCTCGTTCTCATATTTGCCATCCCTAAACCATTTTGCTCAGTAATATGAGAGCAAAAACGTTGGTTTGAGGGACATTGTGAGATAGAGAACCATGGGACCCTCCTTGGGAAGCTGAGTAACACGTCGTTACTCCATAGCTTGCATCAAGAAGTCCTGTGTGTGTGTGTGGACTAGTATTTCTCATTATTTTCACATTTTAAGTTTTATTCGCCCACTTTTCCCGCATACATTTCTGGCGCCCACCGTGGGGCCCAACCCCAAATAACAAATCGGTTTTTAAAATTAATGACTTTTGCAGGTCCGCGGGAAACAGGAATCAGCGCATCAAAAACATATATTAGCGCATCCGCCTAATAGTTTAGCGCTTCTAGCCTACTGTTTAGCACGTGGGCTCTCTGTTTTAGCGCATAATTTGTATTAACAATTTTTCCTATAGGTATCGACGTGGGCAAAACACATAGTAGCGCATCGACTTAACAGATTAGCGCATCAGACCCTCATTTTAGCGCCTCTACTACATCATCCAACGCTTAAAACCAAAACAGTAGCGCATCAGATTTAAAATTTTCCTGCAGTATTAACCGCGGGAAAAGAAAACACAGAGTAGCGCTTCCGACGCCCAGAGCAGCGCATCCCAATAATAGAATAGCGCAGAGAAACCTAAGTATAGCGCATCTGGAGCATATTGTAGCGTGTATAGTTTGTTCTGTGGCGCATCACAAACAAAACAAAAACAAAAAAAACAAAAAAAAATTATTGTAACCGAATTAAAGTTTTTAGATTTGTAGAAGTCCCCCGAAATACCTGACAATTTTATCTTTTTGTTTGTTTGCAGGGTTATAACGGTTTGTTGTAGGTAGAGCGAGGAAATTTAATTTTACAAAAAAACAATTTCTTTTGTTGACCTCCAAAATGAAAAATTTGCTTTGTTGACCATTTCCATTTTTCTAGATCAGAAAATCTTTCTTTTAAAGATTAAAAAGAACATCATGTTTTTGTGGAGCAACATCTCTACATAGGTTAGCAAATCACTGAATTGGAGGCTTAAAAAGAATCTTTGTTTGCTTTGTATCGAAAGTGGAAGGTATATGCTCTTCCCTTAACTGGGTGATCAAAAATCCAGACCACTCTTACCGCTTTCTGTATTTCAAAAGCATTTAAATCCTTTAGCAGACCTGCCTTCCCGAGGAGTTGTAATCAACTCTTAAAGCCGTTTATGGCCGGTGTGAAGGGAACAACCTAAGTGGGGAATGACTTTGACGCCAAGAATTCCAACCCACTATAATCAAATGTGGAAAGTGACGAAAGTCCTTTTCAACGGTTGCGCGCAGTGATTAGCCTTCCCCTAGTATCCTCGAGATACGTAAAGCCTTTGTTCTAAAGGTTGGGAAGCCTCCTGAGGGAGTTTATCACTGACGGCCAAACGAGAAGCCTGATTACGAACCATAGAATTAGAAACTTTGAGCCGAGTCAGTAACCAAATATTTGTAACATTATAGTGCAAGGGTGGGGAAGAATCCACCCCCAAGATTACTCATCATATATCTCCCAAGATAACTACTCAATTGTGAAGCAATTCACTTTGGGTTAACTTCTGGCAAAAGGCAAAAAAACAGGTGCCCTCTAGGGGGTGACACGGCTGTTTGAGCTGATGGAGTATCGAGACTAGTGGGCTATGATGTTACTTATGACACTTGAATAAAGAGTCTTTCTGAAGTGTTTAATTTGTATCCAAAACCTGTTAAAACATTGGGGATTTGAACACATCATCGCAGAACATACACTTTCTATTAGATTAGGCAAAATGATTGTACTTTGTGTGTTGTGCTTACATTTGTTATTTCAGAAAATCATCCATCACACTTGAAATTTTTTTCAAAATTCAAAATTCTCACAAAAATACCAAAAAGGAAAAATCAGGGCAGTCTAGTGCATAAGAGCAACATCTTAGCGCGTGGAACACTTCTATTAGCGCATCCAAAAAGCAAATTAGCGCGTGCAGTAAAAACAGTAGCGTTTCATCCTCAGGCAAAATAGTAAACAATCATTTAGCACGTAGCAGTAACATATTAGCGTGTCGGTGCCCACAATTAGCGCATAAAGAAAAACAGTTAGCGCGTGGACGACACAGTATAGCGCGTAGTTTTTCCAAACAAACTTAACAAGCAATTTTCAATAGCATGAATTTAGCGCGTGAAAGAAACAGCTTAGCGCGTAGAAACCATATATTAGCGCGTTCACCAAACAATTAGCGCGTGTCAAGCCCAGTATAGCGCGTGGATTTTTCACCTGTCAAAGCAAAAAAATTTCAGAACTCCAAATTTTAGCGCGTGTCTTGAGGCAAATTAGTGCATGTGCTTAGTATTTTAGCGCATCAAGGAAATTCAGTAGCGCATACAACCTCTGTTTTAGCGCGTGATCCAAGGCCGAAAAACAGAGAGTTAAAAACTGAATTTTTAAAAAAAATTTCAAAAACATTTTAGAAGAGTTTTTCATCAAAAATCATCTTTTATCAAACCGGAGTGACAAAAACAAACCGTTAAAAACTTTTCTCAAGCTAAATTTGTGTCCAACAAGGTTGTCAGAATCTGAAACAAATTGCGCAATAGAGGACGTCTCTCCTATCATAATCCGGAAAATTTTCATCATCAGTATCAATCAAATCCTTTAACATCTTACAGATTTTTATCTCACAAACACTTGTCTAAAATTTTCAAATTGTCAAATCCAGTTTCCAGATCGGAAAACTTTTTATCCATATCATTTGACACGCTTTATCGTGAAGGGGCAGCTAAACCTTCATTCTGATAAAGTAAGATTTGAAATTTTCAAAACAAGACTCAACTAAATCCAAACCAATCAAAGGAATCCATTGATCACTCATGCATGACTAATCCCCTTATTCTGAGAAGAAAGAACCTCTATCGTAACATCACGTTAAAGAAATAACAACCTAGCTTTTCCAAATTCATCAAGAGAAATAAGTTTTTATACATCAATCGTCAACTCTTCAAATCCCATCGGGTATTTCTTCATCACGTCAAACGTTATATCCAAAACAAATCTAGCGAATTTGACAAAGAACCCCTGAAAACAAGAGCATACTGTCAAAAGTCTGCTTTTAATCAAAAGATAAACCGCGGAGGAAAGATCAATCCAGCATTCTTGCCCGACGAGTGCATCACATATAACACATCTCGACCAGAACCACCAACATTTGAGCAACACATCGAAGAGGACTTTGTTCCTTTCATCACTAAAAGTTTCTATTAAAATGCCTATCACTTGCTCTCAAAGAAACAAACAAAGCGAGACACCCGCAGAATCAAGTATGAATTGTAGATTATCAAATCCTTTTGAAGTTCTATCCTCAGAAGAGCCCGAAATTACTGACGCAATTCTTCAAGAATGTCAAGAAAATCCTTCATTCCAAAAACTCATCGAAAAACTCATGGAAAATGATAAAGAAAAATATCTACTCATGCTTACAAGTAAAGGCGTTAAACTTCCTAAAGATTTCGACGCAAACGTCTTTCAAACCGGGTCTCAACAATATACATATCAAGAACGACAAAGAGAAGAAGAAACTCGCATACCTGAGCAACATATTCCAGTACAACATGTACCAGAAATGCGAATACCTGAATTCGAAACCCCAGAACAACACATACCATTTACTACACCTTTTCAGTTAAGAACAAATACGAGGGAAGAACTCTTCCCTCGGCAAGATAATGCACCTTTGGTTGCTCTTACTCAACAAATGCAAATGTTGCAAAGACAAATACAAGATATGCAACAAGGGACAACAGTGCAGTATTCTATAAACAAAATTTGTCCTTATCCATTTGACAGAAGATTAAACATGGTACCTTTTCCTCCAAACTCAGACGTTCCCAAATTTGATAAATATGATGGGAAAAGTGATCCTCGGGATCATGTTCGAGAATTTTGCACCATGAATCTTGAATTCGCTCATGATGACACTTATCTGATGCGGTTGTTCCCAAGAAGCCTGGGAGGACAAACAATTGAATGGTTATCCAAGATTACACCACCTGTCAGATCATTTGACGAATTGGTTAACAAATTCATCACCCACTATTCTTACAACATCCAACATGCCATAACCATGCTAGATGTTTGCAACACCAAACAAAAGAACAATGAAACATTCATGTTATTCCTTCAGCGTTGGCGACGCATGGTATCAAGATATCCTCGAGATATTCCTGAAAAAGAGAAAATGGAAACCTTCATTGATAACTTAAATGGTGAAATGAGTTATAGACTCAAACTTCAATGCATACCATCTTTCGCCAAATTGATTGAAAATGGCATTCAAGTAGAGGAAGCTTGTGTCAAAAAGGGAACACTCAAGTTCTACAAGGAAGGAACAAACTCATCAAACTACAATAACCAAAACAATACCAATCTTGACAAATCTCGATTTTGGACGCGAAACAAAAATGAAGGCAACAATGAACCATATGATCCCAAATCTAAACAACCAGTGCTTGCCTTATCAGGAAATACTCAAAATACGAAAAATCCTAAAAATGCTACTCCCAGTGCTAACACATATGCACCAAACAATGCTCAAGGACAACTCAACACCAACAACGCCAATGATAATCAAAACAAAAACCTGAATCCAGGACCTAACAACAATGCACGCAACAACACCAACAATTTTCAAAAGCGTATCTTCACACCGCTGGGTCAATCATTAGAATCCGCATTCAGAGAACTGTTGGCAAACAAGGTTCTTTCTTTGCCTCTAATCAACAATTATGAACCCCCAATCAAACCACCTTGGTGGAATGATTCACACTATTGTGATTTCCATCGCAACAAGGGTCATAGAACAAATGAGTGCATGAGATTGAAACACATAATCCAGGACATGATTGATCAAGGCGACTTAACGGTGGATGGTCTCAAAACAAATAATGATCACGAAGCCTTCAACAATCCTCTCCCAAATTATAAAGATGGAGCATCAACTTCAAATGATACACGCGGAGCTCGTATTAATCACATCTACAACAACACAATCAACCACATCTCAGCTGAAGAACATCAAGTCAATGTCATAACCATTCGAGATAGGCATGATCATGAATCTGTCAATGTAACAACCCGAACTCAAAAATATGTCTTGAAGGGGCACACTGCACCTCCAACTACCACACCAAAGATCCAATACGACTTAGTTAACCAACTACGCAAGACTCCAGCTCAGATATCTATCTTGGAATTGTTGAAACTATCTCCAAAACACAAAGACATATTAGAGCAAGCGCTATTGGAAACAAATGTACCTCAAAATATGGATACAGACAGATTTCAAGCCATGGTCGCCCATATGACAGAATCTCATAACCTCACCTTCTCCGAGCATGATAATACTTCGTTAAGTCATCCGCATAATACTCCTCTACATATTGAAGTCATTGTTTGCAAACACCGTGTCAAAAGAGTCTTAATAGATGGAGGAGCCGGACTTAATATATGTACTTTAAAGCTTATCCATGCACTAGGCTTCTCAGAAGAATCTATTGATGATGAGGAAAGATCCTCTAAAGGAGCAATGATATTACCTATTCAAGTAGGATCAGTGCAAAAGGATACTATATGTCAAGTCTTAGATATTGATCTCACCTACAATATCTTATTAGGACGACCCTGGATACATGAAATGCAAGCAGTACCTTCTACATATCACCAGTGTGTCAAGTTTCCTTATGATGGTCAGGAAATCTCCATATCAGCTGATCACAATCCATTTCAACATTGCAACGCAATGGGGGCAGCCCAAGACAGTTTGGTTCCTTATAACAGAGAAAAGCAGCGGTCTTCAACATCCGATCCACCAACAGCAAAATCCAACTCCTTATGGGGAGACCTCAAACAGAAAATGCAAATCAAAGACCAAGGCATGGGCGAATATTCTATGGAGCCTTTATGTCTGACCAGATTGCCAACATCACCTAGATCGAATGGTTTACCTACTATATCAACACATCTAGCAACTCAACCCATCACTAAATTTGATGGTACCTTCATCCAATTGGGTACTCTAGCACATGAATCAGAAGATAAAGATGTTCTTAGCTGGCTATACAAAGATGAAAAAGAAGCTAATAGAGCAGCTGCTCTGGACGTTGTTCTACCAACGCACCTGTATGGAAAAGGCTACTTAATCATGAAACAAATGGGATATGGCGGTAAAGGACCTATTGGAAAACGCAAGGAAGGAGTCACTGAACCTATAGATCCTCCTTCACAACCTAGTAGAAATAAAGCAGGATTAGGTTCTAAATTCACGTTCCTATTAAAACGGCCACCACACACAAATGCAAAACCTCAATGGAAGGAAAAGAAGAAGTATAAGGAAGAATCTTGGCAGGAAGCACTCTTTGAATGAGCCGAAACAATCTGCAAGGCACGAGAACGTCAAGATCAGAAGTTGCATCAGGGAAAGCTTTTAAATCATCAGAAGGCCATATCTGTAGCAGTGGCTCATATTAACACACCAATGGCTCAAAAACAAATCATGTCATCACAAGAAACCGTCATTCCTCCTCGAGGAAGCACAATCTATGAACAAATCCAGACCGTGGAAGATGGATCAGATACAGAATCAACACAGAATATCAAAAAAGTATCCATCATCAAAGATTTGTTTTCGCCATACAACATACCTGTTTGCAGCACAGATAGAATTTGGGATAATGCCTATGAGATAGATTCCAATGAATATGAATGGGGTACCTGTTCCGATACTACTACAAATATCCCAGATGATACTGATTTCATATCCATTTCTCAAGAAGAACATAACGCAGAAGATAGACCTCTTGAATTTGGACCACAACATATCTATGACGTTCAGGAAAGCGAACAGAAATATTACGAACAAGTCTATGTAGAAGATGATACCATCAAAGACCTCGATGAAACCCTGGACTTCTTTAAAACCAAGACCCATCACGATGACAACTCTATCCTAACACTTACAGTAGCCGAACTTGACCCACCTAACGATTCCTTACCACTTGTCTTCCCTAATCTCATCGACTGGAATGAACCTGAGACCCATGATATACCAATTTTCCCAGATGATGAATCTATTATCCATTACCTATGTACAGTAAATCCCAAAACAGACTCTACCAGTGAACAAAATGACAATATCTGTCCATCAGGGAGTGCCAAGTCTCTCAGTCGCAAAAATGAATCAAATAAAGAATCTAATGCTGAAAACCAGTTAATGGCAGCTCTAGATCCCAAAAAAGAAAAAATAAAGGACGCATCTGAGGGTGAAAACCTTTTTAAGGCACCTGACGATGGGAGACTTGACACTCTTCCCGAACATTTTCATGAGCGATCACCCATATTGATTGAGCCCATTCAATCAATCAACATTGGTACCACAGAAGCAGCCAGAAACATTCACCTTGCAAAATCTCTGACAGAGGAAGAAAGATCGGCATTCATCATCTTCTTTAAAGGACAGCAAATTAACTTTGCCTGGTCATATGCTGATATGCTCAGAGTTGATCCACACTTAATCATGCATCACTTGTCCATCTCTATGGGAGTCAAGCCAGTCAAGCAAAAGCTACGAAAGATGAATCCATAGGTGGCACTCATGGTCAAAACTAAATTAAAGAAACTCTTAGACATCGGATTCATTCGACCTATTGACTATACAGAATGGATTTCTAACATTGTTCCAGTCTCAAAACCAGATGGTAGTATCAGAATATGCACTGACTTCAGGGATGTCAACAAAGCTTGTCCCAAGGATGACTTTCCTTTGCCAAGTATTGATATAATTGTAGATCTCACACCAGGCCACGCAATGCTCTCCTTAATGGATGGTTTCTCAGGCTATAATCAAATCAAAATAGCTCCTGAAGATCAAGACAAAACATCATTCACCTGTCCTTGGGGAACGTACTGTTGGAATGTTATGCCTTTTGGCTTAAAGAATGCGAGAGCCACTTATCAAAGAGCAATGACAACCATATTCCATGATATGATGCACACATTTATGGAAGACTATGTGGATGATTTACTAGCAAAATCCTTCACTAGAGCTGAACATCTCGGCATCCTAACAAAGATCTTTGATCGATTGCAAAAATTCCAAGTCCGACTCAACCCTAAGAAGTGTGTCTTCGGGGTTACATCAGGCAAATTACTGGGCTACATAGTCTCAGCTAAAGGTATTGAAATTGATCCAGCAAAGGTACAAGCCATCATGGACATGCCACCACCAAAGAATATTAGTCAACTTAGATCTCTGTAAGGACGACTTCAATCAATCAGGCGATTCATCACTCAACTAGCAGATAAAAGTCTGCCATTTAACCCCTTGCTACACAAAAATGTACCGTTCAGATGGGAGACTAAGTGTGCAAAATCTTTTTACCAAATTAAACAGTACCTGATGAATCCACCGGTTCTAGTACCACCAATTGCAAGAAAGCCTCTTATACTATATATCTCAACAACAGATATTTCACTGGGGGCACTATTGGCACAAGAAGATCAACAAGGAAAGGAACGCGCCATATATTACATCAGTAGAACATTGAATGGCTATGAACTCAACTATACATTCATTGAAAAGGCTTGCCTAATAGTGGTTTTTGCATCTTAGAAGTTCCGACATTATATGCTAGCACACACCATAAAGCTAGTAGCAAAAATTGATCCTCTCAAGTATCTACTCAGCAAGGCAGCTCTCATAGGCCGATTGGCTAAATGGGTCATGATTCTCAGTGAATTTGACATCCACTACATAGAAAGACGAGCCATCAAAGGACAAGCAATTGCAGATCAGCTGGCTGAAGCACCGCTACCAGGAAAACAAACCATGGACATCGAATTTCCAGACAGGGATGTTTTTGCTCTTTCTTCCAAACAATGGACCCTATATTTTGATGGATCCTATACACAACATGGTTCAGGGGCTGGCATTCTATTCATCACTCCTGAAGGACACACTATGCCAAGATCATACAGGCTTATGTTTCCATGTACAAATAATGTGGCTGAATATGAAGCATTGGTCATAGGCATCAAAATGGCTGTCGAGTGGAAAATCACAGAATTAAAAGTCTATGGAGACTCGCAACTAGTCATTAATCAAATCAACAACAATTATCAGACAAAGGACGACAAGCTACTACCCTACAAATGCATGGTGGATGACTTCAAACTATATTTTGTGCACATCACCTTTGAACAAATACCAAGGTTGAACAACAAAGCAGCCGATGCAATGGCTACGATCGCTTCATTACTACAAATTCTAGAACAATAGAGTCGTTATGAGTTCCTGGTAGAGCAACTGTTCTCCCCCGCCTATGACCACTCTGAATCCCAGGTTATATATGCCTTGACCGGTTTAGATTCTCCGTTATATGGACCAATATATGACTACCTCAAGCATAATATCTTACCCATTGACCAATCCCGTAACCAAAAATGTAACTTTATCCGACAAGCTGACCGTTACACCCTTACCGCTGATACCTTATATCGTCGAGGTCTAGATGGTACTCTTTTTCGTTGTCTTGATCGTAATGATTCCGATTCGGCTTTACACGAGCTTCATGAAGGTATTTGTGGTACACATTCCAGTGGCACTACTCTTGCTAAAAAACTTCTACGAATGGGATATTACTGGCCTACAATGGAGAAAGACTCATATCATTTCGCCAAGAAATGTCCTAAATGCCAGATCCATGGCAATCTGATACATGCACCAGCACAGGAACTGCAGCCATTTACAACATCCTGGCCCTTTTGTCAGTGGGGACTAGACCTAGTTGGCAAAATACATCCTTCATCTTCAAATGGACACGAGTTCATTATAACTACCACATAATACTTTACCAAATGGATAGAAGCAGTTCCCATGACCACGGTGATCGGGAAACAAATTGCCTCTTTTATCTTAAATTATCTGATCTGCAGATATGGTATTCCAAGTTCAATCGTCACAGATAATGGACGACCTTTCAAAAACCAAGATGTACAGGAACTATGTGAAAAATTCAAAATCCAACATCGATTTTCTACACCATACTACCTACAAGGGAATGGTCAAGCAGAAGCATCTAACAAGACAATCCTGAAAATACTCAAGAAAACAGTGA
The DNA here is from genome assembly GCF_030272615.1 of Cryptomeria japonica. Classification (NCBI taxonomy): domain Eukaryota; kingdom Viridiplantae; phylum Streptophyta; class Pinopsida; order Cupressales; family Cupressaceae; genus Cryptomeria; species Cryptomeria japonica. Next base: position 521,654,118 of record NC_081410.1, on the reverse strand, counting down.
ATGATGTAGGCAAAGATTGGCACGTACAACTCAATCCAGCACTTTGGGCATACAGGACCAGCATCCGCACACCTACAGGAGCAACACCATATTCATTGGTATATGGATCCGAGGCTATTTTACCCTTGGAGGTAGAAATTCCATCTCTTAGAGTCTCTTTGAAAGGTTTAATCCCCGATGAAGAGTATCGAGTTAACCGACTGCAAGAACTGGAACTATTAGATGAAAGACGCCAACATGCTTATACTCATCTCAAAGCATATCAGCAATGCATGTGCAGGAGCTACAATCACAAGGTCATTCCTCGCAACTTCAAGGTTGGTGATCTAGTCCTCAAAGAAAATCCAAGAAATCAACAAGATAGAGAAAAGAAAGGGAAATTTGAACCTAACTGGTTGGGTCCCTATGTCATCATATCAGTCTATGGATCGGGTGCCTATCAGCTAACAAATTCTGAAGGGGATGTGCTCGATGATCCAACTAACAACATTCACCTGAAGAAGTACTATACTTAAGGTAGCCTAGTGCACGGAAAAAGCCGAAAACAAACAAAAAAATAAAAAAATCCAGAAAAAGCAAAAATACAAAGTACAATAAAAATAAATGGTGAAAACCTGGTAAATAGGCGCCCTTGTGAAAGCATGGCTCCTTTATCTATATCCATGTCATTTTATACATCAAAACACTATTGGCCATCACCCAACATTTAGCATATATCCATTCAGGACATACTTAGCGTAGTCACTATCCTGAGTTATCCATCTGTATCTATTCTCTTATCGCATTCCACCATGGCTTGGAAATCATTGTACATAATCATATCCAGAGGAACACTCAGCTAGGGGCATTAAATTGTTCAAACACTTGCAAACATTCAAGACATTCCAACTATTGCAAAACTCAGACGCATAACATCCAACAAACACAACTACACTTCATCACAACAACTAAAACAAAAACAATACACAAGAATCTCAAGGATGGATGATTTTCTGAAATACTAAATGTTGCATTATCGCATAAAAGTCTTGATTATTTTGCATTTTGAACTTTTTAAATTGTTGGAATCTTCTCCTTATCTCATAAAAAGCTTCAAAGCTAGAGATTATGAGGAACTTCCAATATTTTCATAGTCTTCTGTCTGGGAGGCGATCACTTGTACTGTGTGAATATTTGCTTCGAGACGTGATACATTACATATCACTGAAGGCTTGATTCCATTTCACGCATATAAATGATCTACTTTTGTCTGTTTACGCAATACACACTCAGGTCGTCTTGGTTCAACTATACCTTGACGCTTGTGCTATCTTGCAAAATCAAAAATCATGTAAATTTTACTCAGGTCATTATGGTTCAATTATACCATTATGCTTGTATAAATTTTCAACATATCCAAAAATCAATAAATGCTCCATGATGATATTTACAAAGAAAGCAAACAAATGGTTATATCAGATGGCAAATATAGAATGAGAGATGCTCCAAAAACAATTAGTTGCATATCATTTTACAATTAGTTGCATTTCATTTTATAATTAGTTGCATATCATTTTACCATTAGTTACATATCATTTTGCATCATTATTACATCATTTTTTACAATTAGTTGCATATTAAATCATACATCTCATTTTCAAGATACATCTCACAACATATAAAAACATACATCCTGCATCATACATTACATCATCTATGTAAACATTACATCATCATATGCAAAGGAAGTAGCACACATAAACATGCATCCATATACACATCACATGATAAAAAATGGTGCCATCCATATATATATCTCAAAAAATGATCAAAATCTACAAAATGTGTCTCAACACTGTGTCCAGTACAAAGAATACAATGCTCAAAAATATAACAGAGACCCTGTCTCTCAAGTATGACTATCTCCGGACGGAGATGGTCTTGCTCTAGATGCACCCGCCCCTGGATCTCCAGGAGGGTCCTGTCTAGCTCCAGATACGCTCGCCCCTCGATCTCCAGGAGGGTCTTGTCTCGCCGGCCCAGTCACTCCTCGACTCTCAGATCGTGTACCAGCAGTTCGAGATCGACTCGATCTCGACTGTGCGAAGCTCTCTACTCATCGATCTCTGGGTACTGCAGCCTCATAGTGCTGCCTATAATACTCTGCCTCCTGTACTCTCCGCGTCAGCTCTCTAAGGGTGTCTCTCAATGGACCACCCGTCGCTGCTCTCTGCACAGTCGCCAACGCCTCCTCCGCTTGACCCTGCCACTCTATCTCCGTATCTCTCTCAGTGGTCAACTGCGAGATCTGTTGCTGATATGTCAAAATCTGTGCCTGCAGCTGCTGAATTGTAATTTGCAGGGTCCGGATCTGTCAGAATCCTTTTGCTTTAGTTTCTTAAGAATCTTCATGCATAGATTCGATGTCAATAATTTTCCATCTTGCTTCTTTGGGCTTTCCTTACTTAGACAGAGAAGATGTGGGGACCTCCTTCTTCCTCTTAGATGGTTTTTCCTTCACTTCACTTGGAGATACTTGTTCCTTTACAGGGGTACCAGAGGAGGTAGTAATCCTGCTGGATCTTTTGACCTATTCAATTTCTTCTTCAGTGACATTGGCCCTCTTCATGGATTCTGTAGACGTATAAAAATGACCACATTCTTAAATGAATATTTTATGTTCATTTCTCTATTTAATTAAATCCAATTTAATTAAATTATCCACATTCTTCTATTTTATTGAATAAATTATTCAATTTATTTAAATAAAATTCACCATACCATTTAATGAATAAATCATTTTATTCAATTAAATCCCCCTAGCCACTTTTAATTAAATTCAAATTTAATTAAATAGTTATCCTAAATTGAATAAATCAAATTTATTTAATTACAACCAAATTGAATGAAAATCAATTAATTCAATTAAATCCTATTATCTCCCATCCACTTGCAAAATCCCAAACCCCTTCCTAATCCCTTCTAGAATCTTCTAATCGATTCTAATTAACCTAACCCTCCTCTAAACTTTGTCACATCCCTAAGCAAAGGGAGGTCACTTCTCAAATGGCCCAAAGTCTTGGATAACCATTAAAGGTTTTCAACCTTCAACCACCAAAACCCTTAAAGTCTTTGAAAACCATTGAAGGCTTCCAACCTTCAACCACTTAATCCCCAAAGTCTCCAATAACCATTAATGGTTAATTCAAACTCTCCCACATGGTTAAAACATTTGTTTTGACTCAACCTCTACCCAACCCAAAGGTCTCATCAGGCCATTAATGCTTTGACCATGATTATCTCTTAATCATTTGCACAAAGGTTTATCCTTGGATTAAATCTTAATCCATTGGATAAGCCTAATTTAGACTTGACCCTTAGCCTTTAGATAACCATGAGGTCTTCTCAGGCCTTTAATGCCTCCAACCACTTCTTTCAACCCAATCTTATGTTGACATTTGTCACCATGTCATTAGTGCAAATTGTGCACATGGATCCTCAACTTTCAAACTTGGCCCTTGATTAAACCTTTCAATCCTGACCATCCATTGCCCTATTTGTGCTATAAATAGAGCTCTCATTCCTCCATTTTAAACAATCATCTCTCAAATTTGAAACATTACACTTATGCTCAAATTCTTTCAAGCTTTCATATCATTTTTATGTTCATCATTTAGCCTCTTTTAGAATAGAAATTAGTCTAAATATGCATGCTTAGATTACTTTCTTTATCATTTTAGTTCAATCATAGACTAAATATAGTATGCTAGGATAGTATTCATACTAATCTCGTCATCTTATCATCTAGTTTATTGCATTTGGGAATCATACCTAGCTTAACATCCATCTCATACTAAAATCTAAAAAAGCATCTCTCGTTCTCATATTTGCCATCCCTAAACCATTTTGCTCAGTAATCTGAGAGCAAAAACGTTGGTTTGAGGGACATTGTGAGATAGAGAACCATGGGACCCTCCTTGGGAAGCTGAGTAACACGTCGTTACTCCATAGCTTGCATCAAGAAGTCCTGTGTGTGTGTGTGGACTAGTATTTCTCATTATTTTCACATTTTAAGTTTTATTCGCCCACTTTTCCCGCATACAGATTCTTTAATAAGGTTTTTCACATTTTTGCTTCTTTCTTTTTAAGTCTACTCCATGTGGATTTTCATCAACTTTTCTTGAGCAATACCATATCTTTCTTGTGAGTCATTAACATGGCTCTCTAATAAGACTTTTGCAAGTCCTTCTAGAATTTCCTCAAAGAATTCATAACCTAATGACATAATCCACTCGGTTCTTGGAACAACAGCTTTCATAATACACTTATCAGTTGAAATCACAAATGCGATGTCATCCTTGTACTTCTACATGATGGATTTGGGAATCCTTTGCTTATTGTGCATCTTTAATTGAAAAATATAAAAATATGTTGTAAACGCTTCTTCTTGAGCTTGGTGTAATCACAGAACCTCTTCAGACATTCTATTATCTAATGTGCTACCAGAATGTCTTGTAGCCAAAATACTCCCAATTTTGGTAATATCTTGCAAAAAATAGAATAGAATGTGTAGTGATAGGGTTCCATATTTGAATGGATGCTTCTTCTCCTTGCATTGCTTTAGATTGTCAATAAACTGTTGTCTCAAGATCTTGCACAGATCATAATAAACATTATTTTCTACCATTTCATAGGCCATAATAACCACAGTGGCTGAAATAGAATTAGACATTTACCAACTTCCCTTATCTTGATATCTTGGCTTCCTTTTGCTCTCTCTTGCAACTCCAAGCTCTCTAGTTACATTTATGGCATTCATACTCTTGATCTCACATAATTTATTGCATTCTCTAGTCTACACAACAACCATTACCAAGCACAACAAAGATTCATCAACCCTAGAGGTCTATGTTTTAATCTCACCCCAAGAAGCTATTAGTTTCCTGGCATTGAAGGGAGGTTTCTCCTTTTTGGTTCATTGCATTATTCATGTTATTGTCTATGATTTATCATATCTTAATTGTATCTTATTTTTTGAATTTTTGTTATCATTTTATTTCTACAATCTATCTATCTTGGTTGTCTGTGGAGGTGGAAATACAACAATAGGGGTTTGACTATGGTAAACCTCTAAATCATAGCCACTTTCACCCCTATTCGTTTATGTGCAGGTTTAATCAAGAATAATGTAGAGATTTATAGAGGCTTCATTGTTAGACCCTCGATGATTATTTCTCCATTCCCCTCATCTTTTTGTCAGTTGATTTCATTCTATTAGTTTCCTCTTTAGTAGCATTATCATATTTAGCACCCAAAACTTGAGTATTATTGTTGGAACGTTTCTAGTAAAATTTGTATACCTTGTTCGTACAAGATGCTTTCATGTTGCACTGTTGTCCTCTACCCATGCATACATCTTGGATAGAGAGTGTATGAGGTTGTCTAGGTGATGCTTATAACTTGCACTTTCAACTTTTATGGTCTAAATAATTTTATCGTTCAACATTATATATTTTTGCACAATTTTTCATTCGAGTGTGAAAAATTAGAGGTTAGGGATCCCCAAAGGTTTTCTCACAGTGGAGAGAAGGTTGTTGAGTCCTCAAGGGGTTTGACCACTCTTCACAGTAGTTCAATTTTCCTCTGCTACATTTTGGTGAACCTAATGTGAAACTCGCCTCTTAGTTTAAAACTTGTTGAAAAAATTTGCAAACTTTTTTAAAACTCAAAACAATCACTTCTTTTGTATGTTTTCTCTCTTTCTTGTTCTTGAGGTTGTCAGAGTGTTGTGGCACTCATCTATAAGCTTCACAATCTAGACTGCTTCAAGAATTGTGGTGGGGAGTACTTCTCCACCTTGCAGTCTCCCTAATTGATATAGTTCACTGAGACCTAGTCCAAAGTTCTCAAGGATGGTTAATCCTAATGATTCAATCTTTTCCTTTATGTTTAGGTTCAGGGGGTTCTACTATATTTGGTTTTCAACCTAAATCTCAAAATCATACTCCAAGGAATACCCTTTGAGGGAATACCCTTTGAGGTCTCCTCCTCCTATGGATCACGAGTCTTCTCTAATGGTTGCATTCAATCAAATTCAATCCCTTAAGGAGAACCTAAAGGATTAATTTAAAGGTTTCTTAAATCGGGAGAATGTCATCCCTTGGGTCGGTTCCATCATTAGCAGCCTAAGAGAGGTTCTCATCTCAAATCATAAGGGACTGGAAGTTCTTAGGCATTATCTATGATAGTAGGGTCTCATGATTCTCCTATTGTATCAAAGCTTTGGGACACTTTGTTTGACATCAATAGTCCTCAAACTGGTGTTATTCTTGATTAAACCCAAAATGAAGCCTTGCAGAATCCCTTAGGGTATACCATTCATGCTTCTAGATTTGTCACTGCTACTTCCATATCTCATGCTTCTGGTGTCAACGCTAGTGGACTAGAACTGGTATTGTTCCTTGTGCTAGTGTTGGTCCTAGCCCTTGTATTGTTTTTGGTATTGATGATATTTTTTTTTCTAGTATTCATTATCCACCTCCTCCTCCTTTGCATGTTAATCGTGTCCTTAACACCATATTGCAAAACATGGGACAACTTTAGCAACAACTAGCTAATCTTTCCATTGTTGCTAATGAACCCTCTCTTTCACCATATTATTGTTGTGGCCCACTTGTAGTGCAAATCCTTAATGTTAACCTTCCCCAAGGGTTCAATTCTCTAAAATTTGATAGATATAATGGTGATGGAGATCCTTATGTGCACATTGATTCTTTCCTTACTCTATTCACTGGTTATCATAGTCAAGATCATGTTTTTCTTAATCTATTCTCTCACTCTCCTAAATGGACCACGTTAGAAAGGTATAGCTCTTTACCAGATTATCCAATTCAAACTTTTGATCAATTGATGGATGCATTTCTCAAACGATTTCAAGCTAACATTGGCAGAAAGGTCATCATCGCTGACCTTGTTTATTGCAAATAACAACCGAATGAGAAATTAACTAATTTCATATCAACATACCAATATAGATCTACCAAGATCCCTTATGTCTTACCAAATGGTGACCTTTAAAGGATGTTTATTGGTAGTTTGTAGCTAACATTGAGGGTGAAGCTCTCCTTGAACAAATATCCAAAATTATCTAAATTTTTACTACTCTCACTGATTATTAGCATACAATGACTCAATTTAGAGATCCTGCTCTAAATTCTCATGTTGATACCTTTGGAGTTGTTTCTTCCTCGAGTGGGTCCTGAAAGAACAAAGTTGTAGCTAATGTAATAACGATTTCTCAAGCAACTAAGAAAAACACACTAGAGCCTCAACACAATCAGGTGACCCTCCCTAATATAGGACCTCTTCCAGATAAAATACCATACTCTTGCTAGTATGATGGTTCTAAGTTCTAATCTATACTGATGCATTTTTGCCTCATTCATCAAATTTTATATTTGCATCATCTTCTCCTCCATCAAGTGATTGTCCTTATGTAAACATGGTCACCATCATTCTGATTTATCTCTTTTTTTCTCCCTCTTCATCAAGGGTTAAAGACAAGCCCATTCTTGAAGGCAGATCTTCCCATCCACCGAGGACCATGCAGCCTCTAGTGATGTCTTTTGTTCCTATAACTGTTACTAGCACAAACAAAGGAAATGTACATGCACTATCAAAGTCCAAGGCTCATTCTCCATTCGAGCTACCTCTCCTTGCAAATATCCCTCACCATACTCTATATGGAAAGAGCAAGAATTCGCCCTATACTCACCCTTCTCCTTTGGCTCTCAAATCTCAACCTTTGAGGGCTCCTCCTGTTCCTTTGAATTCTCCTAGAGAAAAATAAGGAAAGGTGTCCATGGTTATTCTGCAATGCTTGCTATGGTAGCACCTCCTACTTCATTAGTTGGGCCTTCTCTACTGGTGATAGCACTGATGACCTCTCCTATGGATAAAAATGTTACTAAGTCTTCTTAGGCTTCTTTTCTTAGTCCCCATCTATGTCAAAACCATATAGCATGTGAACATAATTGTCATTGACAGGAAATGGCTAGGGAAAATGAGGTTGCTTTGAAGGTTGATGGTAAATCCTTGGTGTCTAGTTTCGATCCCTCTTCATCAATTCTCGCTTTTTTTTATGTTGCTCCCGCTAGTTCTGCATCTGCTTTTGCTTCATCCTTTGTGATGCTTCATGCCACTTCAAGGACTATTGATGAGCCTCACCCTAAGTGGGTATAAGTATTCATCCCTCCCTCCTTGGAGTTTCCACTTATCACCTCTATACATGATATCCCTTTGTTTTCTCATCCTATAGACATTTCATACATAGGTGGTGTGTATTGCAACATTGTTTAGTCCTCTTGCTTCATCTCTAATCTTCATCACAAATTTATTGGGGCCCTCAAACCTACCACAATTGATGTGAATTAATCACCTTAGCCACCTAAGCATAAGTTCAAGTAGGGATATATTCTTGAGTTTCATAATCAAAAATCAATTTATGTGACCTCTATGTCTACATCTATGCTTTTTGTTGAGCAGGCTTTTCCTTCTCCAAATTTTTTCACCTCCCCTCTTCTAGAGGTCGATGATATGACTCCTATTTCCCAGCATTTGGCTAAGTCACCTACCTCTTCTTTGAAGAGGTGTATGTTTGAATCTCTAGAGGAGATATAGGCTTTGTCAATGATCTTCACATGATCGTTGACTCTTTCCTTACAAGAGTTGTTGGATGAGAATGATGAGGCAACCTCATCCTTGACTCTTGCTGCTAATGAAATGCCTAGTACTATCTTGGCAATTGTCCCTCTTTGGTATCAACCTCCCTTCCCCTATGATCAATATTGGGAACACAATGATCTAATAGTGGAGGATTTCTAGAGCAGTACTCATCTTATCTTTTAAATTAGAGTGTGCTTTGTTTGTGTTCCCCTATGCTTGTCTTTATATGTTGTGCTCTCTTGAAGGACTCAACTTACTCCCTAGATACTTGGATACACGGGATAATATCTCTTGTACACTTCATCTATTTATCTCATACTTATTTTTTTCATATCTTACTTTTTCGATATTTGGGGATGATGTAAAGCGTTGGGGGCATTTGGGCTTTCTTCCATGTTGGCCTAAATTTTTATGTTATCTTTGTCTTCATGTGTCTTTCTTTAGATCCAAAAACTCGGGACCATGATGAGTAATTCATATGCAGCTATATAATCTAATCTTATTACTATCAATTCTATTGATGCCAAATAAATGGATCCCCCTATCTCTTTATGTGTTTTTGTTGATGTTGTGGGCATCATGTGCTATCTATTGCAAGGTAGTATTACATTGAAACATCTTGCTATATTGAAATGACACAAATTCTCTTCTCCTCAACATGACTCATATTCCTCTCCATGTAACACATCTCATTCTACGAGGGGTTTTCATGTTTTCATTCATGTCATATTTATCTTAGATCTTTTATCGCATATTTATCTTAGATATTTTATCTCATTTATTTCCTTGCATGGGAGCCAAACCACTGTATTTTATCTAAAGTAATCTTTATATCTTGCATGTGTTTGTCTTACATTTTAGTTTGTATTAGTCACATGCCAATTGATCATATGGATATCTACCATAGAACAACTTGGTACCCATATTGAAACCATCTCAATAATCTTCTATCTTGATGATCATTATATTGCAATTTGTGTTTCATCATTAATCATTTTTGTATACAAATTTTCAATTTTCATCTAACATGTTTGTCTATAGCTAACATTTTTATGATGATACAACCCAAAATTACTCCATGAAGGTTCAATTCAAGTTTCTTCACTATGGGCAACTCTACGTGGATAGAAGACTTCACTTCCCCTTCACTTTTCGATATAATTTTCTCAACTCTTTTTCTTTCTACTTTAGCTTGCATCTCCTTTTGATATTATCACTATAGTGGGAGAAAAATGTAGTGTTGTAAATTGCACCCCATGCAATTCCACATTGCATAATGCCTTTGCATGAGTCAAATCGGTGATAAAGATTGTACTTTGATTTCACCCACTTGCTTAGCTCGCTTTTCCATCTGTCCTACCAAATCTCTCGACTAGTTGGACCGATTCATTCATGGACACCTACATGTTGTGGAGACATCCGTGCACTATGCATTCATCCCACAAATATTTAGACTAAAATTAGTCATTTAGACATTACACCTGCTAATTCTAACAATGTAATGCCTCATTTGATGCCCACCAAAGTCGGTACGTTTCCCGACTTCATTTATCTTGCTATCTTGGATTCATTTTTCTCTCTCTTGCAACTTCAAGCTTTCTGATTACATTTGTGGCATTAATACTATTGATCTCACATAATTTCTTGCATTCTATGTTCTACACAACTGCCATTACCACGCATAGAAAATCTTCATTAACCTGGGAGTTCTATGTTTTTCTCTCACCCCAACAAGTTATTAGTTTCTTGGTGTTGAAAGGAAGTTTCTCCTTTTTGGTCCATTGCATTGTTCATGTTATTGTCTCTGTTTTGTCATATCATTCATTGTATCTTCTTTGTTGAATTTTTTTTATCGTTTTATCTCTATAATCTGTCTATTTTTGTTGTTCATGGAGGTGGAAACATCAAAGTAGGGGCTTGACTGTGGCAAATCTCTAAATCACAACCACCCAACATTTTGTCCTAGTTTGTTTGTGTGCGGGTTTAATCAAGAATAACACTGAGTGTAATGGAGGCTTCATTATTGGACTCTTTGTGAGTATTTCTCCATTCCCCTCATCTTTTTGTCAATCCATTCTATTCTATTAGTTTCTTGTTGAGTCTCATTATTGTATTTAGCACTCATAACTTGAGTTTGTTGCTTGAAACCATTTTGGTATGAATTTTGTACCTCATCCATATAGGACGCTTGCACGCCATGTTGTTGTCCTCAACCCAGTATGTCTTGTACAGAGAGCATATGGAGTTGTCCAGTTGGTCCTTATAACTTGTACTTTTGGCTTGTGTGGTCTGAATATTTTTATCTTTCAATATTTTTTTTTTTTTCACACTTTTTCATTCTAGTGAGAAAACTTAGAGATTAGGGAACCCCAAAGGTTTTCTCAAAGTGGACATAAAGTTGTTGAGTCGTGGAGGGGTTTGGCCACCCTTCACAGTGGTTCAATTTTTCTCCTCTACAAGAAATGTCAAACATTTTAAGATCTCCATATCCCCATCATATCACATCAATGTATTCCTTTAGAACATTAATTATATATCTCCCCTTTCTTCTTTAGAACAAGTTTTCCCAATGAAAACATTCTTCTTTGGTTTAATTTTTCTTTACTACATATATGATTGCATTCTTCAATTTTGGACACCTTCAAACTAGGGCGTCCAATGGTCGTGTTTGTCACTTTCTACTCTAGATTTCATATACAAGTTCCTCTTTGTATCTCCTTTCTATATTTGTACATTTCTTTTGTATTTCTCTTTTGGGCTTATGTATTCTTTCAATCTTGCTTAATTTAGCCTTCTTTAACCTAGTTCATTCATACACACAATCAATTCCAATCACATGTAATAAATAGAAAGGATGAATCTAAGATAATTTGGCTCTTTCTTGTGAAAGTAGCCAAGCCCATTTATTCCTCTTTAATGTTGTATGGGAAAAAGAATCGATCCTAGGTTAATGCACATGTTAGTATAGGATCACCTTTCCTACACATCACTACCCATGTAGAATGTCTAACGGGGAAGATAATTTCCATAGCTAGAAGGTTCTAAACCTCCTTGAAAATCAAGGATTATATTAAGGCATTGATAGTTCTTTGTGATGCAAAAGGGGATAAGGGTCCAAAGATTGTTCCATATGCAACTACAAAGCTCCTAGCAATCACAAATAGAGATGGAGAACCTCATATGTTTTGGTTGTATACCTTTAGGCAACCATTAGGCAATTATTCAAATAAAAAATATTTAAATTTAAAAAAAAATATGATGACTACAACTTTGAAAAATGTATATCTCTCAAAATCTTAAAACTAACATTTTAAGTACAAAATTATAAGAAAAGTTAATCATATTGATATTCGATGGTCATCTCATGAGATATAAATTTGAATTCCAAGCCATAATGAGATATACATTTGAATTTCAAGCCATTTGACGATGCTTTACTTATGGTTGGGTAGTGATTTCACTATTTGAGACTTGTTAACCCAAAATCTATCAATTGCTATATCTCAAACACATTAACAAAATCTCTAATTCATTCGAGACACCTAGTTGATATATGACTAGTGAAAACTCTAAAATTCTACTTCAGCGTCATTGTAATGGTCACACCCAAGTAGGTTTCATTACTTACAAGTCAAGGCAAGAAAAAAATGAGAAAAAGTGTTATGCCAAATATTCATCTCAAGGCAAAAGAGAAATGATATCTGAAATATCATGCATGCAAAGTGCGACAAAAAAGCTTGACTATGGGAACATGTAGATAACTCCATCAGGGCTATGAACGCCTGCTGGCAATGGAGCAATATTTGAGAAATTACAGTCTATAACCTCGTCGGAGCTCTAAAAGCTTGCTGGGAACGAGGCTCTATTCAGGATGCGTTTGAAGTTAGAATAATCCATGTAGCTAGTCATATAGGATGCTAAGGATCTAAGAGAGGGAATTAACTCAATTGCATACACATGGGCAAAAGAAGATCAAAGTTTCAAGAACCAATGGGGAAGTTTTCCATGTCTCCATTTGTAAATCCTAGTCACTAAGTGTGTTAATTTGGATGTTCCAAGGGAATTTAAGGATCGATTGACCACTTATCTATGAAATATTTTGTACCTCCAATTCAATTGGTGTATTATAAAATGCTAAAACAAATACAGGCATCCTTGCTCGAATAGGAAATACATATTCATCACACATATTGCATTAACGTAGGTCCTGTCAAAAATTCATTGTCTCCACATGCATTATGCAGATCATCATATCATATAGGTTTGCACAATGGGGGCATAACTGAAAAAATCCTAAAAATCATATAAAGTCCCAAAAAAACCCTAAAAATCAAATATGATCCTAAAAAAAATCTACCAAAAACATTCATATATAATCCACAAAATCCAAAAATAGTGAAAAACATAAAAATTAAAAAAACAATGAAAAACATAAAAAATTAAAAAACATTGAGAAAACATAAAAATCCAAAACATTGAGAAAACATGATAAATACAAAAAACATTCAGAAAATGTCTTGAAAAAATACCAAAAACATTCTGATAATGTCTTGAAAAAATCAACCAAAAACATTCAAATAACAATCTACAAAATCCATTTTATAAAATGTCTCACAAGAAATAAATACCCTAGCAAATATCCAGCAAACACTTCGCACGAAGTTAACAAAGGATACGACTATCCAGTCAAACATTTGCAATCAACTGATCAAACTGTCTTATCAATCATAACATATCCATATCAAGTGATCATTATCTTGTCTTAAAAAAAAGATGATACACTCAAAATTAGACAGGTCGGTCTTAAATGGGGTCCGCAACTTTCTGAGATCAAACATTATCAACTATCGCATCAAACAATCAAAACGAAGAGACAAATCAATATGGCTGTTGGATTTTATCCAGGCCAGTCTTTATCTTTTATCATTTGGCGACAGATCATGTTCCTATGCTACTCAAGGATGTCCACAAGTGACTAGAGGAGCCATGATGTGCATTATCTTTTTTCTTTGTTTGATGTTTGTGGTGTGAACTAATGAAGTTTTGGGGCAATAGTTCCAGTGGGTGTCTATGTTGATACGCTCATTCGACAAATATCTCATGCAAAATATCATGGATAGTTATGCTTGTAACTATCCCACATACCTCAACCCTTGGCGCTACAACTAGAATGGGGGGCTCACTCCTTGTCTGCTACGTGTTTGTTTCTTCAATGAGATATCTTTACATCTTGGTTCCTTATACCCTGATGTGCTAAGCTCCATTGTTCAATAATAAGGATTAGTGATAAATATATATTGCACAATAAATAATGACACAAGTTCGTGAATGAATCATTCTCATTTCATCTCATTTGCTTATTGCTAGTTTGTTGATTCTTTTCCCATCATCTCTTTCTAAATCATTTTCTATCATTTTCTATCATCTAACATTATTCTATTTCATTCTAAGGTTCATTTTCTCATATTCTATCTCAATATCATCTTCACATCACCTATCCCTGTCTCTAATCAACTAATCATTCTTCTATCTTCCATCTCACATTCTTCTTTTTTTGAGAGATCATTCATGTCTTTAATGCACAAACAATCTCTCGAGGGGGCATTACACCCTAAGCATCGTCGGGGCATACTGGGGCAAAAAAAAATAAAAATTCTTTGAAACAATGTCATTTCGACTTTGTCTCAAAGAGGGGCAAATGTAGACACCTAAAAATGTCTCATTAATCGCATACTAATTATTCCTCCAATTAGTTAAATAATTATTTAATTAAGTTAATTAATCATATTCTTCTAAATTAATATTTCCCCATCATCTTACTAATTATTTCTATTTCAATTCTATCATCATTTAATCATTTAAACCATTTTCTAATATTAATTAAATATTTATTATTTAATTATTATGATTATTAATCTTTCAATTTAAATAATCTTTATTATTTAAATAAATTCATTTTCAATTTCTATTTCTAATAAATTAATCATTTAACCCTTTTCTAAATAATTAAATATTTATTATTTAATTAATTGTGATTTAATCCTTTAATTTAAATATTCTTTATTATTTAATTTAATTCAATTTCTAAATAATTAAATAGTTTCTCTAAATTATTTAATTAGCTAATTAATTCTTCAATTTCAAATCCCAATTCCCCAAATTATAATTTCATTTAATTCCAAATTCTTCTAATTTCATTTAATTAATTTCCCAGATTCTAATTTCATATAATTAATTCCCCAAATTCATTTAATTTCATTAATTATTCTAAATTTTATTTAATTTCGTATTTCTTCCAAATTCAAATACATGTGCATGATTTCAAAAATCAAATTTGAAAATCAAAGTCAAGTTCTAAATATATTCAAATAACAAATTGAATTTAAAATAAATTCAATATTTGAATTAAATCTCATGCAAAGATTAAATTGAAAATCAAAGTCAAAGTGCAAGCATATGCTAAATTAATAAATTCAATCAATTAATTAATTAATTCCATTATCTCTTCAATTCCTATTTCTATCTTTTAGTTAGCTTTGTTGAGACATGGACCAGCTAGGGCTCGAACCTAGGACCTTCCATATGCTACTAGAGTGCTCTACCACTGAGCTACTGGCCCCTCTTGGACCAGTCCATTGTCGGTCCGGGTGTGGCTTATTTCCAACACCAACACCCCCCCTTAAGCCACACCTCTCGTGTGCTTGGGGCTCCTAGCTTGGACCTGGCTTTGATACCATGTTGACATGGACCAGCTAGGACTCAAACCTAGGACCTTCCATACGTTGCTGGAGTGCTCTACCACTGAGCTACTAGCCTCTCTTGGACCAGTCCATCGTCGGTCCGGGTGTGGCTTATTTCCAACACCAATAAGCTTTTTCGAAATAAAGCTCTCAATCAGCTTTCAATCAGTTAACTATCTCCTCCTCTTTATTTCTTCCAATCACCCTTTTTCATCTTTCAATCAACTTTTTTCTCAATTAGTTGACTCAATTAATATATTCAATCTATTATGTTCCACCTCCAAATCAACAGTTCAACTATCAATCAACATGTGAGCTCACCTAAGTTCCACCTCTTGATCAATTTGTTCCACCTTTAAATCAATCTCATCCAATAATCTATAAATTGAGCATTCAATCTCCCATCTCAACAATCACGAACTTTGAATCTTTGTGTCATTTGCAGGTTGCCAGCGCGATATCTGAGAGCCACCATACCACAAAGAGGAGAAGAGCAATGGAAGCTATATGTAGTCTTGGAATAGGGAGATTTTATTGAATATTTGCATTCCTATTGCTTGTTTGCATTATTTCAATATCTATTTGTTTGAATTCTATTAGGATAGGGATTTGTGATTTCCCTCTGATTCCTAGTTGATTACATTTGATGAATTTTAGCATACGACAAGATCCACAAATGATTTAGCATTATTTGTGGCATTAATAGTTGCTATTGTTAGATAATGCTTAGATTTATGTGTGAATTAATGCTTCCTTAACGTGATTTGAGTATTCAACTTTCTAATGTTGATGCATTAATTTATCTTGTGATATTATTCTTATATATTTATTTTAGCATTTATGACCTCGTATATGAGCAACTATGATTTGACATAAGGGTAGGTGCAATAAGGTTGTAAATTATAAGTGAGACAGAAGAATGAAGAGGGAACAATGAGATCCTTTCAACATGTTGTACCACTTTTTTATACACTTATGGTGATTTTATCCCTTTTTGGTAATCCTAGTTAAGCAACTACGAGGTTAATAGGAATTTTATAGGGTCCAATTAAAGGTTTTACTTCAAACCCATGTCCTATGATATTTTGTGGAGGCAATTAGAGCTAATAATTATAAAGTAAGATTTTGCCTTTAAGGCATCTTATAGCAAGGGTGTAGTGTTAAGAAAGTGGCTTCTAGGAGGGAAAAGACTAGAGGTCATATGGGATTATGTTTAGATGCTAATTAAGTTTTTAGAGTCCATTAACCACCCAAAGGGACCTTGCATGGCAGGGAAGAAAAGGGGTTTTTAACAAGCTAAGAAGGAGGTCCATCTGATTTATATTTGATATCTCTTATTTAAAAATTGTTGGGTTGGCTGGGAAAGGAGAGAAGTTGGAGGTGCAAAGTTTCATTTTCAAGCTATAGAGATTGAAGTAGGCCAATAAAACCTTGAATGTCAAATTTATTATGTTGTATTTTTTCTAATTAGATTGTTGGTTGTTTATTTTAGCCCCTCTCACCTCATTGTTCATTTTATAATTCTAGTTCAATCTTGGACATGATTAGAGTTTGAAGTGAATTCTTTTGAATAAGTGTGCTTCAAGGATGGTATAAATATCTTTCATAGATATTGTTTTTCCTTATCTTCTTGTTCTTTTTCTCCTTAATTCAAATGGTAGTTGTTTAGTTGGTGTCCTAGGATGGGAGAGGATGAGAAGGATTTGGGTCCATGGGGTTCTTGATAATTCATCTTTAAAATGTTATATTACACCTAGGACCATGAGGAGATTTGTTTATTGGTCCACAAAGAAAGGTCGAAGGGGCGAGGCTTGATAGTACTAAAAGATAATGAAATAATTTGGCAAAAAATATTTGTTACTTAATACATCCTCACCCACTAATACACTTTGTTGAAATAAACAAAATACACTAAAACCTTTTAAATCTTGGAGGTTGGCTTGGATTAAGTCCAAGAATGCCATATCGTTAGGAAGTAAGCAACTCCTACTAATTTTTGATAGATCTAAATAGAGATGTAACATTTAAATGGCACTTTATTTTTCTTTGTTTCACTATGTTTGATGGTATGCAATTTTGTTGTTTAAAATCTTTTAAAACAATTTAAACTTATTGATCTTCATTATTGACATATTTAAATAAAGATGGAATATTTAAGTAAAATTTGATTGTATATTATTTCATTTATACATAATTTTTTGTGGTATGTTGTTTATAATTTCTATAAATACATCAAATCTCAATAATCTTCAACTTATATAAAAAAGTTATTCTAAAAAAAAAATGTTACAATATACAAAAATTATATGCAATTAGAAATTTATATTAAAATTAAAATATAATTATAATACTTACAAATAAGAAATAAATGAAACATTTTTCATTTATTTCTTTAAAAAATAATTAAAATCTAATTAATTTACTCACTCGTTTTTAGAAGTTGAGGGTAAAAATAAAGAGTAAGGTTATAATTTTTTTGCATAATTACAATATAGAAATAAATGTAGAACACATTTATATATTTATATGTATTTTCCAAGTTGATCTTAGTCCTACTTTAGCCTTCTAAGACCAATCTTAGTCCTACTTTAGTTTTCTTCCTTATACTCCTCTTTCTTCTCTATCTCATTGTCCAATCTCGCACCGATTTCCTTGAGGCTATCACCAACTTCCTAGAATTCCTACTCTTTTGTAGTACGGCCAAGGGAAACTAAAGTAATCTTGAAATCCATGGGAGCAGCAACATCCTTTGTCACATCTCCAATAGGAACAACCACCTACGCAATCTGCATTCTTGTCTCATCTCTTTCTATATATGACAAAATCTCAACCTTCTTTGTATCTTTTTCCTTGTTGCTTCTAGCTAAGTAGTGTTGGAATCAATGAACACTGAGAGGGGGGGTGACTCAATGTTCTATAATTTACAAATTTATTAAGCCGATTATTTAACCACTGAATGCAAATAACTGAAAGCAAAGTGCAGAAACATAAACCAATTAAGCATGCAACCATAACACCAGAATTTTTATGTGGAAACCCAAAAGGGAAAAACCACAGTGGGATTTGAACCCACAATATTATTATACTATGGCCAATAGTAGAACAATATTACAAAAGGGGAATGCACTTGCATTTAAGCACACTTCATTGAGCTCACTGCTCAAATACATAACAGGGTTGCAACCTCAAAGGATTCACTATCCTACAATTGAATCACAGAAGTAACTACACATTTTGAACTGGAGTACAACATCTATAAATGTCGGGAATCAGTTCTGGTTAGGCTAAAAAATGATCTATTGTCACTGCTCTGAAAAACTGCTATGTTTTGCTCTACTAGCAAATACTAGATCATCAAAACTCAAGATGCACACGTGAAACTGTGCTCAGTCGCTTCCAACACAATCTTGTATTCACACACATTTTTTTAAAATCATCATTCAATTCTATCTTATATATTCGCACCACCAAAATAGATCTCCAACTCATCGGCTTCTCAAAATAGAAAATTATGAAATGTATAGTGATGTGATGGCTCAATCCTGAACTACAAATCCTTATTCTGGACCTAAAACATATGATCACAAGCTTCCCATAAGTCAGTCCAATCACCTCAAACTCATCAACATCCACCGGAATCACCTCAAGGAATTCGAACCACGCGCTACACCATCAAACATGAAGATACCCTTGTTCTTCCTTCAATACCGGATACCAGATGAAGAAACTTGCACTAGAGTCAACACCGAAGGCTAGAATTGCATGATATGATGCCTCACACATCCAATCAACTATTCCAATCACTGCAACAAGAACTTAGTCACCGGAAATGAATAATGTTTACTGGATCTATACATTGTGTTCCACTTACCAGACTTATGCTTCATGAATAACCAAACTTACTTAAGAATTTTGGTAATCCCAATCTCCATATACTGGATAGGATTACAAGGCTGAGTTGCCATCAATGACAACCCCTAAGTAATCTTATGCATCAAACATTATCAATCTTCACCGGAGCATCACCAGAACAGTGTCTCTTGCCAACAAGTAGTTATCAATGTCATCAATTGGCTGTGCCTCAACCATTTTTTTACTTTTATCCATACTTTTCATCAACCAATTAGGAATAGTAGTCATCTCCATACCATCATCGAGACACATCTCTCGATAAAGATCTCTCAATGTCGAGATAACATCATCATCATCATCAAGATTATCCTTAGTCAAATCATATACATTCTTCCCCAAACTAACCTCCAAAAGGACAGTAGGAGATCTCGACTAATCATCATCTTCATTAGGTGGAGTAGATGTAGTCGTGGCATATAAATCCTGAACATTCTTTGATAATATCAATGTGTTGGAACATTGTTCAATCTCTTTGTTCTTCTTTGGCACTTCAATCTCCTTGATTGATGAGACATTGAGTGAAGGTGAAGGAATGATAGTCTTTTACTTCTTCTTCTTGAACTCCTCAATCTTCTTCCCTCTAGCCTTGACTTCTTCTGGTGTGTTCTTCCTTCGCTTGGGAGATTGACTTTCCTCATCCGCATAAATCCTTATGTCATTGATAGTTCTTTGATCTTCGGAAGAGAAATCCTCCTATTTCATCTTTTCATATGTGAAGATAACACCCATGTCAACTAACTTGTTCATCTGATCAGGAATGAGGAAAAGTCCACACTTCCTCATGAAATCCATGGACATTCTGGACCACATTCTTCTTTTCACCGTGTGCTCGTCCATCAAGTTGGCCCAATAATCTTCTATGTCCACCTTGTGTATGAATTTATCTCTCCTTATCCTTCCAAATTTCTTATTCGAATCAAACCTTTCTCTTCTTTTGTATGTCGCAAGGCAATAAAATGCAAGTTCTTCAATCACTGTGTTAGCTGCTACGACAGAATGGAAAACCTCCAATGTTTTCCCTAGGGAAATAGGAAATGTCATCCTCGTTCTATGTTTGTCCTTCTGGATATAATCAAACTCCAGAAGCTGTCTCACCACCTCGAACAGGATCATTCCGTTTGTAGGATACTTAGGAAGCCCGTAGGGTTCAGATTGAAATCCATGAATCCTAAAGTATGTGAAAGTGGGAAACTATATGTACCATGATCCATATTTCTCTATCATCTATGTTGCCTCATTGGACAACCTCTTGTGGATTCCGCCTTGCGACATCCGTGTTATGTACATAGTGAATGCATCATTCACTCTCTTATAATATTCAATTTGATACATTCTTAGTTGTGAATAGCATTCATAACTCCTAAACTGTCCTTGTCCATTCCTAACTTCACCTCTGCATGTCAATCCTTTAAAAAAAACAAATCGTGCAAGTAGATACACCAGGTAGGAAGTCATGGCAAATGACTTGGATCTCTCCACATTCCTCAACTGAAAATCCAAATTGCCACTTATGATTTTTGACCAATTGATCAATGTTCCCTTTAGACAATCTTGGATGAAATAGAACATCCATCCATCAAATATTGCACCCTATGGCATCCCCATCACTCAGTTAAGAAGGAATACCAAGTCGCTATATTCCTCTTTGAAATTTGTGCACATGAGTGTCTTGGGAGCCTTGGAATGATGGACCCTAGGTTCAATCATCCACTCCTTGTTCACTACGGTCTTGCACGCATCCATCTTCTTCTTATATCTTTCTTCATATTCATCTTTCATCCTATCTTTCATGTCTACTCCACGTGGAATTCCAAACACCTCAGCAATCGTGTCCTCGGCAAGGTAGGCAATTATGGCACCCTTAGGAGTCTTGATCATTCGGGAGTGAGGATCATAACATCGTGCACATTCCAGGACTAGCTCGCTACACTATATGGACTGTAGAAATCCGGTGGCCTGGTAAATACCACTTTTCATAATGTTTGCATAAGTTGGGGAAGGAATCTGGCTTCCAATTCCGAACATTTGTTGCCGCATATGGTCCATATTCAGGAAATGCATGTTCATGTCTACAATCTCCTTCCATCTGGATGATATCTTGGATTCTAGATAGAATCTCGTCTCAACTATCTTTTGTTGTTCCTTCCGAATGCTAATTCTGGACTTCGACATTGCACCTGTATGAAGCTAGAAGTTAGCAACCTCGAAAAATCTTCCTGATAACTATTTTCAGAATTAAATAAGTTCTGATTTCTTAATGATTTAAACAATTTTAGAGATGGAAATCAAGAATTTTATCCATATTTTAAACGAATTCTAAAAATAGAAGAAAATGTGACAAGATTAGGGTATGAAACCCTAATGAAATTCATTAAAATCACCAATTTTTAGACTTAAAAAAGTCTGAAGACACCTCCTTATACTTAGAAATTTCATCAAAATTAGAGTGCAAAGGAGATACCGGATTGGGAAATGAACAAGGAAAGGTGTGAAAAGTAAGATTTTCACTCAAAATTTGTTTGAGGACGCCTTCCCAAGATCAACAATGGCTACCAACAAGTCTGAAGACAACCTACAACTCTACAAATTAGTCCTTAAAAACATATTGCAATCACGTGTAATGCAAAAATTTGATGAAAACACCCTTCCCATGGTGGAAACAATCAATTCTGGGTATATATGTATGGCTGGTAAAGTAAAAAAAATTTGAAGACAAGTCTGAAAATGTGTGTTTTAGACTTACCAACACCTTGCAAAGTGATAAGAAACCCTGAAAATGATCTCAAATAGTGCAAAAATGCCCCCCAAGTAAAATCGCCAAAGTTGACAAGTGGCTAGAAATTAATTTTTTTTAGGATAGCCTGCAACAATGGCGTCTTAGACCTACAACAACAATGAATAACTCTAACAATGCACCTGAAACCTCTCCAAACAGCCCCTAGACAAAATTGCCTAAGGTGGAAATGTGTTGGGAATGAAATGTATGTCTAAAAAGTGTGTTCCCAGTCAACAATGAAGGTAAGATAATTTCCAGCAATGGTGAAAAATCGGGTCTGATGGCAATGACAACAAATTTCAAGCAATGGCACCACCCAACATGGAGGATAATCACCAAAAAATGGAGGAATAACCTCCCCAAACAAAATCGCCCTCTCCTCAACAATGGCGTCACCCAAGGAAAATCGCTAAAATCTGAAAATTAGTCTTCAAGCACATTCCAATGGCTGCCAAGAAAAATGAACAATAAAATCGACTTTCAGCCTCAAAGGTGTCAAGTTGACACTCCACCAAAATCGCCCAGCTGAAGAAAATAATAAAATATTGCTGGCCTCCCTCCTTTTAAACTAGTTTTCACCTTGGATTTCCACCACACAAGCAATGTGGGATAAAACTTTGATACTTATACTTGCATGGGGAAAATTGATTTGCTTCTAGAAGGTAAAAATCATTTAATGTTTATTGCAAATCATTTATTAATTATTTTTGTTTTTTAAATAATCATTAATAATCACGAAAATAATTAATTTTAGATCATTTATTAAAAGATGTTTAAAATTTGGATCAAAATTGACCCCTTGGGGAAAATCGTCCCATATTGGAATAAAAATCCCAACGAAAAAATTCATTAAAATTATTAAAATGCCTTTGGGGGAAAATTGCCCCATGTTGGGATAAAAATCCCAATCAAATTTCATCAAACTTGCACAAATTTGCTTCCAAGGGAAAATTGACCCCTCTAGACAATTATCAGGACTTAAAATCGTTAAAATCATCACTGGTGGAAATTCACCTTATGCCTGGAATAATTATCCGCATTAAAATACCTAAAATTTCATTATGAAAAGCCTTGGTGGAAAATTGTTAACAAGTTTTGATTCCAATAGTTAGAATGAATCAGAGGAAAACTGAGAGGAGGGGGGTGAATCAATTTTCCACAAGTTAAACAATTAATGCAGATTATAAACCTTCTACCAGAGCACAATGAAAATAGCATGGTGAAAGATAAAGCATGAAAGCACACAACACAACACCAATATTTTTGACGTGGAAAACCTAATTAAGGGAAAAACCACAGTGGGAAACCCTACCCACAGTCAAATAATACTTCTGCAGCAGTATGTGAAATATTACAATGGGGATTGCACTTGCAATCAAGCGAACAGCCTAAAGCGCATTGCTCAACACAAAAGGGAAGTCTCACTGACTTACATAAACATCGAACTACAATCCGAAGAAAATGAACTATGAAGATAGCATCTCCTAATGCTTGATACAGTTCCAGTTAAGCACATATGTCTGCCCTTCAATACCAAAATCTCCTCAAACCTTCGCTGAATGATATAACATTGTTTGCACATAAACCACTTTCTGATAATGAAGACATAACCACACCATACCATTCTATGCGAATTACATGAATATATCACCTATATATATAGATCATCAACCTTAATAAGCAAGATCGGCTAAACCCTAAACCTATAACTTATAATTACAACAAATACATAACACGATACCACTGGACCAATATTATGATTTACATTACATAGCATGGACCTAATTCAAACTCCCAAACAATTATATCCACCAGAAATTTCGTCAAGACCAAGTGCAGCACGTTTCACCAACTGTTACCAAGAATATCAACCGGCAAACCAGAACATAAACGATAGATTCCGGAGCACCAAATCATGAACCAACTGAATATGACAAGCATATAATCATCCTGAATAATCATCCAAAACAAATCCAACAATCTAATCATGTCGGATAAAAATCTTTGATAACCTCAACCAAAACCATGTCAACCGGAACAGGTCAGCAACCAACCGAAATAGGTGAATAACCAACTAGACCAGTGTTGACATCAATGACAACACAATAAATTTCTGCATAATGCCAAGAATCTCCCCCTTTAGCATTGATGGCAACACTGGATGTAAAAAACATCCAAGTGCCAAGGAATGCCAACAATCTCCAAAACTGATCTAAAATATCTCTCCCCCAAATATTTTTTGTTTTTCACACGAGAAACTCTCCCCTTTGACATCAATGACAAAGGGCTAATGTCAAACCAAACAGCTGACTACTCCCCCTGAGAAACGACATCATCCCATCAACTCGGATCAGAAGATATTCCTGATAAGCTCACTGGATTGATGCATCTCTGCATCACTAAGTCTCTTCCAGAGGGGTGGTGACCCCCAATTGATTCCTGAGATATTCAAAAGTATCTTTAGGCAATAGTTTAGTTAGAATATCTACAATCTATTCCTTAGTGTGTACAGAAACCAATCTGACTTCCTTTGCTTCAACCTTTTCCTTCAAGAAATTATACCTTATAGAGATGTGTTTTGATTTGGAATGAAATATCGGATTCTTTGACATATTAGTAGCAGTAGTATTATCACAGTGAATAAAAATAGGCTCATGATAACTTACCCTTATATCCTTTAACATATGTTTCATCCATAAGATCTGAGTGCAGTTAGTTGCAGCAACTACATATTCAGCTTCAACAGTAGATAATGAAGTGCATGATTGTTTCTTGCTAAGCCATGAGACCAATTTCTTCCTAAGAAAGAATGCACCACCTGTAGTGCTTTTCCGATCATCAACATCTCTTTCCCAGTCAGAGTCTATATAGGCACATTATCTGAAATCATCATCCTTTGGATACCATAACCCATGATCTATTGTTGCTGCCAAATACCTGAATATCCTTTTAATAGCAATATCATGACTTTCTCTTGGATCTGACTGAAATCTAGAAGCAATGTAGACAACATTCATTATATCGGGTCTGGTCTGAGTTAAGTACATTAATCCACCAATCATTGATTTGTATCTAGATGGGTTCACTCTAGGAGATTCATCTTCCTTTGACAATTTGCAACCGATTATCATAGGGGTTCCAACTGGTTTTGAGTTTTCAAGTCCAAATTTCTTAAACAATTCTTTCACATACTTAGTTTGACAAATGAAAATACCTTTATCAGTCTGAGTAATTTGCAAACCTAAGAAAAATTTCATCGCACCAATTATAGACATTTCAAATACATTCTTCATGTCATTAGCAAATCTCATGCATAGACTTTCTTCTCCTCCAATAATGATATCATCAACAAAGACTTCAATAATTAGTATATCATCATGCTCAATCTTATAGTATAAGTTACTATCAGCATTACCTTTTCTAAAACCGAGATTTGAAAGATATTTATCCAATCTAGCATACCAGGCTCGAGGGGCTTGTTTCAATCCATATAAAGTTATATTCAATCTGCAAACCATATCCTTGTCCTCTGATAATGAAAATCCATCGGACTACTCAATGTAGACTTCTTCATCAATATCTCCATTTAGAAATGCACATTTAACATCCATCTAATATACCTTGTAGTTCTTGTGTGCAACATAGGCAAGAAATAGTCTTACCGCTTCAATTCTTGCAACCGGAGCATAGATTTCATCATAATCAATTCCTTCTTGCTGTGAGTAATCTTTGCAAACCAATCTAGCTTTGTTTCTTACAACCTGACCTTCATCATTTAATTTGTTCCTGAAAACCCATTTAGTTCCAATAACATTTTTATATTTAGGCCTAGGAACCAATTCCCATGTGTTATTCTTTTCTATCTGATTTAATTCCTCTTCCATTGCTTTCATCCAATTCTCATCTTTACATGCTTCAATAAATGATTCTAGTTCAATTTGATAAATTAAACATACCTCTTCAGTAGCTAACCTTCTTCTTGTCATCACACCTTTCCTCTTATCTCCAATGATATGATCTTCAGAATGATTCAACTTTACATACCTGGCAATCTTTGGATTATCTTGACTTTTTGATTCTTTATGCTCTTCAGCAATCACTGTGGAATTTTCTAATGTTACCAGAGCAACTGGATCAATTCTCTGAACTGATTCTTGCACAACCAGTTCTGATCTGACAATTTCATCTTTCGGTCCATAGTCATATGATCTGATCTGACTATTGCTTTGCTCATCCACTTTGGCATTTATGCTTTCCATTATCCTCTGCAATCTTTTGTTATAACATCTATATGCCTTACTCTTAGTCAAATAACCCAAAAATATTCCTCCATCACATCTAGGATCAAATTTCCCTAATGCATCATCTCTTCTGATATAGCGTTTACTTCCAAAAATTTTGAAATACTTAATAGTAGGAGTATGACCGAACCATAATTCATAAGGAGTCTTACCGGTATCACCTTTTATGTGTACTTTGTTGAAAGTGTATACAGCAGTATTGACAGCTTCTCTCTAATAAATATCAGGCAATTTGACTTTCATCATCATTGTCCTTCCAGCATCTCAGATAGTTATGTTCTTCCTTTCCTCTATTCCATTTTGTTGTGGAGTTCTAGGTGCAGACAATTGCCTTATGATTCCATGCTTCTCACAAAAATTGTTGAACTCACCGGATGTAAATTGACCGCCTTGATCTGATCTTAAGCATTTTATCTTCAATCTTGTTTATGCCTCAACCATAGCTTTGAAATTTTTGAATTTCTTAAGAGCTTCTGATTTTTCTTTCAAAAATGCAACCCACATCATTCTAGAGTAATCATCAATAAGCAACATAAAGTATTTATCACCTTGACAACTTTTAGTCCTTGCCGGTCCACACAGATCGGTATGAATAAGATCAAGTATTTCATTAGATCTATCATGTATTGTTTTGAAAGAATTTTTGACTTTCTTACCCATTTGATATTCTCTACATACCGGATTATGAGGCTTGATAATCTTGGGCAAATCTCTAATAGCCTGGGTTGAACTGATCTTCACTATGCAATCAAAATTCACATGACACATCCTCTTAGGTCAAAGCCAACTTTCATCAATCCGAGCAATCAAGCAAGCCTTCTCACCGGAGTTCAAATAAAAAATATTTCCTTAGGTTTGAGTACCAGATGCAATTTACAATCCAAATCTATTGATAATCTTACATTTCCATCTTTGAATTGTAATGAATTCCTCTATCCATCATCTGGTCTACACTCAAAAGATTATGCTTCAAACCTTCAACATAATAAACATTGTCAGTATTAGTCTTACCATCCAAGGATATTGTTCATTTTTCTTTGATCACGCATGCCTTGTTGTCTCCAAATTTGACTAGTCCGCCATCAAATTCTTGCAGAGTTAGAAATTTCCTCTTATCACAGGTCATGTGATGTGAGCAACCACTGTCTATAACCCATTCATCTTTCTTTTCAATTTTAGCAGCTAGAGTCTTCTCCTCGGTATAAATTGTATCATTGACAGGTTCTAGAGATTCATCCTTGATAGCAATAAAGACCCAATCTTTACCTGAGCTTCCATTACCGGATCCACTTACGGGTTCATCATCATCAGAATCATTAGTAATACCAAAATTATCATCACCAGTATAATAACATGATTTGTCCTTATTCCTTCTATATCTAAGTTAGATCTGATATTCCAGATTAGATTTATAATTCCTCATAAATCTTTCATGGCTCCTAGCAGCTCTTTCGGGACATCTAGAAGCAAAATGACCAATCTTATTGCATGAAAAACATTTAAAGGGAACTTTTCCTTCATACTTACTTCCAACCGATCCTTTAGGGATTCCTCTGGCAATTAGGACTTCCAACTCTTCAAGTTCTATGTCTTCTCTTTCAATGTCTTCCAACTCTTTAGCATATAATTCTTTCCAATCTATCTTCTGCTTACCGGAGGCAGATGCTTTAAATGCAATCTTTGTTTTAGTAGCATTCTGATCTCCAAGTTCCTCAAGTTCAAAAGCAGTCAATTTCTCAAGTAATGTATCTCTGGTAACAGGGGTATTTGACAGTCTAGAGTTCATTTATTGAAGTAGCCTTTATCTTGTAAGCCGGAGGTAGAACTCTCAGAATCTTTGAAACAATCTCATCCTCATTAACTATTTCACCGCAACATTTAATTCCCATGACAATCTCATTCACTATATCCATGAAAGAACTTATCTTCTCATCTTCTTCCATCTTCAAATTTCCATATCTCACCTAAAAACCTTCAAGTATTGCAATCTTTACTGGTTGGTCGCCTTCATATAGAGTTCAAGCTTCAACCAGATCTGCTTAGCATTTTCTAGCTCTATGACACTAAACAATTTCACATCAGATAGGGTACTTAACAATGCTTCTTTTGCTCTGACATCATTATCATCTCTCTTTTCTTCATCAGGAGGTGTCGAAGTTCCGAAATTAGGATTGTGAGGTGTATACCCTTTCTCTACTATCTCCCAAACTTCAGCTCCAAGACATCTTAGATGAATCTCTATTCGCTCCTTCCATAATTTGTAATTTGTACCATCAAATCTAGGACTCTCCTTCCGATAGGGATTAAATGTAGAACTTGATGCCATCAGATCTTCTCAAGCGGTTAAGCTTTTGCAGAAAGGACCTTGCTCTGGTACCAATTGTTAACAAGTTCTGATTCCAATAGTTAGAATGAACCGGAGGAAAACTGAGAGGGGGGGGCAGGTGGGGGGGTGCCGGTGAATCAACTTTCCACAACTTAAACAATTAATGTAGATTATAAACCTTCTATCGGAGCACAATGAAAACAGCATAGAGAAAGATAAAGCATGAAAGCACACAACACATAACACCAATATTTTTTACGTAGAAAACTCGGTTAAGGGAAAAACCACGTTGGGAAACCCTACCCACAGTCAGATAATACTTTTGCAGCAGTATGTGAAATATTACAATGGGGATTGCACTTGCAATCAGGCCAACTGCCTAGAGCGCACTGCTCAACACAAAAGGGAAGTCTCACAAACTTACATAAACATCGAACTACAATCCGAAGAAAATGAAATGTGAAGATAGCATCTCCTAATGCTTGGTACAGTTCCGGTTAAGCACAAATGTATGCCCTTCAATACCAAACTCTCCTCAAACCTTCGTTGAATGATATAACCTTGTTCGCACATAAACCACTTTCTGATAATGCAAACATAACCACACCATACCATCCTATGCAAATTATATGAATATATCACCTATATATACAGATCATCAACCTTGATAAGCAAGATCGGTTAAACCCTAAACCTATAACTTATAATTACAAAAATTAAATCACACGATACCATCGGACCAATATTATGATTTACATTACATAGCATGAACCTAATTCAAATTCCCAAACAATTATATCCACCGGAAATTCCACCAAGAGCAAGTGCAACATGTTCACCAGCCGGTACTGCCAACTGGTACCAAGAATATCAACCGGAAAACTAGACCATAAATGATAGCTTCTGAAGCACCAAATCATGAACCAACTGAATATGACAAGCATATAATCATCCTGAATAACCATCCAAAACCGAATCCAACAATCTAATCATATCATATCAAAATATCTGATAACCTCAGCTAAAACCATGTCAAACTGGAACAGGTCAACAGCCAACCAGAACAGGTCAGTAACCAACCGAACTAGTGTTGACATCAATGACAATACAATCAATCCCTACATAATGCCAACAAATCAATAGGCATCAAGAATCATCATTTTGTTCATCATCAAGTAATTCGCAATCCTGGTCGAAAATCGTGAGTCATCAGAAGGATTTCCTACACTTAGTCAAATTTTTACCTCTCTGGTGGAAAATCGCCCCATGTCTAGATTCTGGGTGGGGGAAAAAAGAGGTCCATCAAGAATCCAGTGGAAATTCACCTCCCATCAATATTTTGAGTGGGGGAAAATCATGGGTCATCGGAAATATGGGGGGAAAAGCACCTCCCATCAAGAATTTTGACATTTTGACCCTTAGAAAATGGATTTTCATCGGGAATTTTACAATTTAACCACTCAAAATCATCTAGACACTTAGAACTTTCAATAAAACGCATCGGAACCCAAGCAAATTTACCAAAATTTGAGCGAAACAAAAGGAAACATGTCGAGATAAAGTGCAAAATCAACTCGAATAACTTCCTAGGAGCGAGAAAACAACTCCTAAAGGTCCTGAACACCCGAGCACTTAAATATCACTGATGACGACATTGAAAAACACATTTACGCCCAAAAGTCTACACTTAGACAAAATTAGGATCATTTAAAATCTCAACTTTTACGTACTTGATCCTATTGTAGGTGAGAAAAAACTGATCTGGGAGCTTATGGCACAAGATCCAGATAGATCAATCACCCAACAATGAAGTACATGCAATGAACACACATGCAAACCAAATATCTAAGCTAGAAACACACATGCATGCTACGAAAATCTACTCCATTGCACTCCTTAAATCAAGGTCTTGTGTTTTTAAGATTTTTGCTCTTAGAGCATTGTGCACAAGAGGCTATGATTTATTGGAGATTTGAGATGATAAATGCAAAGAAAGCTAAAGAGAGCGAAATGCAAGAGAAGAATGCAAAAAGAGAACTAATTGTTAGATTGCTAGATAGCCTCAAATGAGAAAAGGGGTTGGGTTTTTATAGATATCCTCAAGGTGAATCCAAGTTGTAGAATAAATGTTGGTCTCACATGCATAGGTGAGTGAGATAGATGGATGTGAAAAATGATAAATAGAGGATGAAATAGATATGAACTAGATTTAGGAAATGGATGAAAAATGGATTTAATAAATAATAATGTTATTAAATGGATTTATTTAATATATGATACAATATGAATATTAAAATATAGTGAAGAATAATGGAATAATGAAAAATGAATATTGTGAGATAATGGAGAATAATAATATTATATTATATGGATCTACTTGATAATGATTGGAAAATTGAAATTAAATAAGAGGACATTTTTATGGAAATTTTTGTGTATACACCTATAACTTCAAAACCTTAAATAGCAATAGGCATAATCAAAAATCCAAGACTCGGGCACATGAACTCAAAATTGCCCACCATGCTACCAAAACCTTAAACTAACCAACGCAGAAAGCAGAAAAGAGGGGGTCCCCATTTGCAATGGTGTGATGTATGAAAAGGTAACAACAGAACTTCTATACAAAGTTTCCCAAAGTTCGTAGGAAAAGGAGAGACGCATGAAGTGATTTCACCTAAAGTTTGGGAAATGAGTACTAGAGTCAAGTTACAATTCTCCAATAGAGAGACACATGAAGTTTGGGAGATGAGTGTATCTAAAATTGTAAATATATTCATGAATTATATATTTATATAACATTGTAACACAGTAAATGGATTGTCGTCTGGTGGGGCCTGAGTGATAAACCGACGGT
Organism: Cryptomeria japonica; assembly: GCF_030272615.1. Taxonomy (NCBI): domain Eukaryota; kingdom Viridiplantae; phylum Streptophyta; class Pinopsida; order Cupressales; family Cupressaceae; genus Cryptomeria; species Cryptomeria japonica. The sequence continues at coordinate 521,622,503 of NC_081410.1, read as the reverse complement.
CTCGAGCTAAGACTGTGTAGAGAAATCATTCCCAAATGAGAATGGTTAAGTCGTATGCTAGGCACTGTGGCATTCACTAGCTGGTAGTGTCCTCTAGGCCGGATCGACGTCTATGATTTGCCTAGCTCAGTCAAAAAAAATGTAATGGCTGCTTCCCTTTGAGATAGAATCGCTTCACTAAGTTCACTCGGCTAAGTCTAATCATAATGGAATCGCTTTAGATATCCATATTTAGGTTTACTGTTATAATAATAAAAATAGATTTTATTAAAAAGAAATCCTTTTTTATCCCTCCTGCCGCTGGAAACAGCCATCTGTCCCCAAGACAATCAAGGGACGGTCTCCAACTACATAGTTGACCGTTTCCACATTTCCGATACCGTTTCCGAAAATTTTGCTTGATTGGGGATGGCTTGAAAATGTTTCCGGCCATCCCTCATACCTAAAACTGTTTCTGTTTCCAAAATGTGTGCCTTTAGGGTGGAAACGTGTTCCGAGTAACACTGCTTCAAACTGCCTTTGATCGTCTCAGTTTTGTTGTTAGTTTTAGGTTTAATTCAAAACCAGATCCTGATTTCTTGCTCCACTCAAAAGCATTTGTTGGTCTTTGTTGTCCCCTTTCTTTTTGTTGGTTTTTGTCTCTTTTCCATGTATTCTATTTTCATAGCTCCAGTCAAAAGCGTTTACCTTATTCAAAACATCAACAGATTTATACTTCGAATCATGGAAATATTGATCATATCATAAGATAATGGAGCCATTTTGGGCCCACAGATATATGTTTATTGGTCGAATTACACGGTGAATCTAAGCAATGAAAAAGAGATATGAGAGGACTTAGAAAATTACAGACTTGAATTAACAGAATTCTAAAAAAATTATCATGACTGGAATTTGTCTTTTATGTATTCTGGATTTGCGAAACTCTTTTTTCTTTATTTTTTTGAATGTCACATGCCATATAAATATCAAGTTGTGCCTGCTCATTTCCTACATGATTGGCACACAAACTCACCCTTCGGGCTAAAGTAATCATTTATAAATTCTGTATCATATTTGATTTAATAAAGCTCGTCTTCTTCCCAAAGTCCTGTTGCCAGATCAATATATATTATATACAAAAAAAGAATATAAAACAGAAATGCGGCGACTGAAAAAATAAGTGGAGAGCCCAAACTGCCTTTTTTAGCCATTGTTAAGAGAATCTAACAATGTATCTGTTAAGGCTTTCACAATCTACAAAAGAAGGGATGCTCTCTCCATTTTAATAAATGTTAACAAGCAAAACACTAAATGCCCAATACAGTTCCATATCTACCTAGGAGGCTAGGACCAAATATGCAGATACCCATTCTTATCGGCAGAAACCAATGGCTTCCCAGCATTATTCCATGTGCATGCAAGAACAGAAGTAGAGTGCCCTTTAAGTGTACTCATAATAGCAGCTGAAGGCCTGGACCAAACATATACTGTGCCATCAGTAGAACCCGCTGCTACATAATTGTCATCAGCACTGATGCATGAACGGCTCCAATTATTAGCCACTCTGTGACCCTGTGCTCTGAAAGTTGCACAAACTTCCAACGACCGAACATCAAAAAGATTGTGCAAGTTGTCTCGGCCACTAGTGAGAACAAACTGACCATTGCGTGACAAAGTAACCGATGTTATACCAGAAACATGAGCAGCAACTTCATTGACTAACTTTCCAGTCCGCGTATCCCAGAAACGGAGATGTCCATCCACATGCCCTGAGTATATGTGCTGCCCATCTGCAGTTAATGATACAGAATTGCAGTTGCTGTGGCAGATGATGGTGTTTGCCACATACCCTTTGTGAAGGTCCCAAACCTTAATGGTCCGATCATAAGCAGCACTTACAGCTTTCCTATTTGATAATTTGCTGACATCAGTAGCACAAACCTTTTCCGAATGACCCGTTAAAGTATGAGCAATACGACCAGACTGCACATCCCAAAGATACAATTTGTGATCACTGCTAGCTCCTAGGATAAATTTATTATCACCGGAGACACCAAGATCCAAAACAGCACCAAGGCAACCATGTAATGTACTTATCAAGGTACCTGAATTTATATCCCAAAGTTTAACTAGCATATCTTGCCCACCAGTAATTAGCCGATCACTATTGTTTTCAAACAGCAAAGAATGGCAGCCACCTTCATGGGCATGGACAGTATGTTTTGTAGCAGATGGTATACTTGACTCTACATAATCCTCTAGTCCCAACTCACTTTGCCGCACTATGCCATCCACTTGCTGCCGTGCTGATTCTTCTATGCTGCTAGCTTTAAAACGATTCATCATATCTTCATACATCGCATTGGCCTGGAAACAACATCACTAATCAAAATTCTGAACGAAAACAACAATATTGGTGAATTATAAGTTCCAGACAATAAGTTCATCTTCTTAGTTTTTAGAAACTATTAGCTTCTTTGAAAGTCTCTGCTTCAAAAAACCTTGGTGACAATTTTCATTCAATCTTACAATCTCCATTAGATAAACTCAAATCCACAATGGAAAGATTTTCATAATAATGCATGCAAACATAAATTTCAATCGAGCCCTGCAAACAGTTGAAGCCTGATTTTTATAAAGCGGACAAGTGCGAATTATTTGCATTCTGGGTAGACATTTTATCCACGTGAGATCCAACGAGTACCTATCCATTAATCCTTGCAGGATTTATAATGCAGCAACTTCACTTATTATTGTTCCTCACACTAAAGAAATACTAATGTCTGGGGGAATATCTATACCTTGAGAGAGATGGGAAGGATAATACAAGTCAATGATTTTGACTTAGCAGTATGCACCAAATTCTCTTTTAATAAATGCGTCTCATGTTCTTGTAACCTACGTGGTTTAAGGTTACAAACAGTTGTGCCAAGTCAGTCCAACCAAAATATCAGTTTTAACTTTTATCAGATGATAGAGCCAAGCGTTGATTTAGCAGCATGCACCAAATTCTATTTTAACATATCCCTTCCTATTCTTGTAAACTACATGGTGCAACGTACAAACAGTTGTTGCTAGTCATTGCAAGCAAAATATCAGTACAATCGGATCCAAGTAGTGGCCACAAATAACTAAATCACAAATATGCAACCAAATCAGACACCAGCATGCTTGGTGTTAAATATAATCTAATTAGAAGACTATCACGTTCTTGATCATCACATAAAGTGAAATATAATTTACATAGTCTACATCTAACAAGAGAAGTACACATTTTTTTAAAAAACGTTAACATTGAACATACAATTCTTCCCAAACGTGTATATTTGCAGAGCACATGTCACGGGTCAAGACAGATTCAGCAAATACTTGTTTGTCTTTATTAAAAAAACTTTTTACCTGTATCATATATGCAGCTAAAATTCAACATTATCTTCCTCTGACAGATATCGTAGACATATCAGACTGAAGACTCAAAAAACTACAAACAAATGCAAACCATTTAACAACCAGGCAAACACCAAACTTTCTCTCTCTCTCTGCACAGTCTAGTGTTTCATGCACCTGATGATGTCCGTGAACTTTAGAAAACCTAAAACCGAAGCAAAAAATGACTTAAACGGGTACAAACACAATAGTACGGATATGGATAATAAATGACAAACATGAAACACAATGATAAAGGAATGGTTATCAGAAAATGTAGAGGGCATAGCTAGTCTAAGAAGTACATTGTTCTTCGCATAGCTTTCTTTTGATCTTTGTATATTTGCTTTATAAAATTAAATTCTCACCTCATTAAGACGCTCCGATTCTTGCATCTTCTGTAACATCCACCTTTCAATCAGCATATGATTTTCTGCCTCCGCACTACTTAGTTTAGATGTCAGGCCAGCCACTTGCTTACGGAGTTCAAGGTTTTCACTTGCAGTGAGATCAAAAGCACTAGATTTTTCTTCCAAACATCCTTGTAATTCCTCAACCTTCTTCCTGCAACCCTATCATGTTAAAGAACTTGAAACTAGATGCACGTTGTCTTGCAGCAAACTTACGCTAGACTCAAAATAAATGATGAAGTATTACTGCAAAAGAAAAAAGATGAAAAACTTGCATGATTAGGACCTAGCTGATAGAAGTTGACTTTGGAGTTCATTGATCAGATTATCTTTTTCTTGATTTTGTGCCTTCAAATTCCGACACTCAGAGACTTCCTCCACAAGTTGTTCAGAAAGCTTTGCTTGTGCTTTGTAGCATTCTCGTAACTCAATCTCTGATTTCTCTGACTTTTCCTTCCACACTGCACCCTACAATTTTTTAAAATGAACGTCTCAAATCAATGTTTTTGCATATATTTCTTGGATAATATATATACACACATTGTACACAGAACCTAACAATACAATCCTACTTTACATAGAATGCAAATGGCATGATGTCTAATTCCACATCATAGCTATGTGCCTTATCATATCTGTGAAAAAGAAACATTCACTGGGAATTAGGAACCAACACGTGTCAATATAGAATCTTGACATTAACAACTTCAAAATCTATTTCATGAATTATCATCAAAATATTCTTCCCAAAAGTATATTCTTAATGTTATGGATTGCAAAAACTTGAAATCTCAAAATAATCAAAATTGAAAACTAAACTTGAAAGTTTTGGAGCAAGAACCAATAAGATAAATATTAGATGGAAATGCAAAAGCAAATAGTAGGAAATAATTCTCTGTATAGACAGACACCTAACCCTGACCACATCCTAACATAACATGATTCATCCTACATATCCCATTCCGGCATTAATTAATTAATTAATTAATTAAGCTTTCCAACCATCTTCCTATCACTGATTAAATAAATTCCAATCAAAATATTTAATTATTAATCATTTTAGCCCTTTCTTCTATAGTCCAGCTCTTCACAAGACTCCAAAAACTGAATTTTTGGATTTCCGAAAGAGTCACTTTTAATACTCACACTTCATCTTTTCCAAGAAGATCTCCACCATCCAAATCCGTTGAATAATGGACCTCCTTGTGTTCACCAATCACAAGGAGCCACTTCGAGGCTTCTCGTGGCTCCCCTTCTCTCAAGCAATATCTCTCAAATTAATCATAGCCCTTGATCCTCCATCCTCGAGTCTAAATAGCTCATCATATGAGCTGTTTGCAAGAACTCTTCGAATGTAAAATCATGCTGTTCAAATGAACAACCACATCCAATTAATCATCACAAATCCATCTTGAATACACCCCCACTTTGTGTACAAAAAGTGACTTGGTGAGAAACTTTGGTTTCTTTCATCTTTTATGCATAGTATCTTAGCTTAATTGGAGGTGACACTTAGATATGAATAGGATTTAGATTTCCTAGTTTGAATCCCCTTATTTGTGTTCTATGTTTGCTTGTTCACACTAAGCTAAAGTAAATATTTAATTATTAAAACTAAATAAAGAAATGCTAGTCGAAATTCAGGATAGAAAGGAAGCCAAATGAGTTACCAAAAATGTGGACCTTATTTAATGATGATTTGATATGTCCCAATGAAATATTCTTAAAAAAATAATAGAACGAAATTCCTGTCACAATTTTATAAAAAGAAAAGCATAATTAAATAAATTCTTTAGCTATAAGTAGAAATCTACAAGTAATCTTAATTTACAAATGAACAATCTTCAAACAACTTTTTTTCAATCAACATGTGCCAATGAAGCCTTCCTCCTTGCATAGGACTGTAGCTAGTGTTTCCTCAATGTCCTCCTAGCTCACGAGTTTTTTGCAACTCGGATAGCCCCCACCATTGTGGTTAAATACAAGGCTCCCAGGGTCCTGATGAGAGAAAAACTAATCAGAGACAAATGAAGCTGCAAATAATACAACACAAAAAAATGTGTGCTTCTATTTTCCATTTGTTCAATACAAATTACATACATATATAGGAGTTATATTTCCTATATTATAGGAAGGTTCCTATAACAACTCCATTATTACGGGTTAACAAATAAACAAACTCCTATAATATATGAGTTGTTAAAACAACTCATAATACAAACAAACATTTACTATAATATTAAGTTGAGAATCAGAGACAAATGAAGCTGCAAATAATACAACACAAAAAAATGTGTGCTATTTTCCATTTGTTCAATACAAATTACATACATATATAGGAGTTATATTTCCTATATTATAGGAAGGTTCCTATAACAACTCCATTATTACGGGTTAACAAATAAACAAACTCCTATAATATATGAGTTGTTAAAACAACTCATAATACAAACAAACATTTACTATAATATTAAGTTGTTTCTCAACTTAATATTTGTTACACATAATTAAACATGCGAACACTAATAATACATTTTCCCAACATTCCCTCCCTTAGTGTGAACATGGCAAGAACTCACACTCCACCTGCAGTAAGCCCAACTCTTCAGGCTCACGATCTTGGTTCAAACGAAAGGCACCTCCCATCAACCTTTCATGGTTTTCACACAGGCTTACCACAAACTTGGACATGAACAGGAACCCACCAACTGTCCATCACACGTGGTTTTCTGGATCCTCCCACAAACCCTTTCAGATCTATTAACTGCATTACATTAGTGCTTTTGTTCATTACACTATTTTACACTAGGGAAGTTATAAAGGAATCAACATTCATATCGCAAATGGGAATGGAACATTGGTTATATTCCCCCTAACAATGTGAAATTCCACTTATTCACACAACTAGGAACACTGAAAAACAATTCATATGCTGCATACTAGAAAATAAAATACCACCAAAGCTGATAAGTGGCACCGTCGTTGGTGACTGACGAGAGGACGCTGATTGTCCTCCAGCCTCCAGTGCCTCCAACCTCCAGTTAGTTTGCTGGTTATATTCCCCCTAACAATGTGAAATTCCACTTATTCACACAACTAGGAACACTGAAAAACAATTCATATGCTGCATACTAGAAAATAAAATACCACCAAAGCTGATAAGTGGCACCGTCGTTGGTGACTGACGAGAGGACGCTGATTGTCCTCCAGCCTCCAGTGCCTCCAACCTCCAGTTAGTTTGCTAATTAGCAAATTCGTCTTTTGAGGCTCATTTCATCTCTTGTGAAGAAAAAATATTCCTTCCCCCCTTTGATGTGAAATTATTAGGAGTGTCAGGTACCACCGATCATGCACTCCAATTACAATTGAGATTTTTTTTTTTTTACAATTTGAATTTTTGACATACATTCTTTTGATGACAAGACAATTAACAACTCATACAATGAAGAAGAAAAAATGGACGCTATTATAAAAATAATGATACAACTTGACTTTGAGTTGCATACAATACTTTTATTGAATTTTTAGACTCACATAAAATACTTCTCTTAAAAACTAATACAACAGTTTGAAACACTAACGATAACTAGACAATAAATTATAATGTCCTCTCTTTTGTATCCGCAATATCCTTCATTTTATATGGGCTTCAACTTTGATGCTCCCTCACTTATTTTGACATGTTTGAGAACACAAATCTTCGTATGATGTATGAAATAGAGCATATACTACCTCAATCTTCTGCTGCACATTACTTTTGAATTGCAAACATGAATTTGAAGATCGCTATGGCCTCCACTTTCACAATCTCATTTGTTTTATATTCTTCACTAACCAACAACATATCAACAACACACTAAATATCAACCAGAATAATGAATTCGCAGCTGATTACATCTACATCTATCTCCAATCCTTCCTCCCCTGCGTGAAGGCACCAAGACTTGAAAGAAGCGGCTTGACTTCTTAGGGAGACATGCAGATATGCAGGGAAGCTACATCAGCCTTCAACCTTGGTGGTAATTCGATTTTTATGTTACTGTATCTCTTTATGAAGTGGCAAGACAGCTAGAAAAAGAAATATTTAGTCACAATAAATATTTTAATGCTTCAGCCAAAAAACAAACACAGACAAAACACCTTTCCCATGATATTGAAGCCAAAAACTCTAGCTACGTGCAGGAGTATCATCTACTCCAACATGAATGCTCAATCTCTAACCAATTATGATGGGTTTTTTCTTTATCTTGTTCGCAGGAATCCTTCGAACCACATCAATTGCACCAATGTCAAGCCGCTTTATGCTGGAGTTGAGCTCTAAACATTTACTACTGACTGCTTCACTCATGTAAATCATCAAAGAAAATGTGGTGCATTGCCATCACGCAAATCTTCTCGCAACAGACTTCAAGCGTTGCTCCTCCCACACATGCGCTGACACCTATATATTCCCCTAAGGCGTGAGTTCCAATAGGACTGCTCATAGATTTCACACTGAAAACTTCTCTTCATTGTTAGACATATTTTTCTGAGCAATAGATCAAATGCAAAACTACTCCAAATTTTTTACATTATGCTATTTCCTTCCATCAAAATCTAACCTGGCTCTGATACCATGAGAGAAAAAGTAATCAGAGACAAATGAAGCTGCAAATAATACAACACAAAATAATATGTGCTTCTCTTTTCCATTTGTTCAATACAAATTACATACACATATAGGAGTTATATTTCCTATATTATAGGAAGGTTCCTATAACAACTCCATTATTACGGGGTAACAAATAAACAAACTCTTATAATTTGAGTTGTTTTAACGACTCATAATACAAACAAACATTTACTATAATATTAAGTTGTTCTCAACTTAATATTTGTTACAGATAATTAAACATGTGAACACTAATAATACATTTTCCCAACACCTGATTCCTGAAACTCTATCAGAGATGTCTGAGATGGGAGGGTATCGATCCAATATTGCACAGTCAATATGCACGTCTCCCTAACTTCACATTTATTGTCCATGCTGAAAGGATCCAAGCAGGAAATGATGAACTCAGTACTTCCATGTTATAATGGATAGAACATTCTAAAGTACAAAAGAACTGGCTACATCAAATAGGCATTTAAAATGAAGATTGGTATTTAGATGGGAAGTAGCCTCCCTTCCATCCAAAGATGATTAATCTTCATTGGTGTTAGAAAAATCCCAACGTATAATTTAGTCTTAGTTATTTATTTAACATTGGAGAGAAATGACTAACCATTCCTTCCCGAGCTTAAGTTATATATTTTATGATATATAATATCAGCCCTTGAGTACAATAATTCATTAAAAAAATTGGAATATAAAGTTTAATCTCTTTGGACTCTACGTATGATTATTATAAAAGTAAGAAATCGAAAATCTTGACTAGCTAACCCACCAGTAACTTCATTAAGCTGTTTATAACCACGTTGCAAAATAGTATCTTAAAACTGCCATCAAATTCTTACATTCATCAAGGATAGCTTGAAGCATTTGATAGCCATATGTAACAGGAATGAAGTGATATTACTCAACTCAAACTACAGAAATGAAACACTAAAAGTGAACACAAAACAAATAGTTGTCGTGATGCCCTTAGGACAAAGTCACAAAACATTTGTATGTATGAAAAGTTTGAAGAGAAACTCCTAATGCCCCTAGGCATCAAGGGTTGCCATAAGGCATCCCAATGATCAAAACAAGATGAATTAGATCGTGTAAAATGGTGAGAGGAATGCCCTCTAGTTATGCACCATTCCTACAAATAAAAAGAGGATAGGCCAACTTAGTCAAAACACGTCCTAAAAGAATATAGTGTTAACCTCACACATATAGGCCACTTAATGAGAGTAGTCTTACTAACACATGATACCAGGTACTAGGCACCAAAATAAAGAGAAAAGATAGCCCAAGGGTGTACCACATTTTGGTAACTCGGACCAACTCATGGGAAAGCGGCACAAGTAATTTAGGGATTAGGAACCAAAATGATCAAACCAAGATGAAATAGATTAGATAAAAAAAGATAATAGTCTAAATTATTCAAGGTATATATCCCAATATAATTTAATATTAACCTTACAAATGTAAGGCACTTAATTAGAGTGATCTTACTAACACAAGTAGATCCTATACTATTTTAGTATTTACAAGGTACCAAAATAAGAAAAGAGATGGCCAAAAGGTGTACCACATGTTGATAACTATTGGGGCCCAATGGAAAGAGGTGCAAATCAGATTAAAATCTCCAAGAAGCTTGAGATGTGAATCCCTACAATCATCCTTCTTCAAAGCTGTTATGACTAGCTTAGAATCATCTTACAACACAATCACAATTGTGAAAATTAACCTTTAATCCTTTGACCAAAGCCATCATTTCAGAAGATCTACCGTGATGATTGCATAGACACAAATCATCTTACATGTAGAATCAAAGCAAATAAACCCTCTCCCTACAACTTAGTATAGCTTTAACAGCCTGTTTATGTTAGCACATTGTACTCATGAAGAGAAACTAAGCAGTCCTGAGCACTTGAAGACTTCTTAACTTGATCCCTATTAGCAGAGGCTTTAAGATATATAATGTGTATACATATATATGTGTATATGTACACATATATATGTATATATATACATAAATATACATATACATATGTGTATATTGTAATGTCCCCAAATTATAAATACCCAAATTTTTGCCCTAGATCACAATTATTAATTAAAAACAAAGTGGAATTAGAGATACCCTTCACTTTGATTGAGATCCTGAAAACACATTAGGAATCATAATTCATAAAATAGATCTTTTAATTAGAAATCATCATACATATATTAGAATTATAGATCCAATCACAAGATTACTTAAATCAGTTTGAGAAGGCTCAACCATAGAAGAGCTCAGATAGGGGAACTCGATAGGGTGCCCTAGAGATCCTCTAACATAGGCCCAACGGTGGAACACTATCCCCCTTGGCCTCAAGTAGCCCGTGCCATCCATATGAGGTGGAGTACCTAGGGAGGTGTCCTATAAGTTAGCACCGTTCCCATCAATATTGCCACTTCTATCCTACTTCCCATGATTGAACATTCTTAATAAATTCATTTACCATGATAGAGAGCATGAGGAGCATTAACAATAGGGTGCCCTAGAAGTCCATCCTTTCTAAGCCCAAAGGCAGTACCCTTTGTACCCCTTTGGCCCCATGGGACTCCCTGGTCTTATACCATGAGGTGGCGTACCTAGAAGATGACCCCATCACCGTTCCCCTACTTCTAATTCCCCAATTTCTCTACCATGGCTGGGTTACTGCAGTTAGACAGAATAAATATGTATAACATCTTATATCATAATCACATATTTCCTATATCCATACATTAAACCAGTCATAGATAAAAACACACCATGAATCAACAACATATCTATTATGCTATGTCAGGTAATCATAAACAGCAATGCATATTAATTCAGAAGTATGCAGATATACACAGAATTATTACATTATGTATGGAAATCCATACCACAAACAATACATAAATCGCACTGCTGAGTATTATATCTTCCTTGTGATTTGATTCCTTTTTTCCTTGTGTGTTTCAATTTCTTATAACAATGCTAAGTCTGAATCCTTCGATGATGATTTCTTGAATGCTGGTGTGTTCCTCTTATACCCCTCCATTGGGTTTGTAGTGTGGTGACTTTCCTTCAAGGTTGTGACTGATGAGATGGAATGTGTCTATTGGATACCAATCGCATCCCTTCAGTATCTAACCGTCTCTCATAATTCATCCTTGTTAAGTCTAATTAATCTTAATCGATTTAGGGAATATCGATGTTAGGAAAGGAGAAAGAAGGAGATCCCTAGGGCAATTAAGTTACCAGTTTAGGTTCAGGAGCGAGTTCAAGGACATGAACCCGGTTCCTGGGTTTGGGCCAAAAAAATTTTGCCTTCTGGGTTTGTGGGTTGGGTTCGTCTGTTATATATGTGTGTGTGTGTGTGTGTGCAAAAATTTAAAGAAATATACAAATGAAGTTGTTTTAGGTCTCAAATGTATTTAGCAAGGGGCAGATTACGTTTTTTTGCTTTAAAAAGGACAAAAAAAATATTTTTTTTAATGTTTAAAAATCACTTTGATGTGACTTAATCCAGCTAGTCACCTGGGTTCACCCGGGTCCGGCCAGGGTTCACTCCAGGGCCCCTGGGGTGAACCCTGGCCGGACCAGGCACAAACCCAACACGAACCAGGACCCACGCGGACCCGGTCAATGTTAGGGGCCTTAAACAGGTGAGCCCAACAACTTAGCAATTATTATTTGCTAGGCACACAGTAATAATCTCGATCCACACACCATAATAATCACGACCTACTCACAGCAATAATCACAATCTACTGCTATTACTTGGGTCAATGTTAAGAATAAGAAATTGTGAAGTCTTACTATCGTAAGACAATTTCTTATTAAGATATGTTTATAAGGGGCATCAGATTGGGGGCATGACATATATATGTACATATATACATATACATGTGTATATATGTATATATACATGATTGTGTGTATATACATATCTGTGTACATATACACATAATACACGTGTATATATATATATATATTTGTGTAACTGTATATACATATATGTCTGTTTGTATATACATATGTGTATATATATACGTGTATGTATACACATATACATATATGTGTATATATACATGTATATATATATACATATAGATATGTATATATATGCATATGTATGTGTATATACTATATATATATATATATACATATGTAAATACATACATATATATGTGTACATATTATATATATACATATGTATATGTATATATATAATATGTACACATATATATGTATATATATACATAGTATACATATACATGTATATATGTATATGTATATATACATATGTACATACCCACACACACATATATGTATATATATGCATATGTATGTGTATATATATATACATATGTAAATACATACATATATATGTGTACATATTATATATATACATATACATATATGTGTGTATATGTATATATACATATGTACATACCCACACACACATATGTATGTATATATATGCACATATGTATATGTATATGTATATATACATATATATATATGTGTGTGTGTGTGTGTGTACATATATATGTATATACTATATACATGTGTGTATATATGTACATGTATACACATGTATATCTGTGTGTGTATACATATATATGTATACATGTGTATATATATATATTATACACACACACACATATATATATATGACATACATATACATATATATGTGTATATATGTATATATATGTATATATATATGTATATGTATATACATATATATACATGTATATACACATACTGTATATATACATATATATACATGTATATACATACACATATATATATATGTATATATACACATACATACACATATATATACATATATATGTATATATACACATACATACATATATATACATGTATATACACATACATACATATATATACATGTATATGGGGGGTAGCGTTCAACTTTTTGAAGTCAAACTCCTCTTACAAGACCATATGGAACTCTCGATTTGCCATGGTTTGAACCTGAGTTTTCTTCAGCAACACTCTATTTCTGCCAGTCCCCAATCCAGCAGACTAACATACATATTTATTACTCATTTGTTTTGCTAACCAAACAAAAGTAAATTTTAAATGTTTGCCCCAAAAAACAGAATTATACATGAATGTTGACTCTGCTTCAATTCTACAAATATATTGTTCTCTGGTTTCCTTCACATCCTTTGCCAAACAGACTTTAATCAAAGATTTGCATGTTGTTTTTTGATAAAAATGTGTCTGATTGAAAAATTAAATTGAATTGAATTAGAGGTAAAGTAAGAAAAATACATGGGAATCGTAGGCTCTGTAAAGTAATGAAATAGCAGGGGCATGAGCGCCTTCTTCGAGAGCATGGCGCCTCCTCAATGCCTTCATTGCCTTGTCAATTGCCACTCTCTGTCGTTCCTCCAATGTACTCGCCATTGCTGTAACAACAAAAATCTCTAACTGTAAAATATGCAGAGTACTTATATTTTCTGAATTACAATTTGAAATTTCATTTGTCAAATATGTAGGTTATTTATAGTGTGGGGTTCTCTTTTTAACAGAAAGCACATATATTTTCTAAATAAAAAATTAAAAATTTCATTTGTCTAATATGTAAGTTATTTATGGTGTGGGGTTCTTTTTAAAAGAGACACTATTTATTTGTAGAGGATTCCAATTGGTATAGCATATTAGATGGAATGGAGGATGCTTCAGCTGTGTGTTGCCTATTTGAATGTGTTATATCCAGGAGTAGTTGTGATTTATCATCCCTGTTATCTGGGAAGAATATGGATATGAATCATGATCGGTCACAGCAAGAAAAAAGAATTATCAGACTTCCAAATTTCAAGGAACAAACAGGTTGGATGCCATTTTGCACTAACCCAAGCAAACGGTAAAATGTCTCACAAAAACAGTCCAAAATCAAACATTAAGATGAGCCGCCTAAGGATGCCTATGCAGTTTTTGGTAGGAATCGTTTTACACCTTTAAAATAACGCAAAACAAAAGTATAAAATCAATCAATTGCCAGATTTTAATCTCAATTCATGAAAGTTAAGAAAAATTGCATTTTTCAACAAGCATGCTGCATCCTTAGTCCTACTGACAGTTACTACTAAAGGAAAAATATCAGTTAAAAGATATTTCACCCCAACCCTTTACTGTTTAGAGGGACATATTTCATCCCAACCCTTTAGTATTCAGAGTAACAGGCACTCTTCTTTCTAAAAATGACATACAGGATTTCAGGTTCTGTTCCTTAATATGTCCTGATATGTTTAGCTGAAGGCAGCTTATGGTTTTCCTGAATACGACTACTATATCTGTATTGAGATGGTGTAAATACTTATCATAACACTTTCCCATTTATGTTGTTTTCTTCAATTTTTCAAATGATTATAAAATAGCAAGCAATGAGAGTATGAACATATGCACTAGAAGCAACAGTCAACCTTAAAAAATTTATACATCAACCATCCCTAGATAAGTATCAAAACTAAAGTAGAGAATCATAGTCGAAGCAATGGAATCCATAAAATTTATATGTTGGTGATTCCAATAGCATTTGTAGGGGTACCTTATGAGAAGGGCAGAGTCACCTGGAAAAAATATCTTTGCGCTTAGAAATACACTCCAACCCGCCGTGAGAATTTGGCTCTTCGGCTGACCTGCAATAGAAAATACATTAGAATCTATTAGAAACAACCCCTCAAATCAAGTAGTAAAAACTTTTAAAAATCAGCAAACATTCAGTATATTCTATGAATTATACTCTTCTGTAATGGTTTAGATAACAGTGGAATGGTCATAACCACTATTGTGTGAATTGTCAATCGTATCCAGATTTTGTGTTCCACACATTACTATATTAGCGAAAGATAGTTCTAAAATTCTGCTCTTAATCTGAAACTAAAATCTAAAGTTCATGACTTGAAGGATTCGCCTACGTATTGATAAATTTTTAAATTCATACATGTTTAGTCCCGTGGTTTTATAAGAATTTTACACACTGTCTTTGACTAACTCAGTTAAGCTACATACTTCGAAAAATCCAACGGCTTTATAAGGTAGACTGGCTGCTAAATTCTTGAAGAACAATATTTGGCTGCTTCTGCTACACTGCCATATGCCTTATGGCCAATTTCCTCCACAAGAAATAAAAATTATTTTTTTCTTAACAGCATTAAAACTGAACATGTGCTTAGCATTAAAACTGAACATGTGCTTTCACACGCATACAAAAAGGGCATAGTTTCCGATACTTCTGCGTTCTATGCATAGATTTCATAAGAATTGAGGTGGCATCCTCTTGAACCATTAAAACAACGATAGCTATAATTAAACCCCAAAACACGGCTATCAGAGACCGACCTGCATGAAAAATATCCCGGAAGTAAATCTAACCCTAACCCTAGCAGGTTATTCACAAAAGAAACTCGGCAGATAATCGGGGTTGAGAAAGGTATGATAGATTATATATATCGGGAGGAGTGTGCCAATGGCTATGCAAAGGTATGCCAGCAGCAATCAAACACAAGAAATCATAGGAAGATCTTGCTGTTGCACTCGCCATGGTTAGCAGGAGTAGAGCAGTGCCAACAAACACCACCATTATAAAACATAAACTCACTCTGGCAAATAAAAATCTATTTCAATTAAAGAAAAAACGCCTCATTCAATTCACTCACCATATTTATTTTGAATTTCATCTCACAGCTTCCCTCTGCAACCAGTGCCATGGCCACAAAACCATTGACAAGTCAGATTAACACATTGAAGAAGAGCTCGAAACTATCATACTGAAAATTTGGTTTCGAAAAGAATTTGGTAGCAAAGAAGTATGGAAAAAGAATTTGAAGCTCTTTGCAGAGACTTTTGTTGCAAAAAGAATTTGAAACCTCTTTTAGTGAAAACTTTGACATTTTTTTTAAATTATAGATTTAAATTTCTGACAATGGGGAAAAAGCAAAGAAAGAACACTCAAATGTCGATGATTTGAAGACTTTCCCGTCACCAAATTGTCGAAATTTTGGACAATTTATTTGGGGAAAATTATCGAGGACCATGCAAAAGCCTTACAAAATTACTACATAGTTGTAGAGGAATAAAATATTTTTCTAAATTAGCATTTTATATTTAAGAGGTGCAACGAGTTTGTTTATAGATATATGAATGTATATTAATTGAAAATGTTTCATTGTATGGAAAAGATTTTATTTTTTATTTTTTATTTTTTATTCAAAATGAATGAAATTACCATGACTTAAATATGACATCATTAAAGGGAAGGTATTTAGATGATGTAAGTAAAATGTTGATATGAATATGACGTTAGTAAGATTATATAAGTAGGAGAGAATGTAAAAATCAAATCAAATAGAGATAAGGAAATCAAGAATTGTATAATAGCCACCTTTAAAGGGAATAAATCTTTAAAACCTTGATGACCCAATCTCTCAAAGAATAAAGATTTGACTTGTTGAAGACTAGGGATCAAGCATACCCTATAATTCATGCCAGAAAGGTTAGACCAAAGAATGGAACCCCAATATTTGATGCTTGATAGACTTGGAATTCAAATAACACTTAATTTCAAGAACAATGCATCAATAAAGCTTCATAGTCCATACCAAAAGATTGACCATTCCAAGTAAATCAACAACTCGACCTTGCGAATAGAAAATTAAGTATTAGGGATTGAACTTTGAACTAACTACATAACCTCTACCAAAAAGAAAACTAAAAAAATCAACTCTAACAATCTAATTAAAATAAAGACAAAAATTTAAGATTGGAGATTGCTCATGCAAGAATACTTCATAACTTTTATTCACAAGACAGGTCATCAAGGAAAACCCCAAGAGTTTGTCTGCGGGATGATATTGGTGTGATGTAATCATATGTCATCAAGACGATTTTTATTTAACACCAAGGTAAACTCACCTGATCAAGGATTGGGGATCCACTTGTCATGTGTCAAGTCAATCTAACCGTATGAGGGAAGCTTGAGCACCAAATACCAAAAGACATAACTTTTGAGAATGTGTGAGATTAGAGATCAAGAATGACCTCAACTAAATGCCAAAATAGGGATGGCATCATTAAATGGTTTGACGATTCAATAAGGTTTCATTATGATGTCATAAAGAACCTAGATTGACATGTCAATGTCCAAATGGATTTGACAAAGGAAAAAAAAAAAAGGGCATGATAAAGAAAACAAAAGAAACAAGGAAAAGGAGCCAAAGCCAAATCCAAAAAAGCAACACACACAAATGAAAACAAACAGAAATGAATGGGGAAGTGACTTAAAAAGGTAAAAATGAGCAACACAATGAATAGCTAGTGAGACCACACACCACAAAAATATGAGCAAGGGTTGAAACTCTACTTGAAATAGGTGAAAGAAAGGACATGAATGGAAAAATGATCCACTACAAATGCAGATCCATGAGCACTAGACACCAATATGGAGAATAACGAGCAATAATCAACTCATCACTGAGCACCATGAATACTACCACAACCTTCAATGGCATAATCAATGGCTTTTCAACTAATGTGTGGTTGCAAGGATGCATGAGAGCTCAAAAAACACAAAGGTAGAATGACAAGACACATCTTGCGTCAAGGATCAAAGATAAAGGATTCTTCTTTTGACATGTTGACATGTTAAATCTTGAAAGTCTAATGAAACACCAAGCACCTAAAAGGGAAATAATGCATCAAAAATTGGGAGCGATTCTAATGTAATGCTAGGATGAGAAACTCTAAAACCCCAACAATAACAAAACATAAAGGGAAAAGAAAGAAAACAAAAGAAAATAAGGAAGAAAATGAGAAAGAGAATCAAGAAAAAGAAAGGGAATCTCCATTTAGCAAGGGAAAATATCGTGTGGGTGTAAGTCACAACAAAATATAACAAAAAAGTTGGTTTTAGAGTGTAGCATGGTGTGTGAAATTGTTGGTTCTAATTCCTCTTAGTCCCATAACATTTACTTATGTATATATAATCATATCATTTCATCCACCATTTTACCCATCCCAATCCATCATCCCACATACCCTCATCACCACATCTCTTTCATCCAATCTTGTGTATGACCACCATACATTCTTTATCCAACTCGCTTTCTACTATATTTCCTTGGTAGCACCTTGAGAGAAGTTTAGCAATCACCAAAGCCCACAACATCTACCAAGATAATAAGAGCAACATGGTATGGATGTTGTAATCATATAAATGGGATATTATCAACTTACCAAGGAAGTTGATGATTAAATATAAAATCCAAAATCCAAAAATTCCATCATAAAATCAAAGAAATAAAGAGAAAATGTGTCCAACAATGAACACCATTACTATGGTGCAATAGGTAAATACCATGATAAAAATATATTTGTGGGAATCGCGTGTAAAACTATAGCTTACATGTACCCAACACTTGGGAGAAAGCTATTTTCTTCCCACTCATCTCATCCATCATATACATCCATTAACCAAATATCTTCACCACCATGCAAGCATTCTACACATAACATCATAAATGATGCATAACTAAGTGGGGCATAAAATTTGTATGCAATTTAGTCCTTAGAAACCCCATACTACATACCTTCCCATTTACATTGTGCATCCCTTCCCTCATAAACATTCATGGTCCCATCCTTCCATCCATTGAACACCTTCACCCTTGATGCAAAAATATGTTCTTTCCCTAATAAATTGAACATCTACCAATCTCAAATGCATAAAATAATAAATACGATACAATCATGATATAGATCCACAATCCACAATCCTAGATAGTCAAACCTTCAATATTGTGATCCCATATCCAACACTCAATCCATATAGCCAATTCAATCACATTTTGTGTGGCTAATAAAAATGTAATCCACATAGCCAATCGAAAATCTCATGTTTCTAATTATTCAAACACAACAATAACATAAAATAATCTTAAAAATTTAACCAAGCAACCCAACACATATCCAAAAAAAGAATAATCTTTGTCCTTAGCCTTGCTAAAAACCAAACCTAATTTAAGTTGTAATCAATCAATCATCATTATCATGAGATGTTGTTCCCAACTATTATGTTGTTCTTAGGATCTATCTTTTCCATGTGAACAATACTACCATCATTATCAAATCAATCAGTTGTGTTATTTCAACTTGATCAAGGACAAAGTCTTATTACTCTTTTCCTTTATTATTTGTGGATTCTTTCTCGCTTGGCCTTTTGAGTTGATCCTTGTGTTGGGTCCCAAAATCACTACTCCATAATCCTAGAACAAATTTTCACCTTAAAGGCCAAGGAGTTTTCATCGATAAGGTAAAAGGAGGCTTGTTAGTAGAATGAGAAAGATTGAAGGCCAATTTACAAGCGTGTGTAATGCCTCCTACACTTTGACCTTAACTTAAGAGATTTCCTTAATAGATTTTTAAACTAATAAATATTTAAAATGATTGCAACAACAACTATACCCAATGTATGTTTGAACACTACAATTATCACTACATCAAAGACTAACTAGTGACATAAAAACTCTTATATAGCTAATAAAACACCTTGCACATGCACCTTTAGATAACAATAGTATCATAATCCCCTGGATGATTTTATATTAATATTCCATACATAGTGGCAAGGTGTAGACATGCAAGTTATGAAACTCTCTAATGATTTGACTATTTGGGGTTTTCTTAAGGTTAGTGTTTGTCTTAAATGATAAATCATGAACATTACAGACTAGTGCATACTCCATGAGATGACTAAGTAATAAATAGAAAAGAGGAAGGAAATATACCAATAGAACCAAATTTCAATTATATGAAAACCAAAAATTACATCATTTGTATTAGGAATAAATAATAATTCATCACCAAATTTGTAATAACTCATATGCAATAAAGGAATGACCATCATAAAATATTTAAAATGCATTAGATTTTGTCACACATGCACCAAAACTGCATTAAAACGACACCAACAAATATGGTTTGAGAGAAAAATAATAATTTTATGCCTATATATTTGTTTTAAGTGTTACAAACAACCATGTATGTTGAGAAAAGATTGTGATTGATGTCAAAGGTGATAATCAGTTTTGTCATTAATGTTAAGGCATCTAAAAGATTTCAATTATTATCATATAATATCAAAGCATCTAGGTTGTGGAAAGATAGAGTTGAGTATGTGTCTTAATGCTATTATTATGATATGATTTGAGTAGTTCTTGATCATTTATCACATGCAATGTTGTTTGAGAGCATAGATATTATATGTTTCTAAGGTTTCTTGCTCAAATATAGTATGTGCACTTTGTTGCACTATCATGGTGTTTGACTCTATATTCTACCACAACTAAGAGTTACAACTTGCAGTTAATAAGTAAATAAAAGCTACATATGAAGTATCATATTCTAGAGTTTTAGAGATTGATCGTCAGCAGACATAAAATTAGGAGTGACAAAGTGCTCATTGTGCTAGTTGGTTGACTATGTTGATGTTTTGGATTGATGCGCCAAAGAAGGATAACATGTGTTAGCTAGAGGAAGCATGCGAAGGTTATTTGGGACCAATAAAGTCTATGTCTGGTAACACATAACATAAACCTTCTCCTAGTATAACATGTGGCTTTTGGACCTGGCATAT
Organism: Cryptomeria japonica; assembly: GCF_030272615.1. Lineage (NCBI taxonomy): Eukaryota > Viridiplantae > Streptophyta > Pinopsida > Cupressales > Cupressaceae > Cryptomeria > Cryptomeria japonica. Next base: position 521,601,363 of record NC_081410.1, on the reverse strand, counting down.
TACACGTTTGATTTAAGGTTTATTCTTTTTGCTGACTTGTAGATATTTCATCTCCATTCATTGCAATATTCATGCATCTAACCATATCCTCCCATCCATTTATCATCCCTTTAGACCTAGTTCTACTTTTGAGAGAGCACTTGGATCCTATCAATTCACATGTGTTGGCATTATTGGCATTAAGTTATCATTGATGTCAATTGGTTTGGCATGGTCACCGGTGACTAAGAAGTGGTCACTGGTATAGGAGAAGTAAGACATGATGATGTCAATCCATATGCATGTAAGCAGATTGAAGGTAAGTTATCGGTACACATGAAATACATCATCTACCGGTAAAGCAGGACCACCAACAACACAAAGCAAGCAAGCACGAGAAAAACTGAAGGATGTAAACCGGTATACTCAGAAAAGATTAATGTTGCTGGTAAATGGACTGAGTAGTAGAACCAACATGTTTGATGGAAGGCCAAGTTGAACCACTGATAGAGAAGAGGTTTGCAGGTATGAAGGCCCACCGGTGGAGTTAGGTTATACCGATAAGGTGAGTTGAACTGGTAGTCCATCTTGGTCAACAAAGAATGTCAAACCGACATAGAAAACCAAGTAGAGGTGGATGTCAACAAAGATGACAGCTGGAAGCTAGGTGGTGATAATGCACAGGTTGGTGAAGTATGCATCGACGTAACAGTCAGCAAGCAGGTCAACTTTTATGAAGAACACGCAAGTCATGGGAGGATGCTAGAAGATTGCGGCTCGAGGAAGACAAGCTAGCAAGCGATTGAACTTATCCTGCAAGAAGATCTGATCTTCGTACCCGTTTGTTGAACGAAATAGTCGATCCATTAATGGCGTGTGATAGAGAAATGCATAAAAGCATGGTGCATACCTCCAGATATAGAAAACACACATTGGAATGTGAAGCATTGGTGGTGTTGATAGATGACATGAAGATCATCTCTCTGGAAAAGCAAATAGAATCAAATCCAATACAGATCAAGTTGGTGAAGGCAAAACCTAACACGACATTGTTTGAATGTCGTTTTAGCAGGAACCCTAGATGATAAATATGTGAGCTCGACACAAAAATAAGTTGATGCTTGATGCGTAGAGTGACAGAGAAGAGAGCTTCAACAAGGAGAAAGATCATCTTCCTTAGAGTTTATTCTAAGAAATTTGCAGAGTGAGTTAGCAGGCGAACCAATGAGAGGGTCTAACCAGTAGAGACTGAGTAACCGGTAAACTGTTGCAGATCTAACAGTTAACCTAACCGGTGAGGTGTGATTAATCAAGAAGGCATTCAAGAGTGACATGGCATGGTATGAGGCTGAGGGAGAAACAAGAGAGGCTAAGAGTAACCAGTGAGTGATCAAAGAGAGTAATTGGATAACTGGCAGCGTGAGAACCAGTGAAGAAGAGGAGGTTGTTAACCGACAGAAATCCATTGTTCAGGTGTTGCATAACTCATTTGCAACTAGGTGCTATAACTGTATCTAAATTGTATTTCATTATACAACACCAAGTTGGAGCTTGGTGTAGGGGTTGGTGCCCTAAATCAGTGGGGGTTGGTGCCCTAAATTATTGTAATCCATTGTTTCACTTGTGAGGCTGGATTGGAGCAGTAGACTCTGAGAATATTTCTCACCGAGATTTTTCCCATATTGGGTTTTCCTTGTACATCTGGTGTTGTGGGTTGCATTTGTGTGTTTTCCTCTTTTGATATCCATATTTGTCTTACCAGTTTAATTGTTTAGTGCTTAGGGTGATAACCGTTATTCCAAGGTTGTTTAAAAAGAAAAGAATTTAGGAACCACTGATTCACCCCCCTCTCAGTGGTAGATTGTGTTCAACAATTTGGTATCAGAGCCTAGGTTCCCGGTTGATTAAAGCTTGGGTAGATTCTAGTCTTAGAACACAATGGCAAGAAATGAGTCTGCCTCCTCAAAATTTTCCATGTTTGATGGATCTAGCTATGCCTTATGGAGCATAAGAATGGAGACCTATATTTCCTCCCTTGGTTTTGATGTGTGGATGTAAGTCAAGAATGGGTATATTGTCCCTAGTGTTCCTCCCACTGATCTGGATGCTAAGAAGGAGTATGAGAATAATGCAAAGGCTAAACATGCTATCTTAACCGGGTTGTCTGATAATGAGTTTGTAAAGGTCATGCATTGTGCATCCGCCAAGGAGACTTGGGATAAAATGCAGAGGTTATTTGAAGGAGATGCAAAAGTCAAAGAGGTCAAGCTGCAAGCACTAAGGGGTCAACTTGAAGGCATCAAGATGAAGGATGAAGAAAAGATTGCAGACTACCTTCACAAAATAGATGAAACTGTGAACACCATCAGAGGACTTGGAGAAGAAATTGCAGATGAGATTATTGTCAAGAAGGTACTTAGATCTCTTACATCTAAGTATGATACTAAGGTTTCTGTCATAGAGGAAGCCAAGGATCTGAAGGCTTTCACAGTGGATGAGTTATTTGGCTCTCTAACAGCCTATGAAATGAGAACAACTGGTGAAGCATCCTCAAGGAAAGAGGCAGCATTCAACTCCACCAAGAAGGGCAAGGAAGAGGTTGCTCATAAAGGATCCAGTGAAGACTCGGATGTAGAGGTAGCAAACTTTGTCAGAAAGCTCAAGAGAGGATCTGGCAAGTATAAAGGAAAATTACAACTCAAATGTTTCAACTATGGTAAAGTTGGACACTTTGCTGCAAAATGTCCTTATAATAAAACCGATGGAGATGAGCAAAGAAGTTTTAGCAGATCTGTTAGTAAAGAGAAAGAAATAATTGTCTATCGACAAGGAAGAAGAGGCTGCCAGAAGCAGAACAACCTATATATTATTGAGGATGATGCCACAGATGAAGAAAGTGCATCAGAAGATGACTACCATGAGAATGAAAGAGACGTTAATCTCTTTATGGCACTTGATGAACTGGTTGGTGAAGATGAGGAAGAAGAAGACATTGAGGCCGAAGTGGATCTAGAAGGTGAGCTCATAAGTACTCTTGAGGAGCTAAATAAAACAAGAAGAGAACTCAAGAAGTTCAAGCTTGTTGCAGTAGATGAGCAAGGTCTCTCGAAGCAATCCCTAAACGAGTCCAATCAAGTTATATCTGACTTTAAATTCTAGTTGGAAGAAGCCAAGAGGATATGTGAAGTTACATCCTTTGATCTGATGAAGAAGCAAAAGGAGCATCAAGATCTGGAAGCAAAAATAGTGAAGCTCAAAAAGGAGTTTGAAAAAGGTAAGGAAGAAATGAAAGTGAGAAGCAAATATGAAGGTAGCATTGAAGCCTTGGACAAGATGTTGAGCAAATAGAAGCCATCTAAAGATACCGATGGCTTAGTATTTGAAGAAGGACAATGTTCAAACAACAAGGACACATTCGGTAAGGAGATACAGTTCACTTCTTCGAGTGAAGGTGAAGAGAAGAAGACATTCACGGTAAGCAGGGATACTGGTAAGAAGACATATGCAGATGTTGTTAGAAACTGTCACATAAACCGGTACACACAATCAATGAACCAGAGGCCACACTCAATGTACCAGCATGCAGATCCAAGGAGAAATGCAAGAGTTGATCATGAAGGATTCACCAGAGTCAGCAGCATGAAAGGAAGACCCCCGGTGAGGCAGACGTTTGCAAGACCAAGGTAACCTAATCGGTATGTTCCAAACTTGCATGGTTATTATTGAAGGTGTAACAAATTTGGACATAGGTTAGCTGACTGTAGATTAACCAATAAGCACACTATGAGTTATGAAAGTAGAAATCCATTTAATGCACTATGGGATATGAATGTTGTCTATTAGCAGTGCAATGAATTTAGTAATAGGAGTTTTGAATGTAGGAAGAGTAAATCAGTGTCCTACAATAGTTTCAAAGATTCATCCTTCAATGAAAATGTGAAATGTTATAACTGTCAAGTGTTTGGACATATAGAAAAGTTTTGTAATAACATGAAAATCAAGTAGAAGAGGACAGACCCTGATCAAGAACCGGTAGTTAAACCGGAGCACAAAATTGCAGCTGACAAGAAGAAGGAAACCAAACCGGTATGGGTTGAGAAAGAAAAGGACAAGGCAGAATCAAGTCTAATAGTGCAGATTGAATTACATGCTGAAAGGAAAAATCTATGGGTTGTAGACAGTGGTTCTTCCAACCACATGATCGGTGATAAAAAGAAATTTATCAAGCTTGAAGATTGGAATGGTGGTTCAATAAGATTCAAAGACAACTCATCCATCAAAATAAAGGAAAAATGTACTCTAAACATTGATGGAAAATTGAAGGCACGTGATGTGTATTATTTGGAAGCCCTAAAGCACAACTTATTGAGTGTGAGTCAGATGTGTGACAAAGGTTACAAATTCACCTTTGATTCTACTGGTTGCCAGATAAAGAAAGAGAGTACCGGTCAAACTGTAGCCGAAGGAAAGAGGACAAATGGTAATGTATATAATCTGAAAGAATATTTTGAATCCCAATGTATGTTGGGACAAGTGGATGAAAGTTGGCTATGGCACAAAAGATTAGGCCACATAAATTTTGATAACTTAGTTGCAGTAAGCAAAAAGGGGTGTGTAAGAAATATTTCACCCATCATCAAACTAGTAAGCACATTTTGTGATGAATGTGTGAAAGGGAAGAAAACTAAGGTAAGCTTCAGAACAAAAGAACACAACACCTCAAGACCACTCGAAATTGTACATACAGATATGTGTGGTCCAACTAGGACAAGAGCTCTTGCCAGTGAAAGATATTTTATGCTCTTCATTGATGACTATTCAAGAATGACATGGGTCACTTTCCTACAAGATAAATCACATGCATTTGACAGGTTCAAGATCTTTAGGAAGATGGTGGAGAAGGAAAGTGGGTGCAAGCTGAAATGTCTAAGATCGGACCGGGGTGGGGAGTTCACATCAAATGAGTTTGAAGATTACTGTCAAAGACATGGAATTAGAAGGCAATACTCAACCCCTAGGACATCACAATTAAATGATGTGGTAGAAAGGAAGAACGAGATAGTCAAGAATATGACTAGGACCATGTTAAATGAGGTCAGTTTGCCAGACATATATTGGAAGGAAGCGGTTCATACTACTACATATACCTTGAACCGGGTTCAACTAAGAACAAATAGTAGAATGACACCTTATGAGTTGTGGTATGACTAGAAACCATCAGTCAAATACTTCAAGGTATTTGGAAGCACGTGTTTTATCAAGAGAGATATGGATGGTCTAGGTAATTTTGATTCCAGGAGTGATGAAAGAATCTTCCTTGGTTACTCATCTAACAACAAGGCCTATAAATGCTATGACAAAAGACTAAGAAGAGTCATTGAGAGTGTGCATGTAAGAGTTGACGAGGATATGCACAAAGGAAGATAATCATAGGTAAACTGGTATGATGATTCTAGTGATGAAGGTGAGGAAGCTCAATCAGACAATGAACCAGAAGAAGTATCCAAAAAGGCTCCTAACTGGTATGTGCAGATGAACCACCCGGAAAAGCATATTTTAGGTAATAAGAGTGATGGTGTGCAAACTAGGAGAAGACTTGCCCGAAATGATGAACAAGTCAACTTTTGCCTCATGACTAAAGTAGAACCTAAAACATTCAATGAGGCCAACAAAAGTCAAAAATGGATGGATGCCATGGAAGAAGAGTTGCAGTAGATTGAGAAGAACAAGACTTGGAAATTAGTCCCTAGACCGAAAGAAAAGAACATCATTGGCACCAAATGGGTCTACCGAAATAAGATGAATGAAGAAGATAAAATTGTTAGGCATTAAGCTAGACTTGTGTACAATGGTTACTCTCAAGTAGAGGGCATCGATTGTGAAGAAACATTTGCACCAATAGCTAGATTAGAAGCAATTAAAATGTTTCTAGCCTTTTCTGTCTACAAGAGTTATAAAGTATATCAAATGGATGTAAAATCTACATTCCTCAATGGAAATTTGGAAGAAGAAGTGTACATGGAGCAACCGGAAGGGTTTCTGTTACATGATGATGAAACCTTTGTGTGTCGGTTGAAGAAAGTCTTGTATGGTTTATAGCAAACTAGTAGAGCATGGTATTCAAGGTTAGGTCAATACCTAAAGGAGCAAGGATTCAAAAAGGGGAGTGCTGACAACAATTTATACATCAAGAAAGATGGAAACCACATGATAATTGTGGTTGTGTATGTATATGACATTATTTTTGGAGGCAACAAGGACACCCTTTGCAAAGAATTTGTTGATCAAATGCAATCAGAATTTGAGATGTCAATGCTTGGAGAATTGACATACTTCCTTGGTTTGCAGATATCACAGCAAGATAAGGGAATCTTTGTCTCACAAACCAAGTATACAAAGGATATGTCGAAGAAATTTCAAATGGAGGACTGCAAACCGGTAAGTACTCCCATGGTGACCGGAAGCAAATTAAGCAAGAATGATGAATCACCAGTGGTGGATCAGACATTTTATAGATCCATTATAGGAAACTTGTTGTATCTTACTGCTTCTAGGCTGGACATAGTGCAGGCAGTGTGCATGGTGGCTAGATTTCAAGCTGCACCTAAGCAGTCACATATGAATGTCGTAAGCAGAATTTTTAGGTACTTGCAAGGAACACTCAATTATGGATTGTGGTATCCTAAACAAGGGGAATTCATCGTGGAAGCATATACTAATGTTGATTGGACAGGTTGCATTGATGACCGGAAGAGCACAAGTGGTGGTGCATTCTTCCTAGGTGATCGGTTGGTCTCATGGCATATCAAGAAGCAGGATTTAGTCTCCCTATCAACTGTTGAAGCAGAATACATTGTTGTTGCTACATAATGCTCTCAGGTGCTTGGATGAAGCAAACCCTCAAGGACATACAGGTGGACATCTCTAATCATATTCGCATCTGGTGTGATAATTCAAGTGCCATCAACATATCAAAGAATCTGGTGATGCATTCTAAGACAAAGCATATAGCCATCAAGTATCATTTTCTCAAAGAGAAGGTTGAAGGACAAGAAGTAAAGATGGACTATGTCCCTACAGGAGAACAAGTGGCAGACATTTTCACCAAACCATTGTCGGTAAGCACTTTTGAGTACTTAAGACACAAGTTGGGAGTTGTGTCACCTGCCTTATGCACTTAAGTTAGTAAGGAGTTATATGGTTCAGGGGGAGTTCATAGCAACATCTATAACTCTTGAACCACATTGTAATCATAGGGAAAGTTCAAGGTTGTATGTCTCGGTACCGACTGTAATCTCTAAGAGAAGATTTGACTAAGGGGGAGATAGGTATGAATCAAAGGGGGACTATAAAGTACCTTGACCCTTTTTCATTGTGTCAAAGGGGGATAAATCTACAGGTGTGAATTATTGCAGTAAGTTGACATCAATACCAAAGGGGGAGATTGTTGGCATTATTGGCATTAAGTTGTCATTGATGTCAACTGGTTTGGCATGGTCAACGGTGAGTAAGAAGTGGTGACTGATATAGGAGAAGTAAGACATGATGATGTCAATCCATATGTATGTAAGCAGATTGAAGATAAGTTACCAATACACACAAAATGCATCATCTACCGGTAAAGAAAGACCACCGGCAAGACAAATTAAGCAAGCGAGAGAAGAATTGAAGGATGTAAACCGGTACACTCAGAGAATATTAATGTTGTCGGTAAATGGACTAAGTAGTAGGACCAACATTTTTTATGGAAGGCCAAGTTGAACCATTGACAGAGAAGAGGTTTGCAGGTATGATGGCCCACCAGTGGAGTTAGGTTACACCGGTAAGATAAGTTGAACTAGTAGTCAGTCTTGGTCAACAAAGAATGTCAAACCGACATAGCAAATCAAGCAGAGGTGGATGTCAAAAAAGATGACAACTGGAAGCCAGGTGGTGATAATGCATAGGTTGGTGAAGTGTGCATCAACGTAACAGTTAGCAAACCGACCGACTTTTATGAAAAACCTGCAAGTCATGGGAGGATGCTAGAAGATTGTGGCTAGAGGAAGACAAGCTGGCAAGCGATTGAACTTATCCTGCAAGAAGATGTGATCTTCATACCCATTTGCTGAAGGAAACATCCGAGCCATTAATGGCATGTGACAGAGAAATGCAGAAAAGCATGGTGCAGACCTCTAGATATAGAAAATGCACATTGAATGTGAAGCATTGGTGGTGTTGATCGATGACATGAAGATCATCTCTCTGAAAAATAATATAGAATCAAATCCAATACGGATCGAGTTCGTGAAGGCAAAACCTAACACGACACTATTTGAATGTTGTTTTGGTGGGAACCCTAGATGATAAATATGTGAGCTCGAAACAAAAATCAGTTGATGCTTGATGCGTAGAGTGAGAGAAGAGAGCTTCAACAAGGAGAAATATCATCTTCCTTAGATTTTATTCTATGAAAGTTGCAGAGTGAGTAAGCAGATGAACCGGTGAGAGGGTCTAACTGGTAGAGACAGAGTAATTGGTAAACTGTTGCAGATCTAACAGTTAAGCTAACTGGCGAGGTGTGATTGATCAAGAAGGCATTTGAGAGTGGCATAGTGTGGTATGAGGTTGAGGGAGAAACAAGAGAGGCTAAGAGTAACCAGTGAGTGATCAAAGAGAGTAATCTAATAACCAATAATGTGAGAACCAGTAAAGAAGAGGAGGTTGTTAACCGACAAAAAACCATTGTTCAGGTGTTGCAGAACTCATTTGCAACCAAGTGTTATAACTGAATCTAAATTGTATTTCATTATACAACACCGAGTTAGAGCTTGGTGCAGGGGTTGGTGCTCCTTGGGTTGGTGCCCTAAATCAGTAGGGGTTGGTTCTCCTTGGGTTGGTGCCCTAAATCATTGTAATCCATTATTTCACTTGTGAGGCTGGATTGGAGTAGTAGACTCCAGCATCATTTCTCACCAAGGTTTTTCCCATATTGGGTTTTCCTCGTACATCTGGTGTTGTGGGTTGCATTTGTGTGTTTTCCTCTTTTGATATCCACATTTGTCTTACCGGTTTGATTGTTTAGTGCTTAGGGTGATAATCAGTATTCCAAGGTTGTTTAAAAAAATAATAATTAGGAACCACTGATTCACCCCCCTCTCAATGGTACATTGTGTTCAACAACATGTTCTCTAGAGAGGTTGTCATCTATGAATACTTTCTAATTATATTTTTGTTTAGCCAATTGGGGCATGTTGCTTACCCTTCACCTCATTTGATGCCTATACTTAAGTTTTCCTTAAAACAATGTTTCTTGGTTTAGTTATAATGCATTTCAAAGAGAATTATAGAAAATTAAACCAATCCCTACATTTTAACTGATTTTTGTCACTAATATTGTAAAGCCTTCAATGCTAATTACTTAAATAAATTATTCAATGAATTAGATTACTCTTATTTTAGTCATTGTAGTTTCTAGATTAGTCGTGTAAGAGTTTTTTGAATCAACGTTTTGGATTACACTTTATGATCCATCATCGGGATAGTAGAGAGCTAAAGATAACAAAAAAATTTACCACAGAGTGTGATCCAAAATGTTGATACAAACAAATCTTACACAATCTAATCTAAAAACTATAATGACTAAAATTATGGATTGTGAAAATCAAATATCATTAACACTCTTATTTTGCTAGTTAATTTAATACTTTACCCTAACATTAGTTAATTAAATAAATCATTATATTTAATTGTTGTAATAAGCCCTAACAAATATTCTAAGTAGATAAAATTTTGATTTACTTATTTTGACCATATCTTACATAAATACAAAACTTCTTGATTTTACATCAACATTGATAACCTAGATTATTATGTGAAGCCAGCAAATGAAAGATAAATTTTATAGCTTTTTATCATTTATAAAGGATTGTTAACTTTGTCAAAATATGTTGTAACAATAGTAAGAATAATGGCTACAATAACAACCACCCTAAATCTACTCTCCTTAAATCCATGATAAACTCCAAATCATAAATAATAAAGTTGAGATCCACAACCATGGAGCTCATTCACAATCTCTGAGTGAGAATTTTATACAAAACTAAAGAGGTTTCATCTTATAATTCATGGAACAAAATATTTTTCATCTTCTAATCTCCAACTAATATAAGGGTTTTTTTTTCTTGAATCTAGTTGCTTAAACATGAGTGTTCAAAACAATTTTTTTGACAAAGTTTATTTGTGTAGAATTTATCCTCCTTTGAATGAATGAATGTGTTTTCTCTTCATAACTTTGATATCTACATATATTGTATGGGATTTCACCAAAATAATAGCTAATATTTATTCAAGAATCTTAGGAGGTTGAGGATGCAAGCGTTGTATTAACAAACAATGGTCTTCTTCATCATCTAACACTACAAGTATATGTGAATGTATTCCCTTAATTTTAAATAGTATTTCTTGGGTAAGGGAATCTCGTATGCCTTCTAATTGTCCAAACAATATAACCTCAAGGTTTCGAATGTCGGGTCATGACTAAGTTGAGGATAGCTCAGGGATAGTGTGATTTGCTAGTAATCTCAGGGGGATTTATACATCTGACAAGTTGGCCTACATCTGATATAGCATTCTGGTTGATGCTTTACTTTTCAAATTGATTAAATAAACAAAAAAAGGACAGGGTTCAGAGAATCTAGGGACAATGGTAGTAATGGTCGATGCTATAGATAGATAGACTTCACATGAAATTGATTCCTGCTTAACCAAAGATAAACTCACAATGCCACAAAAACAATGCAATCTCCAAAGGAAAATAAAATGATTTTTAGACCATGAACATACATTAAGTACCCAATTTTGGTGCAACTTAGATGAACATTCACAGTTGAACTAACAACATTAAATGGGTCTCAAACTAATCATGCATAGAAACCTATAGTCAACAAACCTCCAATGGTATGAACCCAAAATCTATCAGATATCCTTACACTTCATCATCAAAATCACTAAACTTTAACTAACTTGATGAAAAGAAACCATGCAAACAGGAGAAGGCAAATGGCAAAACACCATGCTTCAATGTTTTTTTCATTTGCTTCAACTACTTACAATAATTTTTGCTCAACAATTCCTACTCTACTCCTAATTCTAACTTCTATTTTCTAAAAATTCTACCTTCTAACTTTATTTTCTAATTTTTCCAACCCTTTACAATGAGAGAGGCACTGGCCTTTTATAGATTTTACATTTTGAATAGATGGCTATGATTTAATCCATTTAATGGCCCAAATTTGCCCTCTAGAAACCCTAACAATTTTTCAGTTAATAGTCTCAACAACTTCAACCACCTTCACCTACTTTCCAATTCTTTTCAATTAACCCCACCACAAGACAAAAGTTCACAGGACTCAAGACACAAAAAGACAAACTTGGTAGTTGGGTGAACAACTAATGTTTGGACCCCCTTTTGTATTGCATTAAATTGGGCCCAAAAGTAGTCATTTTACAATAGATTAATCCATTTTATACAATAGATTAATCCATTTTATACAATAAATCATTTTCCAACTTAGACCCAATTGTTTCTTCTCTATCTCTGCATGTATCTTGTAGCATTTTGCATCTGTCATTATCTTCTAGAGTTATGAGAATGACATCATTTAGCTTTATGCATTGTGGCAGCAATCCTTCACCTTCGTGCTTTGTCTTTGGTGACCATCTAGCTTTATCAAAATCATGTCTTTAATCTATTTGTTGGATTCTCCATCTTTTAGCTACGTTGGTGGTCACCTTGTCTTGGATCCTTGTGGCATTTGCTCTGCAAAAACAAGTAACTTTTATATTACTGATGCACTGCAAAAAGGATGTTAGGAACACACAAGATCAAACATTAGTGTAAGTTAGTATCAATCATAAACGAAATAGAAATGAAACTTCAATCCTAAGCATGCATATCAAGAGAGATATCAAACAAATTATAGAAAGCACACAAAAATGGAGGAAAGACACTAAACCCTCCCAAATGCTCCCCAAAATGCTCATAGTTGCTCCTCCCTTGTTCCTCTCCTCTCCAAGTTCCACATGAGTGTAGCCCTCAACTTTTTGCACTACTATGGATGTCTTATGGAGATTCAAGATTTATGAATAATGAAGATAAAAGACTATGCAAATGCAAACAAACTAGATATGAGAAATACCTAATTAATCTATATTGATTTTAGCCAAAATAACAAACTAGATATGATTTTGCTCCTAAATACTCTCTCAATTTTACTATAGGTTAGATGCATACAAGATTTCTAGATTTCAAGCTTGTTTTGAAGAAGGAATTGGCTCTATTTATAGGAAAAACAGGGCAATGGATGGTTGAGATTGAGTAATCTCAACAAGGGTCGAGATTGATGGGTTCATGATCCATGTGAGGGTTTTCAAGTCAATCCTAGGATGACAAATGTCATCATGAGATGGCTTGAGAGGAGAGGGAAGAAACATTAAATGCTTGAGATGACATGAAGGTTATCTTGGGAGGTAAGGTTAGTGTTGAGTTGAATGAATAAAGCCTTTATCCAATGAATAATGCCTTTATCAAATGGATAAAATCTTGTGCAAGAGTTAGTGAGGACAACCATGGTCAAAGTAATAAATGCTTGAAGAGACCCATGAGTCAAATGAGGGTTGAGTTAGAGGGAAAGTCTCTAACCATGTGGGTGAGTTAATTTTAACCATTAATGGTTATGTAAGAGCCATAAATGGTCTTGTAAGAACCATTAATGGTTTGGAAGACTTTGGGGGTTAACTTGTTGGAGACATAAAGCATTTAATGTTTTTCAAAGACTTTGGAGGCTTTGAGAAGTGTCTTCAAGTTGCTTCGGAATGTGACAATAATTAGGGGATGGGTTTAGGCTATAGGAATGGTTTAGAAGAATCTAGAATGGGTTTAGGATGCAAGTGGGTTTGGTGGGTGAGGGAAAATAGGATTTTAATTAAAATAAAATTACTTTATTTCAACAAAATAGGTGCAACTTGCATTTGTAGGAGAATGCAAGTGGGGAGTAGTTTAGGGATTTAAATAAATATTTGATTATTTATTTAAATGAGGAAAGGGGGTTAAATTAAATAAATATGTTTTATTTATTTAATTTATTTAGAGTGTGGCCTAATTAAAATAAATTGAACAATTTATTTAATTGATAGGAGAAGAGATTGATGATGAATTAATTAAATATTAATTTAATTAGCTGATTATTGATGGTTAAATAATCAAATAAATAGTAAATATTCATTTAATTAAGTGGATAGATTTATGTGACTACATTTGCCCCTCTTTCAGACGGTGTGGTTTATCGCATCGTTTCAAAGAAAGAAAAATAGGTGTGAAGAAATATGCCCCATAAATGTTAATTTAGTGGGTGGTATGCCCCCTTGAGAGATGGGCCAAAAAATTTCAAAAAATCGAGCGATCTCTCGAAAAAAAAGAACGAGAAGTGGAGGGAGGTAGAATAGAAGAAATTAGAAATAATGGTGAAAGAATGGAAGAAATCAAAGTTAAAACGGAGAAATTAGAGGCTTCTGAAGTTCACAGGGACCACGAAGGTGAGCGGGGTGAATTAGAGTTAGGGTTGGGGGGTATATATGGAGGGGAAGGGTAAAAACAGGCTCATTTGCACCTAACTCCCTGGCAATTTGGAGCTCTGATAGTGATTTTTGGTGAAGGAGTGAGCAGCAGTCATCATGCTTGTGCCTATAGTAGATCATCGACTAGAGCGGATCTGTCGATTCCAACAGCTAGACGACTACGGACCAACGATACGCAAATTTTGAATTTTACTTTTTACGCATTTTTGTCATGTTTTTTCAAGCGTCAAAGTCCAAGTAAGACAATAGCGCTAAAATCGTGTTTTAGCGCTTTTGTCACCTAAAATAGCACTACTGTGTCGCAATGGCATTATTGCATAATAGTTTTAGCGTGATTGTTGGTTTAGCACAATTGAGTCATAGTATTAGCACTTTGCAATTTTAGCGCGTTTGAGTAGATGTTATAGCGTTGTTGTCAAGTATCAACGCTATGGTGTAGTTGTCTTAGCGCGTTTATTATTTTTCGTGCTGTTGTGCATAAGTTGTAGCGCTATTGTCAGCAGAATAGCGTGATTGTACTAAAAAAAATGCCTCGGTGTTTAGAGAAAATATCTCATGACACCTGTGTTTGAGTGATTGATGAGTTGTTTTGATGAATCATAGCATCCTCGTTGAGACTAGGTCATTTGTGATAAATGTCTATTGTAGTCTAGGTTTGCCATGATCGATTACCTATTGAGACCCGAAGATACTTGATCAAAGTATCTGTTGATAGTCTAGGTTGGAAACTTAAGAAATTTTGTAACAAAACAAATGATATTGTGTCGATATGTGTAGGATGAGCTTTCTATTTTATAGATGTGGGAGAGGCATCTTGCCACACAGCGGTTGTGGGCGCAGTTGACGGAGGCAGAGATAGATTGCATTTGTGTGATGGGCTTGTATGACATGATGTACTTACCCGTGAATCAGACGAATCGTGGTCTACTGATGGCCTTGGCGGAGCGATGGCATAGTGAGACATGCATGTTTCACTTGGCGATGGGAGAGATGATAGTGACATTGGACGACGTATGGAGGATTTTGCACATCTCGATCAGAGGGAAGCTGGTTACATATAATCGCCATTTAGGGACAATAGCCATAGAGAGGATCTTTTGCAGATGATGTATACATCGAGGATGGCTCTGTGGCGTGGGAGGAGATAGCAGCGTTGTATGAGCCTCTACCCGTAATTCTAGCAGGTATTGTTGGGGGTTTGTTGTGCCCCAATCGACGGTCACATGGATTGGCGGTTGGGTGGGGTCAAGTGATAGAGCAGATGGTGATAGAGGGGACCTGCTATGCATGGGGGGCATGTGTACTAGCACACCTTTATAGGGACTTACATGAGGTAGTGTACCGAGAGGCTATATCACTAGGGGTAGGGATCACATTGCTGCATGTCTGGGCTTGGGAGCACATGCCAGTCACACAATCGATCAGCTTGAGGTTTAGGGTGATAGATCAACCCTATGCATATAAGTATGGAGGGTTGATGAGCCAGCCCCATCTGGGGAAGTTGGAGTTTTGGCAGCGGGCTTTAGATGATTTAGATACAGTCATATGGAGGCCATACCTTGAGTGCGAGCCCTGGGAGGATGATGGAGAGGCGCTACCATATGTATTTAAGACATGTTTTTTGATTGGGAGTACATCCTACTCAGTGGAGAGACAAGTGCCAGGGAGAGTGATGAGGCAGTTTGGACAGAGGTAGGGGTTGCCGAGGGGTTCTGGGGAGTACGCACGGGTAGCGTGGGAGAGGTTTCAATGGGGACTAGTGTTACCTTATGATCAGGCCCTAGCAGAGTTTCAGACCTTACAGGCGAGACCATGGCAGATGAGGCCAGAGATTGTGGATGTAGAAGTGACAGAGGAGTACATGCAGTATCGTACTATGCATCTGATTCCACGCATTTCAGATTCAGCCAAGACCATACCACCGTTTGAGGATGACATGAGACGATGACAGAGAAGGAGAGGAGGCAGGGGTGGAGGAGGAGGAGATAATGATGGTGGAGGAGGAGGAGATGGGGGAGAGGGAGGTGGTGGGGGAGGTTTTGGTGGAGCAGGGGGAGGTGGAGGTGCTAGGGGTGGGGGATTTGGGGGTGGGGGTGGATTTGGAGGTGGAGGTAGTGGAGGAGGACGATTACAGAGGAGAGGTAGAGGTGGGCAGTCATTGTGACTATCATAGGGTCGACTTATACAGGGAACAGCTAGAGCAGGAGGTAGGGATATTGGTGGGGGAGCGGAGCCTATGGAGATGGGAGAGGGAGTGACAGGTGGAGGAGGGGATCCTATGTAGATGGGAGGAGGAGCGATAGGTGGAGGAGAGGGAGATATGCGGGAGTATATGATATTACACTTGCAGACTCGACTGACAACAGTCGAGGCACGGTTGGAGGATAGGGATACGGAGATTGCAGTCAGGGATGTCCAACTGTTTGCACGAGAGGCTAGGTTGGCTATAGTGATGCGAGAGAGAGATGATCTGGTGAATAGATTGAGGGAGTTGCAGGATAGAGAACGAGTTGTAGCGAGAGCACAGGGTCCAGTTGGGGAGGTGTTGAGGGAGATGCGGCAGACTCAGGAGGAGATATATTACTGGCGGGGATTATATGAGCAGATGGTACCGAGTAGTCAACGGGCACTGAGCTATTCCCATATGCGGTGAGCGAGAGTAGAGCAGTCTCAAAGGGTTCAGAGCGGTGGTGGTGTTATGGGTCCTCCTCAGCGAGATGGTGAGGGTGGTGGTGCAGGGGGTGGAGCAACATCTGGCCAGAGTGCTATTTGAGAGTTTCTATGCACTCGTTACTTTGTTATTTTAGACTGTGAATTGGATGGCTCTTGGTAGCCGGTATATTTTGACATCATTATACTCTGATACATGTATGATTTTGTGATGTGATATATGATGCAATATATGAGGAGTTCCCATGTTTTGTGATGATATGATATGCATATATATGATGACATGTATGTTTTTATGCAGGATGATGATTATGAGTTTTACTTAGATCCATGCCATGGATGATTTGCTTTCTATATGTACATGGTGATGATATGAGATGTATGTATATGATGATATGTATGTTGTTATGCAGGATGATGATTTATGAGTTATGCTTAAATTCAGGCTATAGATGATTTGCTTTCTATATGTACATGGTGATGATATGATTTTTGTATGCATGCTATCAATGATTTTGCCAATCATGTGGATGCGGATAGAAGATGGATGATGCTTTTGTAATGATATAAATGTGATGCAATGATGATGTATGCTAAATGATTAGATGATATAATGAATAATGATATTGTGATAGATAATACTTATTCATGTTGATTATATTATGATGATGATGATGATGATGATGATGATGATGATGATGATGATGATGATGATGATGATGATGATGATGATGATGATGATGATGATGATGATGATGATATGAGTAAATGATGCATGTTTTAAGATGAATCTAAGCGAATCAAATGTTTATGCAAATGTTTATGTATTCAACTAGATGAATGCACTTAACTGGATGAACAAATGTTTATACAAATGTTATGTTTCTTAAATGGGTGTATCTAAATGATGTGATGTTGTTGAGATGTATCTAAATGAATCTAAATGAATAAAATGATTCAAAATACAACTAAGTGATAAATGAGATTGAAATGATAATGCAAACAAATGCAACTAAGTGATAATGAATAACTGCACCTTAATGCAATTAAAGGATAATGAATAACTGCACCTTAATGCAATTTAAAGGATAATGAATGCATCTTATGAATCTAGAGGAAACTAAAAATGCACCTACTAAATGGATTCTATATGAACTTACAGGATAATGAAAGGAATACATATTTAATGTTTTAAATGAATGCACTAAATGGATGAATGGATGTTCTTGATAACGGAGAAACAAATGCACTTAAATGAAATGCAAGTAAATGATAATAAATGCATATGATGTGTTAAATGCCCTAATGTGACGAATAAATCAATGCACTTAAATGAATATCTAAATGAATCGAAGTGCAACTAAATGATAGTGAACTGAATGCAGATGATGTAACTAACATGATAATGCCATGCCTTCATGATATATGAAAGCAAGTTGGTGAGAATTTTCAGATGTGGAATGCAGATGTGAGATGATGTATCAGAGAACTCCATCATGATTTTGTACCCAAGACAAATTATATTAGGTGATTTCTCATAGAAGCCTGAATTACTTGCATGCAAACAATAGATATGAACAATGAATGAGCAAATGGATGAGTGATATGCAACAGATTGCAATATATACAGATGAGATGAAAGGACAATCCATAGAGTATTCATAGTGCTTTATTTTCCTCATCGATCATGGTAGTACCATTCTTGGCTAAGGTAGCAGGAACCAAGTTTGAGCATTTCACCTGTAAGCAAACATTTATAGACAAGGAAAAGTTACCCTCCATTTTGGTTCATGCGCAAATGGTCAAGGTATACGTTGTAGTCAGTAAGCCATAGTGATCTATGACTATATTTTGCATAGGATCACATAGCTTAGTGAACTTCCCACGTAGACACCATTAGTACATGCCCCAGAACTTCATTGGAACAATCCGCAGACAACAAACAAAGAAAAAGATATTAGGAGCCATCTTGGCTTACTCTAATCACTTGTAGATATCCTGGAGTAGCGTAGGAACCTGATATGAATAAATAAAGAAATAACAAATCGAACAAGTGCTTATCAGCTAAACAAAATTTTGTTGTCAAAGAAAATGCTACCATGTCTTGTCTGTGAGGAAGGATGCATCCTTGTGAAGACAGTTGTGTGCAGATTTTTTTGACTTGGTTGGTTGATTTGATAAGTGGTCTTTGTTTGAGTAGCTCAAAATGTTTGTGTGGTGTCTGTTGTGATGCGTATGTATAAGGAATAATATGCTTTGCAATGTTTTTGATTGATTTTTGATGTTTTATCATATTTTTGGATTTTGTGAGTGTTTTTGAATATTTTTGGTATATGTCCAACCAATTTTGAATGAGGAACTCAATTAATCATAAGTAATGTAGAATCCACTTCCATCAGTCGGTTAAGAGTATTTCCCCAAGTTTAGACATCACTATGAAAGTGGGATGCAAGACACACGAAGTGCTAACCCTGATTGCAGATCAATGACAAGTCATGGTTTGAATAATGGATGAATGGATGCAATTGATGTGATCCCAACAAGTCTAAAAGACAATGAAGCCATAGCTTTTATGAGTGGCACCTGTTTGCCAAGTTTTCGCCATCATAATTACCCAAGGCACCACCAAAGTGGTTTTCACCGTTTGGATGCATTATTTTTCTTTACTATTTCTTGATTTTTTTGTATTTTCTACAGGACAGTTTTCTGAATGTTTTTGGTATTTTCTAATATAGTGGAGGAGCCTGATGCCCGACACAACTTATGTATGAAACCGTTTGAGGTGCATGTTATTGATCGAATCTACTAGTGGTTCTCCTTCGGAAGTTGCCAACTGATATGCCCCAAACCCAAATACAACAATGATAACATACAGACCCAGCCAATTGGATTCAAACTTGCCCTGATGTTCTTTATTTGGTTGGTTGTGAGGATTCTCCCTGAGAGAAAGATCACCTACCTCAAATGTACGAGGTTTAACCCGATGATTGTAGCTTATGCTCATGCGTTGTTGGTAGGCTTTGAGGTGGTTGCATGCAGCTTGTCGTCGTTCCTCAAGCAGTTCCAAGTCCTAAAGACGGGAGACTCGGTATGCTTCATCATCTATTAGATTGTGCAAAGAGACTCGTAGAGATGGTATTTCAACCTCAATAGGTAGTATGGCTTCTGCTCCATAAACCAGTGAGTAGGGAGTTGCGTCTGTAGGGGTTCAAATGCTATTTCGATACGCCCATAGTGCTGGATTTAATCGAATGTGCCAATCACGACTAGCATCGTTGACTGTCTTTTTAAGGATCCTCAATATGTTTTGTTTGATGCTTCAGCTTGACCATTGCCTTGTGGGTAATAGGGGGTGGAAAAGCAGTGTTGGATGTGAAACTTCTCACAGAGCTCATGGACATCCTGATTTTTGAAAGGAAGGTCGTTATTTGTGATGATGGACATGGGTACACCATACCGGCAGATGATGTAATTATAGATGAATGAGGCGATCTGCTTGTCGGTGACTTGGGTAAGTGGAACAACTTCGATCCACTTTGTGAAGTATTCGATGGCGGTAATGATAAATTAAAGACCATTGGATGAAGATGGATGGATTTTACTCACAAGGTCAAGTCTGCATTGACAAAAGGGCCATGGTGTTGTGATTGGTTGTAATTCCTGTGCTAGTGCATGTATCAGGTCTCCGTGAACTTGGCATTTCTTGCATTTTCTGACAAAATAGTAGGGGTCTTTTTCCATGGTGGGCCAATAGTATCCAGCGCGCATGATTTTCTTTGCTAGGGAAGGACCGCTTGAGTGAGACCCACAAATTCCTTCATTTACCTCTTCCAAGGCCTTTGTTATCTCATCTTGTTCTAAACATCGAAGGAGAGTACCATCAAGACTTTGCCTGTATAGGATTTCGACAATGATGGTGTATCGAGCATTGTGGCAAATGAAGGTTTTTCGTTGGTTATTGGATTGGTTGGGAGGAAGTGTGTGATCGTAAAGGTAAGTGAAGAACTCACTGTACCATGGGGATTCAAGACCCAAAAAGGCGACATATTATTTTAGTTTCAGAGATATCATACGCAGGGATCCAAAGTTGTTCTATTAAGAACTCATAGCGTGTCGAATTTTGTGGAAGATCCAAGAGAGATGCAATTGTAGCCATTGCGTCAACAGCTCGATTCTGATCTCTGGGTACTTGCTCAAATGTGATAGTTGTAAATGATTCTTTGTAACTATCCACCATCCTTCTATACGACATGAGCTTATCATCCTTAGTTTGATACTCATCGATGACTTGTCGAATGACTAGTTGGGAATCTCTATATACCTATAGCTCTTTGAGATGCCATTGTATAGCTAATCTGAGCCCTGTGATCAAGGCCTCATATTCTACTATATTATTGGTGCATGGGAAAGTGAGCCTATATGACTTCGAGATGCTGTCACCTTGAGGTGTGATAAAAAGAATACCTACCCCCGAGCCATGTCTGGTATATGAGCCATCAAAATAGAGCTTCCAAAGTTGTGTAGCTGTGATCATGAAGATCTCTTCATATGGAAAATTGGAAACAAGAGGATGGTCACCTGCGAGGGGTGCATCAGCCAATTGATCTGCAATAGCTTGCCCCTTGATAGCCTTGTGGTCCACATACTCTATATCAAATTCATTCAAGATCATAACCCATTTAGCCAAGCAGCCTGTCAATGTTGCCTTGTTGAGTAGGTACTTGAGTGGATCTATTTTGGCAATGAGTTGTACCTTGTGCGCTAACATGTACTGCCTCAATTTGGTGGCTGCCAAGATAACTGCTAGGCAAGCTCGCTCAATAGGTATGTAATTGAGTTCATAGCCTACCAATGTGCGAGAGATATAGTATACAACACATTCTTTTCCTTCTGCATTGTGTTGTGCCAACAGTACTCTTAATGTTGTATTTGTAGCTGAAATATATAGCAATAGAGGTTTACTTGGATCTGGTGGGATCAACAACGGTGTATGCATTAGGTAGTCTTTAAGCATTTGGAATGCTTGCTGACACTTTGTATCCCATTGAAAGTGGATATTCTTGTGTAATAGATGCGTGAAGGGAATTGTGCAATGAATCTTTGAATTGATTGTAGCCGCCCTTGTAGTGTCCTTAACTGACTGATGTTCTTTGGAGGTGGCATGTCCATGATTGCTTTGACTTTCGCCAGATCTACTTCAATGTCTTTGCTTGAGACAATGTATCCTAGGAGCTTCCCGGAGGTGACTCCAAAGACACATTTCTTTGGATTCAGACAGACATGATATTGCTCTAATCTGTCGAAGATTGTACCCAGTATTTCCAAATGACCCTCTCTTGTTAATGTTTTAGCTAGTAAATCATTGACATAATCTTCCATTATGGTGTGCATCATATCATGAAATATAGTAGTCATAGCTCTTTGATAGGTTGCCCCTGCATTCTTCAGACCAAATGGCATCACATTCCAACAGTAGGTTCCCCATGGGCATGTGAAAGCAGTTTTATGTTGATCCTCTGGAGCAATCTTAATCTGGTTGTACCCTGGAAATCCATCCATTAGAGAAAGCATTGCATGACCCGCTGTTAGATCGACAATCATGTCGGTGTTTGGTAAGGGGAAGTCATATTTTGGGCATGCCTTGTTCAAATCTCTAAAGTTTGTATAGATATAGATGCCCCCATTAGGTTTACCAACAGGTACAATAGTGGAGATCCAATCTGCATAATCGATTGGTCTGATGAAACCAACATCCAAGAGATTTTTGAGTTCCACCTTGACAAGAACACCAATTTGTGGGTGCATCTTTCTGAGCTTTTGTTTTACTGGTTTAGCTCCTTCTGCCACGGTTAAGTGATGCATGACCAAATCAGGATCTAAGACAAGTATGTCTGCATAAGACCATGCGAAGTTGATTTGACACTTATGGAATAATTCCACAAATTTTGGTTGTTCCTCTGGAGTTAGTAGAGATGCCAAATGTATTTGGTGAGGAGTCTCAAGGGTCCCCACATTGAATTATTTTGTTTCCTCTATTAGGATGGTTGATCTCTCCTAATTTGTACTAAAGGGGAGGATGTCAAACCTTTCATCCTCAGGCTTCTCGGAGAGGTTTTCACCTTTGGATATGCTCTTTATTTTTACTTTTTTGGGATCAACAAGTGCCACTGTGTGGTTTTCACGAGAAAATCCATGTATTATTGTGATATTTTTGTAGCTGAAAGGTTTGATATCTACCCCAAAGTATGTTGCGCTATTAAGTTCGATGGCAAACCCAACTTTATGATCCCCGCTTGGTATGTTATCCTGTATTTCTAAAAAGTGAATGAACGCCTCATCATTTTGGATGTGATCAAGACATGGGGGATTTGGCTGGTTCCAGTCGATGAGTTCGAGGTGGATGATAGGCATGACCTCATCGATTAAGTTGAGTTCAGAGGAGGAGTCATAGAGGGTTAATATAGATGAGTGAAGTTCATTGATGGTACTCTCCTTGTCAGATTCTGGTGTAGGATGTGACGTAGGTCCTATGGAAGTTGCTTCTTGCTCACAAACCCAAAAGGTTTTAATCCATGCCTCCCCATAAACTAGGATATCTTTACGAGGTGGGGGAGGGGATCTTTCTTCCTCGTCTGAAGTATTTAGATTCAGTGAATCCCACTCCCACTCATGCGAGTTTGTCTCTGAATCACTCTCTAACATCTGATTACTGTACCATGTTGGGATGTCTTTTGTGTTGAAGAATGTATTAGTCACGTGTTTATGCACTTTATAGGTGGGATTTTTGGTTCTACTAATGAGGTTATTGATGTTGTTGATGCTACTGCCAAGGTTATTGGTGTTGTTGATGCTGTTGTTGGGAGTATTAGTGTTGTTGATGTTGTTGTTGCGGGGAGTACCGGTGTTGTTGATGTAGTTGGTGCTACTGACGCTACTGATGGGTTTATCGGTGTTGTTGATGATGCTGACGAATTTGATGCTACTAATGGGATTATCAGTTTGGTGGGTGCGGTTGGTGCTACCGATGTTACTGATGGGTTTATCGGTTTTGTTGGTGCAGGTGGTGTAGTTGGTGTTGCAAATATAATCAAGGATGGCCTCCGTGGAGTAACTGGCTGATATACGGGTTTGCTGGGTTTTCCTTTGAATCTAAGCTTAGGAAGAGATTCCTTTTGAAAACCTACTCCAGTTTTATCTTTGGGTTTCAACTCAGGTTGTAAGGGCTCGTGTCGTCCTTGTTTGCAATGTCCCAAAGCACTCTGGTCATCATAGCCCATTCTTTGCATGATAGTGAGGCCTTTGCCATATTTATCAGCAGGAAGCTTAGCCTTTGGGCTTTCTGTGTTGGTAGGGTCTTTGTAGATCCATTCTACCAGGTCCTCATCCCGAGTTTCTTCTTCCTGACTTTTACCAGGGATGAACTGTGCCAAAGTGCATGCTTGCTTGGCCAGTGGTGTTTGAAGCAACTTTTGGGGTTTTCCATGAGTTCTAGGGGAGGTGAGTAATTGCCAACACAAAAGAGTTGGCTAAGATTATATTCCCCGGGACCTTCCTCAACCATTTTTATTTTCAACTTCTCTTGCTTTGGTATAGGGGTGATTGAGCTGGAAAGAGAGGCTAGATTAACATGTGATGTGGAAGGGATAGCTTCTTTATTGTTAGGTACGGTGATCTCTGGCTGATGGTTAATATTGTTACAATATGCAAATGGATTTGCATTGCCAAGGATTGTGATTTCTACACCGTTATTGGGAAACTTGATACACTGATGATAGGTAGATGGAACAGCTTGCATGGCATGTATCCAAGGTCTTCCTAACAAAAGATTATATGGAAAAGAAAGGTCCAGAACTTGGCAGAATATATGTTTCACCACTGGCTCCACTTTGATAAGCTCCTCTGGAAGAACCCTCTGCATCATCATAGGCCTTAATGGTTATATTTTTATTGGCATTTACTGATTCTACCGCATACCCCAATGTTGTGACCAACTGCAAGGTGCATATATTCAAGTCGGCTCCATTGTCAATCAAGACTCGCTTGTTTCTGTGTTGGTTTACAAATCCTTCAATGTGAAGGGATGTGTTATGTGGTTGTTGGAATGAAGCGTTGTCACTTTCAAAAAAAGTGAGGCTTGGTGATGACCTAAGGCTGCCAACCATGGCTTGAAATTGATTTATGTTGAGGTTGGCGGGGACTGATGCTTCTTGGAGAGCTTGATCCAAGATTATTTTGTGTGAAGGGGATAAGCACATAAGCTCTAATATGGATATGAGTGTGAGCGTTTAATCCAATTGTTCCACAAGATTATATTGCTTGGGCAGGGGTGTCGTTTCTTGTGGTGTCGCTTGAAAGCTAGTGTTAAGTTGAATGAATAAAGCCTTTATCCAATGAATAATGCCTTTATCAAATGGATAAACTCTTGTGCAAGAGTTAGTGAGGATAACCATGGTCAAAGCAATAAATGCTTGAAGAGACCCATGAGTCAAATGAGGGTTGAGTTAAAGGGAAGGTCTCTAACCATGTGGGTGAGTTGAGTTTAACCATTAATGGCTATGTAAAAGCTATAAATGGTCATGTAAGAACCATTAATGGTTTGGAAGACTTTAGGGGTTAACTTGTTGGAGACATAAAGCATTTAATGCTTTTCAAAGACTTTGGAGGCTTTGAGAAGTGACTTCAAGTTGCTTAGGAATGTGACAATAATTAGGGGATGGGTTTAGGCTAATTAGGAATGGTTTAGAGGAATCTAGAATGGGTTTAGGATGTAAGTGGGTTTGGTGGGTGAGGGAAAATAGGATTTTAATTAAAATAAAATTACTTTATTTCAACAAAATAGGTGCAACTTGCGTTTGTAGGAGAATGCAAGTGGGGGGTAGTTTAGGGATTTAAATAAATATTTGATTATTTATTTAAATGAGGAAAGGGGGTTAAATTTAATAAATATATTTTATTTATTTAATTGATTTAGAGTGTGGCTTAATGAATTAATTTTTAAAATAAATTGAAAATTTTATTTAATTAATAGGAGAAGAGATTGAGGATTAATTAATTAAACATTAATTTAATTAACTGATTATTGATGGTTAAATAATCAAATAAATAGTAAATAGTCATTTAATTAAGTGGATAGATTTATGTGACTACAATTACCATTAAGCATCTTAAAGGTTTTAGGGTTAGCATTTCAACATCTTCTTCATTTGATCAAAAAATCGTCACGAATCATAATAGACAAATTAAGGCCTTTAAAGAATCTAAGAAAACCTTTGACCTTAGGAAGCTTGGTTACTTGGCATGTGGAATTAGATTGGAAACATCTGCTCAAGATTCGATGCTAAGAGAGCTCTTAGGAAGAATGTCAAATTCAATTCTTCATGCCCATACCGAATTTGGAGATGATTTGTTCAAAACTCAATATGAAGTTAGGCACTATGAACAACTTAGGGAATAGGGCTTAATCCTAACTGGAGTGCTACCATTGGTCCAAACCTTGACATTAGGAAGGGTTCTGAGAACAAGTCTTATTCCTCATTTGGATGTTGATACCAAATTTGAAGAGTATGGGATAAAACTCAGTGAAAACCATGGAATTAGGAAGACATTTAGGAATAAGAATTGTTCTCATTTTACATGCAGATACTAAATTTAGGTATGCAAGGAACTCATATCTTGTTTACAAATCATTCTTCTCGGCCTCTAGCCTTTTAAGCGCATAGATCTAGTATTACCTTATGTTGTTCATCATTCCTTTTGTCTGCAACTTTGTTGTCAATGTTTGTGACCTAAATCTTATCACTTTGTGACTACAAAATCTGAATTGAGAAGAAAACTCGGTCTTAGGAATGTGACTATCGAATTTTTAAAGCGAAAGGTCAAAGTTCAGACTAGACTTCCATGATAGGAACAACTTTAGAAATAAGGTCTAATATGTTGTATAGTGTTAGTACCGAGTTTGGAAAGGAACACTCAAGTTCAGGTCAAAACTCGACAGTTGGAAACCTTTTAGGAAATAGCCTTATTCCCACTTCTAATGCAAACACCGAACTTTGAGAAACTTGGTCAAAATTTTGTTGTTTGGACAACTTTTGAGATTAGTGTTTATTCTGATTTTTAGTGCCCAAAACACCAAATTTTGAACTGCAACCTTCGTGCTCATGAAAAGTCTTTGATGCTTTCATGGCTATGACAAGGATTGCCCCCACCTTGGGTTGAATTTAAAATGTCCTAGATTTTGACCTCATCATTAGCTGATTTTGCAAAATTGGACTAAAGTTCGGTCCTATGAAACATTTTAGGATTAACAGTTTTTCCACATCTTAGTGCAAATACCGAACTTTGTGATGAAATGGACAAAACTCGGACTGAAGTTTGGGGTTAGGAATGCTTTAGTACTGAGGCCTTATTCCAATTTGCAATGATATCAAATTTGGCCATTGAAGGCCCTCTTTTCCCTTCTTCTCTTCATTTACTTAGTTCCTCTCAAGATCCTAGGTTGTAGTACAAATTAGGACCTATGGGTTTGGGTTCACCCAACTTTCCTCATGCTCAAAATTCACTCTAATTTTCTACACACCTCTAAGCCTTCCCTCTCCCTCTCATGTTAGCAAGGTGGGAAGAAGGAGAGGGGGTCCCTATTGGAGATGGGGAGTGTGTGCACAACACAACAGGTTTGCCTTAGGTCAAACCCCATGTTTGGAATTAACTCTAATTAAAATAGAAATTGAATTGGAAAAGCTTGCCTTTTGAGGGCAAGGCTAGATCTGAAATGGAAATGTTTGAATGTAGATGATTATACCTTCAATGGATTCAATGCAATGCTCTTAAGATAAGTCCTCCATGTGTTGATGCAACAACATGATAAATCACATTAAATTCATCATGAAATCATAGATAAAACATAACATGAAGATGTCTTGATGTAGTTTTTTGCTCCTTGAATCAAGTTTGCTCTTGAGGAAGAAGAATTGCTCTTGAATTGGATGATAATGTTAGCATAAGATGTGATGCTGAAAATGAATTGAGAGGGATGTCGTATATAGGGATTTCACAATTAAAATCACCTTGAGGCCGACTTAGATTTGATTTATTTTCACATAGAGCTAGATTTGGTTAGGGTATGACCGTCTTAATATCTTCTCAAAATTTGGGGGAAAAAGTGTGGTACCATGGTGGTGGTAGGTCGCCCTGGTCCCGACAACTTTTTTACAACTTTCGAGGAATGTAAGATAACAGGGTTCCAATGTTGAATTCAACTTCTAGCTCAAATTGTAATGTGTACATATGCGGGATATGCTTTAAAGGTTGAAATTGGGGTAGGATTAGTGATAAATCAGGATATTGAAGGGCACACCTAGAATTAAGGGCCAAAATAAGAGTGTGATGATGTAATAAAGTGGAATAAGACCCATGATATTGAATTAAATATTAATCGATTATAATAAAGGTCCTATAATGCATGTAGGAAAGGGAATACTAAAATAGACGCTAGGAGAGTGTGAAACTGGAGACACTAATAAAGGTGTACAATTTATGACGCCACACCTTCTAGAGTGACATCCTTTGTAGGTAGGTTCATCTAATAAACCAAAAAAATTTATGACTCCACTTCTTGACTTTTTCATCATTTTAGCAATGGTGGAATTTGCTATCCATATGATTAATACTCAAAGAGCTATAATTAGATCTTGTACTCTAATAAATTTATCAATCTGACTAGGGTGGCATGTAAGGTTGTCTATAAAAGAATTTTAGATATCCAATCATATAGAAAGTAATTGTGTTGTGAAGGAATGTTAACAAAGAAGCATTTACAATTGGAACAATCTATAAGAACATAGGAAATGTGATTTAAGAATTTGGGAGGTGTAAAATATGGAATTAGGAAAGGTAATCTATAAAATTGAAACCTGTAATCTATGGAATCGAGAAAGGTTAACTAAATTTCTATTAAAATAGAATAAAAATTCCTTCATTGCTAAATATTGATATATAAAAAATGAATTATCTATCATTTTGCTTGTTTTTTGAAAAGGATTTCAACATGAAATGAAATATGTTGATAGATTCTCTATTTTGAAAGAAAGGATTTTTTACATGAAATCAACAATTTATTCTAGAACTACAATTCCTATAGTCTTTTATATAGATATAAATCCACACACAAATATAGCAAATGCATGAAACATCATAGATAACATTAAATATACTAATCACAATGAACACATTTAACCTACATTTTACTATAACATGAACTATGCAAACATGAATTAATAACAAACTTAAAATGCTTATCTCTACCAGACAGTTGTTCAAATCCTTAGTAAAGTGGGTAAGTTGATGAAGGTTTTGAGTCTCTCAATTTACAAAATTATCTACAATATACAATTATACTTCCAACAATCACTGTAAGATAATTGAACATGTTCTCTACAATTTATTTTGTAAAATAAAAAAATACCACCAAATACTTGAATCGTCATGTATTAACCATCACAAAGATGCATTTATTATAACCTATTTCCTAGATTTAAGGCATCACAACAACATGCCCTAAGGCTTTTAAAAGTTGCTTATATGGATTACACAAATAGAAGTCAAAGTTTCGTAAGTTCAACTATTAGAAATATCTATTGTGAAACAAGAAATTTAAATTTTAAAGATTTAACAACTTGGTGGCATCCATAGGTTGAGCAAAACAGGAATTGTAAGTCTCTATAATTATGTTTGTAGTGGCTTAGTCCATGATAATTTTGGAGACACTTAGAGATTCTAGAGCTTTTTAGAATTGGTGATTTCATAATTCCTCTTCACATTACATGTCTTGTTTTTTTCAGAATTTATATTTTGACATGTAATCAATTACATTAAGAAAATCAAATATACAAAAAAAGTGGCAAGTATACATACATTAATATATTAATATAAAATTAAAATTGCGTAGAATCATTAAATAATATTGTTTTATTAAGCATAATTAAGGATGAGCAAAAATTATGAATGTTTATGATAAATGGTAATTTGGTTCTATGAGAGATAAATGTTGTACTCGTCAATACACTTTTAGCCACAAACACAATGGATACGCATTACATGGTTTGGCAACATTCTCCAAAGTGAAACCATTCTATCCATGCCAATTTTTGTTCTAAAACATATTCCCTCAAAAATCCTACCACCCACTTATTCACTATGTTCATTTAAACTTTTTAAATCTAACAATTCATGCTATGAATGAGTTATGCCTTATCAAATAAATATTGCCAAGAGCAACCAACGAATCTACTATCTTCACTACTAACATTATTTTTAGACAACCACAATGGTGCAATCACCTCTCTAGAAAATTATTTATCAAATGATGTGTAGTAAATTTAGAATAAATGGTAAAGAAGTATGCATACTCATGTATTTTATCCACACCAACATGAAAATAATCTTTATCATGGGAAAAATTATAAGGGATTTCTTGAATACACTTTTCTAATCTTGATGGGGAATAAGAAAAAGCCACAAAAAAATTTATTTAAAATTCATGCTCTTCTCCATTGTGTTGACATCATGAACCTCGTATTCATAAATAGGGTTCTCATTTTTAAAATAAATTCCTTCTCTCAATTTTGATGATGTCCCTCCTTTGTATCAAAACCAAATGAACTCCCTTTCTTAACGCATCACACTATTTTATAAGAAATCTGAAAAGTAAGTACATGACACAAGTTTATAACCTCTTAAGCTTATGAAAAATGTTTCTTTTGTTGTACCCTCTTTCATGTCCTGAGCAATGATGACTTGACCCTATTATAAAACTGACCCTACGTTCACATTTAGATTCTTTTTATTGCTCTAGAATCTCAATTATTAGACTCGGGAGCCTGATATGATTCTTCCATACAATTCAAAACGATCATAAAAATTAATTCCCATTCGACCATAGAAAATTATTTCACCAAGAATTGAAAAGTAGACCATGCATTGATTACCTTGAGCAATCTGACCAATAACTCAATGTGTCTGAATTGAGGAGTAGACCATGCGTTGATTACCTTGCGCAATCTGAACAATAACTCAATGTGTCTAGCAAGACATTTGAGAGTTTATTACTTGCAAATGATAATAATATGGTCACTTGATATCAAGCAACTCTATGGCCAATTCAAATCCTCTATATGATAGTGATTTTGGGAACATATTATTGAACACTATACTATGCTAATTCAGAAATATCTATATTCTAGAATAAAGACTATATTGCTTACCATAAAATAAGATAATGTGCATGTCCTCCTTGACCATACTAATTTCCATCCAGGAAACTTGTCCCTCACAAGAAGCTCTATTTTTTTACTATTCCCAAAGATCCATTAGAGGCACTTCCAAGCACCACAACTTTTCTTTCATTATATACTTTCTTTTTTATTGAGAAGATGCAAATATTAATTAAAGAAAAATAATATACAAAATAATAACAGCCTGGTCTTTCCAAGCCAAAAAGCCTGAAAGAGTCAACGTGGGCTGAAAATTAAGAAATATAACAGTACCAAGACAGCTGAAAGCTATAATTTTGTGAATAAGCAAGATACAAGATGAGAAAATATACTTAAGCTCCCTATTTTGATGACTCCGTGAAAAGCCACCAATGCAATTCAACCAATTTACACCCATACCCATTTCAAGTCACATAACAAATATTGACATTCATACCTTGTGCTCATCCATGAATGAGTTCAAATGCCATGATAAATCTATTAGGAACAATGATATGGAATCCATTAAAAAATTCAACATTCATCTGTATCATCTCACTACTTGGATTCCATATTCTTATGGAAGGACATATTTGAACTCTTTCATCTTACTTGATTCCCTAATCTAAATTCATATAAATATTTAGATGTTTGTCTTCCTTTGTTGATGCTTTCTATTAAATCAACACCTTCACCTTGATGACACAGAATATTTTCCTACTTTCATATGCACAATATCATGTAATTCATCAATCATTGGAGGATTGATGGATGTGGACTAGAAAGCCTTATAACTCTCTCACTTGTGCATTAAATAAGAGATGCTTTCTTTTTTACTTCATTAAGAAGAATCTCTCACTAATCTACAGAATCAAAACAATAAGAAAAGCTTTTCTTCATCAAATTTCATACATTCCACCTCCCTCCAAGGTTTGCTTCCTTTCACACGCTTGCAAATTTGATTTTTCTTCCTTCTTATTTTAAATCATCATATTTTCTTATGAGGGGGCATATCTAGTGAGGAATCCCATAGCCATTCCCCTCTCCATCCCACCTTTATCTTCCTCCCTATGATTTAGATTTCTTAAGCCCATGGTCAACCATGTAAGGGGTTTAGGCAAGTACAATAGGGTGTGTCCCGAAAGAGC
Source organism: Cryptomeria japonica (assembly GCF_030272615.1). Taxonomy (NCBI): domain Eukaryota; kingdom Viridiplantae; phylum Streptophyta; class Pinopsida; order Cupressales; family Cupressaceae; genus Cryptomeria; species Cryptomeria japonica. The sequence continues at coordinate 521,569,703 of NC_081410.1, read as the reverse complement.
CTCCCTCCTAAAGCCCAAGGGCAACACTCCTTGCATCCCCTTGGCCTCATCAGACCACCGGTCACCACCATGAGGTGGTGTGCTTAAAAGAGTACCTCATCGCTGTTTCCCCTCCTTGCATTCCCTTATTATGCCTACCATGATTGATTACAGCAAACAAATAAAGAATTACATATTGCTGCCTATATTCCATATAAAAAGATCACATAATTATATTATATTCTCAGATTGCATACACAAAATTCACAAGCAACTAGTTATAAATAGGATTCCCTCTCCTGTCTATCATAAGAATCAATACTCCAAACCAAATTGCAGTTATAATATCAAGTTTCTGTATTTCTGAGTATGACTGCCTTGAATCAGATCTTATCCTGTTCGATGCCTCTCTTACTGCTGGGTTTACTCTTTATATCTCTCCTTGGGTAGCGCAAGGTTATGATCTCTCCCAATGGACACCACTATTAGAGATAAAGGTGTCTCTTTGTTTGTTTGGTGATGCCCCTTAATAACCGCACCCTTCCTTAAACTTGGATTTATTTTTTTATTTCCTTAACAAGTTATTTCCCTTTGCCAATTGATTAATAGGTGGGATTGCTGCTTTTGAGGGGATGATCCAATAACATATGTTCAGTTAATACTTGGTAATTTTCCTTGCATACAACCTGCTGTATAATGCAATTGTTGCAAGGTGTGGCGATTACTGAAATTATGAAGCCTTTACATTTGTAAGACAATTTCACATTATAGGTTTGCTGTTTGTCAGATCAGGGTCATGACAACTATCTTATACAAATACATGCATCACAAACTGAGTTCACATGAAATGATATCCAGACCATCTGCAAGGATTGGTATGTTCAGTTAATACTTGGTAATTTCCCTTGCATACGACCTGCTGTATAATGCAATTGTTGCAAGGTGTGGAGATTACTGAAATTATGAAGCCTTTATATTTGTAAGACAATTTCACATTATAGGTTTGCTGTTTGTCAGATCAGGGTCATGACAACTATCTTATACAAATACATGCATCACAAACTGAGTTCACATGAAATGATATCCAGACCATCTGCAAGGATTGGTATGATGTAATGATAATTGACCAATTGCTATAATGATAAAGTATTTGGTTAAATAAATATATCAATTTCCTCATTGATTTATCTCAGATAAAGATGGTGTTCAATATGCACATCTAGAGATCCATTATTAAAATTGCCGAAAAAATCCCCTTGTAGGTGTTACATTTAAAATGATTTATAAACTGCAGCATTTTTTCCCAAATGCTGGCAGCTCCTAATCTAAAAGTAAACATTTTGTGTTCAGTAAATGGCACTCATAAAAAATTGAATAGTTATTGAAACTGCTAACAGAAATAATTACTCTAGCCCTGATTGAGAAGGCTGAGAGCCATAGCCACTTCCACCACCATAGCCACCACCTCCACGACCAAACCCTGATCTTCCACCACTGTCACTCCCACTCTGACACAAAAAATACAAAAGATGAGCTTCTAAAAACTACTCTAAATAAATAGAAAACCTCAACAAATCTATTGAAAGGAAACTAACTTTAAGTAAATAGAAAACCTGAACAAATCTATTGAAAGAAAAAGTTACTCTGACACAAAAAATACAAAAGATGAGCTTCTAGAAACTAACTCTAAATAAATAGAAAACCTGAACAAATCTATTAAAAGAAAAAGTTAATCTTACCCTAAATGAGGGCTGAAATGCTGCTGGTGCACCAGCCTTATCACCAACATCTCCAGGTCCCCCAGGTCCATGAGGGGGGCCTCCACGGTACCCTTCACGGTCCCCGAATCGAGGCCTGTCTCCTTCAAAACGAGGTCCTCTGTAGCACAAACATGACAGTCATCAATAGATCATAATAACTAAATATCATGAAAAGACCTTGCTGAGATTAGAAGCAAGTAGAGATGCACATACCTGGGAGGACGATCACCACCAGGTGGACCACCCATAGGTCTTCCCAAAGGTTTTGCAGACTTTTTTAAAGTTGCAGGAACAACTTCTGAAGGCAAATTTAAGTATGTGCGAAGATATTCAATACCATCATTTGTCAAATACCAGTAATAGTACATCCATGCAAAGGATTCCCTCACATACTCCTTTGACTTGAAGCTCTGCATCAACTTGATGACTTGCAAATTTGGGACATCAATTTCTGGGTGCTTGGGAAGATTATAATCCTTCTTTGCATACAGCACGCCCTCTGCATAAAAAAATTATATCAGAAAGATGTCTTCATGCTTTATCTTTCAAAGCTATTATATCAAAAACCAACAAACTAATATCTAGACAGAAAAATCTAAGCACTTGCCTGCGGTCATGTGAAGCATCCATGTTCAAAAGAAAAGTAATACAAACCTTGCAATAGGTACTTGTAAATCTCCTTGCGGTTCTTTTTTGGTATCAACTGCAAAAGCAATTTTACCATGATTCATCTATTATTGGAAAATTGATTCTACTTACAAAAACATTCAAAAGTATTAAACAAAAATCAAAGAAAGAAGTCACATATTCTAGAATTCAAAGGTAGTTGAGCATACCATTGTGGCCTACGAAAGACTCTCTTGCCAAAAGGTTTACTCAGCCAATAAGCCTCCTAAATCACAACACAAACATTTTAAGTTCATTAAAAAATTTAAAACAACAATAAAAGTTGCAAGGTACAATTGTCAAGATTTTCAGGCACACTATCACTGGTTTGTGCAATAAAATGTTCTTATTAATCACAATTTAAAGTGTAAATTCATTCTCATCTGGTGGTCAATTTAATTCCCCACCACCTTTGCCATAGCTGTTCTCACAAAGTGTATTAAACTCAAGCCTTTTGATAGGTGTTTAATACTTTATCAAGATAAGCATCAATATAAGATAGAACAAGGCAAATTAAATTCTGAAACTGAATGAAATATTTACAGTCTCATACAAAATTTTATTTGATCTTCTTACTTACAAGTGCATTCACAATGTTCTAGAATTTGAAACCAATTATTTGATCTTCTTACTTGCAAGTGCATCCACAGTGTTCTAGAATTTGAAACCAACTTTGCAGGAACTGAAAGGCATTAACTTCAATTGGGAATTTCTTGTATTAATTAATAAATATATACAAGATTTAAATTAGCATTCTAATCACTTGTCCCAACTTGCTTCAAGTAGAATTCAATTGTTATTTGGCACAAATTTTTGCCTCAATCGGCAGCCAAGTGCAGCCTTATTTGAATAGTAAAGAAAACTCACCAACAGAAGAATAACTCGGTGTTCTTCAAGGGTATATCCATGGGGTCCTCTGGGCCAAAACAAGAACAGAAACGTCTGAGGAATGGCAAAAGAAAACATCCCACCCTGCAGTCCCGTCAGGCACCACCTGCAGGCATCACTGTCCCCGGGACAGCCCTTCACTGCAGCAGACATCTCTGCAGGAGGCATCCAGGGGCAACCTGCCATCCATAAGATAGTCAGGGGACACCTGGACATTTCTCAACAATCACAGGGACAACAGGGCTTCTCCATGTCATTTTAAAGCAACAAGCATTTTAAACACTAATTTTTTTTTGTAAATGTTTGCAAGTTTCCTCCATTGCCATTTCCTCAGAAGTAGGCAAAACCAAAACAGAGACGAAAATAAATAAATAAAATGACTATATTCCACTTATTCAACCACACAGACCTCATCTTCAGGCTTCAGTCCTGTTGTGACCTTTCACACATCGCCCCATCAGAATGGGAACCCCCTCTTTTTTCGTTGGTTTTGCTCTCTCTGAGCTAGGTTTTTCTCTGCTCGCTAGGTGTATTGGGCGAGTTCGTGGTCGCCTGGGCTGGGTAGGTTAGGGTTTCCTTTGGAGAGCTCACCTAGGGTTTCTTTCAAAACCAAATTTTACCTGGGCTTGTGGAAGTCATATGTTGTATGCCTTGAACCCTAGCGTTATCTTAGAAGGATCTTGCCTCTCAGGAGATGGAAAATGGATGAACTGTGAGAAAAAGGTTAAAGGTTGTAAGTCAGGATAGGTCAAGGTTGTTGGTTTTTGAGTCAAAGTCTTGTCTTCTATCGAGTCGGAATCGATTGAATAGTGCCAGTGACAAAGAGAAGATTCAGGAGGCGATTTACAACATGATGGATGAAAAAGGTAAAGAATTTGAACCAAGGAATGAATTTCGCTCCTGACCCTTCCAAAGGGTCCTGAGCGAAATTTCACCAAGGACCCAATATTTCACCTGAGTCAAAGAATTGTTGGGTGAATTGGCAAGGATATGGAAGGATGTGTATCAAGGGATGAGTCTGGGGCAAAGTCAAGTCAATTTCAAGGGAAATTATGCCTAGAATAGGAATTTCGCCCCTGACCCTTCCAAAGGGTCCAGAGCGAATTCCTCTACCAGACACTCCACCTTGGCCCAAACTATGAGCTAACTCATTCCCAGGCTTGAATGAAGACAAAACACTTGTTTGAATGAAGAAATGTGAAAAAATGAAGTCAGGGTTAAAGCCAAAGGTGGATTTTGCTCCCGACCCTTCCAAAGGGTCCAGAGCGAAATTCATATGAAACCCTATTTTTCTTCACAAAGTATCCAAATGGATGCCAAGTTGAGCTTGATAGAGATCAAAGGAGGCCTAACAAGTTATGTCCAAGCCAAAGAGAGGAGAAGGGAAATGAGAAATGAGCCTAAAATGAGAATTTCGCTCTTGACCCTTCCAAACAGTTCAGAGCGAAATTCATATTTCCTCTATTTTGCTCTTTAACTTGACCAAATTTGTAACTTCTAAGACATGGTTTGGAGGACTTGGATAGATGTTTGCCTTTGAAAGGAGGTTTGAGGCGATGAAATGATGGAAATCAACCTAGAAGATGGATTTCGCTCCTAACCCTTGAGCGAAATCCATGTTCTTGGTTGGTTTCCCACTTCCTTCATCCAATTCTCCTTCAAACTTGATCAATTTCAAGCTCCTTTCTTCTCACTTAAGTGACCAAAGGGTCTAGAGCGAAATCCTCAATTTGACCTCCTTTTTTCGCCTTAAGCCCTAGGATGACCTTGTCTTGAGCTAATTTGATGGTAGATTCACTTAAGTGAGAAGAAAGGAGCTTGAATTTGATCAAGTTTGAAGGAGAATTGGATGAAGGAAGTGGCAAACCAACCAAGAACATGGATTTCACTCCTGACCCTTCCAAAGGGTCCAGAGCGAAAATCCCATAGACCTCAATTTCTTCCTTGTTTAGACTAAGTTCTTACTTTCTAAGGCATGTTGGGAAGTGGATTGACATGTTTTTGCTTTAGGGAGTGACTAAAAGTGAAGGAGTGAAGGATTTTAGCCTAAAATAGAAATTTCGCTCCTGACCCTTCTCCAGAGCGAAATTCTTGGAAACTCCTATTTTCTTCTTGGATGAGGTCAAGGCAGTGGTTCCTATGGCGTAGGTGTAAGTGGGGTGGTGTAATTTTGCCTTGCAAGGAAGATTGGAGTTGAAAAGATGAAGAGTCAAGCCTAGAATGTGAATTTCGCTCCTGACCCTTCCAAAGGGTCCAGAGCGAAAGTCTCCAAAACCTCCCTTTTCTCTCAATTTTGTGCCAAGCCAAGTGTGGGTCAGGGTGAATTAAGATTGGAGATGTCTTTAAGCATGGCTTCGAGTTGCTAGTGCCCAACAAATGTGAAGGATTTTGGCCTAGAAGGAGAATTTCACTCCTGACCCTTCCAAAGGGTCCAAAGCAAAATCCTCATTTGACCCTCAATTTTGGCCTAAGGCAATAAAAAATGAAGATTTTTGAGCCAAGTGAATGGCAAATGGACTTGATGATGGTAAGGAGGTGAATTTGATCAATTTTGAAGATGGATTTGATGAAAGAGGTGTGAAATCAACCAAGAATGTGAATTTCGCTCCTGACCCTTCCAAAGGGTCCAAAGCGAAATTCTTAGAAGACACCTTTTTTCCTCCTTGTTTGCATTGAAAGCCTTGTTCCTTGGGCATATTTGGAAGGGAAATGATGTGTCTTTGCCTTTTGAAGTGATGGAATGCAAAGAAATGAAGGATTTTAGCCTAGAAGGAGAATTTCGCTCCTAACCCTTCCAAAGGGTCCAGAGGGAAATTCTTAAGAACACATGTTTCCCCTTCAAAGAAAGTCAAATTCTTGGTTTTTATGGCCTGGATAGGAATGGAGTGATATGTCCTTGCCCTTTTAAGGTAGATTGAAGTGGAAAATGGAAGAAATAAGCTCAAGAAGGTGAATTTCGCTCCTTACCCTTCCAAAGGGTCTAGAGCGAAATTCCCAAAATCTATTCTTTCTTCCAATTTTTGAGTCAAGACAAACCTTGATCAGGGTGAAATGAACTTGGAGATACCCCTAGGCATGCCCTTGAAAGGCTTATGGCCACCAAAAATGAAGATTTTGAGCTAGGACAAGGATTTCGCTCTTGACCCTTCCAAAGGGTCCTGGGCGAAATCCTAAATAGGTCCTATCCCTAGCCATGATTTTTAGCGAATTTCTCCTAGCAAGCCATTTCGAGGTCAAGCAAGTGTTGTCATGTTGAGAGATGGATCCAAAGGTGAGAGTCAAGGAAGAACAAAGTGAGAAGAATGGAGCTAAGTAAGAGAAAACAAGCAAAGGAAGAATTTCGCTCCTGACCCTTCCAAAGGGTCTAGAGTGAAATTCCTCAAACCACCTATTTTTTCCTCGTGTAAAGCCAAAACCTTGATTCCTATGGCATGATTGAAGGTGGAATGATGTATTTTCGCCTTGCAAGATAAATTGAAGTGAAGGAAATGAAGGATCAAGTCTAAAACTTGAATTTTGCTCCTGACCCTTCCAAAGGGTCCAAAGCGAAATTCACAAAATATCATTTTTCTTCAAATTTGTGTTGAGCCAAAAACGTTGATGAAGGTGAATTGGACTTAAAGATTGCCATAGGCATGTATTTGAATAGGTTAAGAGTTTGAGAAGTAAGGATTTTGAGCTAAGGGATGAATTTCGCTCCTGACCCTTCCAAAGGGTCCAAAGCAAAATTCTCAAGAACACATAATTCACTCATAATGGAGGCTAAAAAATGAATCCCTAGGCTTTGGAAGAACTAAGACTAGCATATGCTTACCTTGGGGAGCGATTCGGAGTGAAGAAGTGATGCAATTTGGGCCTAACCATAGAAATCGTTCCTGACCCTTCCAAAGAGTCTAGGGCAAAGTCCTTAGAAATCCCCATTTTCACCTTTTGTTGAAGGCAAAGCTCATAATGGCAAGAACATTAGAGGTTAAGGATCAAGATGGTGGAATAAAAAAAAATGGAGAAAAGTGGAAAACATTAAAGAAACATCAATATCTCCTAGGCTTGCCTATGCTCCTTCAAGAGATTCACAAATAAAGCCACATTCAAGACACATTTTCCCTCTCATACATTGCTAATCAAACCTCATTTAGATAAATAATGCAAATCCGCCTTAATTAAACAATTGTCAAATGTGTTAAATTGATTTTTTAAGCCTTAAAATTCAAAAATTCACCCTTTGCCACCCAATTATATTTTTTTTAAAAACCTTATGGCTAGGTCGGCCACCTTAAGAATGAATTTTTAAATTTTATTTCTTTATCTAAAAGGTCGGCCTCTTGAGAAAATGAGGAAATCACCATATGAAGGAAGGAAGGTTTGACAAGCATTAATCATTCATTCATTTGTATTTCTTCCTAAAGCGAAATTGAGAAGCAGAAGTGGTAGAGCAGATTGCTGTAAGAAGGCGAATTTCTGATCCATAAAGGCTGGTTAAGGACTGAATCAACAAGGGCGAACCTGAAGTGCAGATCAAAGACTTTCCAAACCCTTTGAATACCACTTGGAAAGGAGGCGAATCCAGCAGCAATCTCCATTTTTTATCCATCTTTTCAAGTTGATAATTAAAAAATCAAAGGTAAGGTGTACAATCTGATTTTTTTTGACAAGGTATTGAAGATCTGATTCAAGTTTCTGCATCCATCTTCTTAAGATTAGGTCTTCAATATCTAGTCTAATTTCTAGGTGTTGCCAAGTTTGAAAATTCATAACTTTAAGGTTTTATCATTTCAAATTTTAAGGAATCTCAAGTCACCTAGGTAAGGTTCTACACTTAAACCTAAACTTAAGCCCCTTTTTTTTTTGTAGGTAGCAAACGGCGACCCCCAAGGCGAGTGGATCCGCTACCCGGCAGGCTCTCATCAAAGAAGATCAAAAGAATGACAATTCGGAGACAAGGATCGTGTCCAAATGGAGCAATATTGGAGACACCAACTTAGGGAACTTCAATGTGAAGAAGTTCTGAGAAGCACCCTACATCAGCAAGCCATCACCCACAGCCAAGAAGATAATTGAGAGTGGCATCATCAAGGCCAGGCTTCCCTCCTGCAGTCAAATGTCATGAGCTGATGATCAAATGTGTCAGGCACTATGATTCACATTCAAGGACAATCATAGCCGAGGATGGAGCTATCCATGCCTATCTTTCAGAAGAAGCTATAAGTGAAGCTTTTCATCTCCCGAAGCCGAGAGATATGATCTACAAGGGCTTAAAACGAGCTAGGTCTATCTACGAAGATGATCCTGATACCTGTCTGAACTTCATCAATAAAAATTGGTTACTCAAGAGTAGGCCTCGCTTGAACAAGATACCTAATATGCCACACAGAATTGATTTCCAAGAGGAATTCAGAGACTTGATAACCATGCTCAATCGGGTTATAGGTGCCTCTTAGGCCTTCTTCTTCGACAAGTGGATATTCTTCTTTATTCAAGTGATCGTCCAAGGAAAAGGAATGTTCAATTGGGCAAGAATTATTAGCAACAACCTACATGTGCAGTTGAGGAGGCTAGTCCCTACTAAGTCATTCCACATGAGTTCATATGTTATATATTCTTTAATCAAAAGTTTTGAGTATGCAGGGCTACCACATAGAGGAGTTGTTGGGAGAGGGACAGGAGAGATAAGAGCATGTGATTCTTATGCTCAACTGCATCATCCACCTAAGAATGACTACAAGCTAGCCAATGACACCTTCACAATGTATATCACTAGGACATTGCAAGGAGGGATTCACCATCGACTATCTCCGGAAGCACACGAGCTCGTGAAGAAACATGGTGCATGGTTCATTCAATTTCCAAAATTCACCTACATCAGGGTCCATGGATGTCCTTCACCTCCTTATATGTTGCCAAGGTATCCTACAGATAGAATAATACTACTTGAAGTGACTAGACAATTGGCAGCTTGTGCTAAAGCATCAAGACATAAGCATGGAAATGGTACCCCGTACCTATTTTACTAGGAAATTCAATTGAAGTGTGTCCTAATTCTCAAGCAGCAGAAGATGCAGAAAAGGAACTATCTCTGTATTCATTCACATCCTTTGCCTCAAGAGAGAATTTTGATCCTCATGGTCATATGGAAGAGAAAGTTGGGAAGAAGTACAAACAGAGTTTCAAGTAGAGGACTTTTGGATGAATGTTCAAGATGATGTGGAGGTGAAAAGAAAGATGCATTCTAGATTACCCTTGGATCTTATCAGAAATGTAAAGTTTATATAGTAGTCGATCAAGCACAAGGCAGTGGTAGATATCTCCAATCATCCTATGAGAAGGAAGATAAAGAAGTGAAGATAGATTGGAATGAGCAAGAAGTTGCAGACCTGAGAGCATTGATGGACCTAGTTTTAAATTGCACTCGCAAATGGGTGGACGTACAGCATCAAAAATTGAAGGAGCAGAATATAGCCATGGCATTCACCCTAGAAGCAAGAACAGAAGAAGGAGAAGCAAGTGTGAGTGAAAATACTTCTCATTCCAAGGGGTCGAAGAGAAAAGAAGGACCTAAGAAGAGAGAACCCTCAAAGAAGAAACAAAAGGTGAATCCTGATCGTCCATCGAGTACTTCTTCTAGACATGAAAAGGAGATAAGTCAAGGAGAGGATCAAAGAGAGATAGTGTATGAAGTTGATGAGTCTATGGAATCCACGGTGCAGAATGATAAACAAGGCAAAAGACGAACACCTCAGCACTCATCAAGTCAATCTCTTCCTCTCCAAGTTGGTGCTAATGAGCAACAAGAAGAAAAGAATGATGATGAAGCAACATCTCCTTTTAGAGCCGAGAGACCTTTGCCTGAGGAAATACAGGTAAGGGAAAGAAAGTCTTCCATTCCAGATTGGCTAAAAGAAAGACTGACAAGGGTAGTTGTAGTTGAAGACAAAGAACAAGTATTTGATTTGGAAAGTCTCATAGGAAACTCCCAAGAAGAAATCGAAAAGAAAAAGGCTACAAAGATGTCAAAGGTAATTAGAGATGATGTAGGATCCAAGAAAATACAGGTAGCTACACCAGCAGTGGACAAGTATGAGGATGAGATTATGGCAGAAGAATACAATTTAGAAACATTTGATCTTGGTCCACTTACCTCCGAGTAGGCCATGGTATAAGCGACTGATTTAGTGAGAGCACTTAATGATAAACTCAAGGAAGAAATGGAAAAGAAAGAGGCTGGAAAAGGAGGTTAGCGCTTGGAGGAATTATTTTAGCCACCTCAACCAACCATTAAGGCGACAGGATCCAGCAGTATCACCTTTGCATGCACTTCCTCCTGAGTCGATAAATGAGGCAGAAAAGATGAAGAACTTAGCCCAACTCATGAGTTCATGGATTGATGAATCCTATAGGGTAGCCATGGAATTTGTAACAAGAATGATGAAGACGGTCCACAGGGCTATCCAAGTCCTTGAGATCATTCATGAATCATAATCTATTGATAACTGTAGATGCGTTCACTCACACTAGAGACATTGTCATCCCTGTGTTACAAGTGGTAAGAAGGACGTCAAGGCAGGTTTTAGCACAAGAGAAGATAATTGATGGAGGGACCCATAATCTTCTACAATGGTCAGCTTTGCTCCAAATGAAGGAAGTTCTATTCGAAGACATCAATAGAAGATGCAGCGAAGTTGAGGGCACCTTCCATCCTATTCAGGATAAGGTGTTTGATGTATTATGTACAATCCTTGACAAAAGGATAGAGATCGAAACAGATGTGAATGTCCAAGAATTGGAAGATAGGATCAAGATTATTTTTTGCAAAGAGGAGAACATGATCACAGAAAAGCAGCGAAATCAGATGTATGCTACTATATTCCTGATCGAGAAAACAAAAGAACTAGAGCATGGATGTGAGATGACCCTTCTCGCAGCTTTTGATCGGGTCCTTCACTTGGAAGAGCGGATGAAGAACCTACATGAGATTCCCATTGCTGAGATCGAGGGGATTACGTCCAGATTCATTGAATGTGCTAGAAAAGAACATAGAAAAGGGAACAAAATTCTAGATGAAAAGTTGTTATGAAATGATGTGGCAATTCAATTCCTATTGGGCTATGTTTCCTTGTTATTTGTGCCAATTTCTATTGGCTATGGGATGATAATACTTATCTAAATAGGGTTGGGTCTTTTTTGTAACAAACACTAATTAGGGTTTAGGTGTCAAGATCTCAGCGTTTGATCTTCTTTAGATCCAGGTCGTTCATTGTATTTGAGAGTGCTATATAAGCCCTCACTCAATTCATTTTAAAGAGTTAGAGAAAAAAGAGAGAAAAAAAGGTTAAGATTGTTAGCAACAGAGAAAGAAGTAGTGAAGAGAGAAAGTTGAACAATTGTTGTTTTATTTTGCTATGAGATCAATGAAATATTGAAGTTATGGTGTTTTATTGCAATCCTTGTGGCTATTTTCATGGTTGTTTATCTTCTTGAATCACTCTTAGTAAAGATAGTACTTAAATTTTAGAATTAGATTGAAGGACAAATGTTGTGTTTGATCTTTGGTAAAACTCATAGTCCAAACCACTAACTCCTTACTGATTGTAAGCACGCCTTGTGTGGTCAACTGGAGATATTAAGATTGTTTAAGAGTTCAATCATTATTGGAGAAATTGATATGTATCTTATTGATAGTATCTATTCCATTGATGATTTGAAAATCATTGAATCCCCTTAGAAGATCGCACCAATTCCAGTAGAGTTGTAATCTTTTGGCAATATTGAAATTGGTAGAGTTTTATCAAGACGACTCCTCATTTAGTCATTCCTAGGATTAGTTTAGCATCGCCTTCTTAAACCCCTTATCTTTTGCCTTTTTTGAAACATCAGATAATATTAGGAGAATCCGGTTTCCTCCTTGAAAAGTAATTGCAAGAACAAGCTTTCTTAGAAAGTACGTAAGGCCCCTTGTAAAACAGCAAACACAACGACCACTGGTGCTTATCCACAAGTAGAGAACCTACATATCAGAACCTTGGAGTTGCTCCGATTGATCCTTCTGTGTAAATCTTCATCATTCGGGGAGATTTATTCAAGAGAGGATAAGATACCTTTGGGTATTTTATTCTGTGTTTGGTCATGTACAAAAGACACATCAACAAGTCCCCACACCATCTATTAAGGAGCTACTCCTCTGTAACCTCTACACTACACTCTTTATTCAGTTTTTTTTTTAATTAAAAATTTTAAAAGATCTTTAACTTAATATTAGTGGATTTTTTATTTTTTTTAACCTTGAATTTCAACTAGATATGCAAATCAATTGCTTCAAATTTGATTTTCCTACAGATGCCTATGTGTTGTCTGCAATTCAAATAAATTGAAAAATCCTATTTTTACTACTTACATTCAGTACATTTGATAATGCTCCATTGTATTTGTTCTTTCTTATCAAAGATGAGCTTAAAATGTGTTGGTTATAATTAGGGCCTGGCGGATTCCTATTGCCTTGGGCAACATTGGAATCTGCCAAAGGTGGCCAGCTCCTTCTCCTATATATAGGGCCAGGCCCCATACCTCTCGGCTCCACCAAAAGTCTTCACACCACATCCAAACTCACCACGCCTCCTTGATAGGGCCGACCCTATCCATTTCGGTTAAAAGAAATTAAATGTTAATTGCAAGAAGGCCGACATGATTAAGAAGTTAGCTACTCCTATAAATAAAGCACATCAACCCAATTCAGTCCTTTGCAATAAGGTGTGAAATATTCTAAGGAAGCAAAATTGATATGTGCGAAATATTCTAAGGAAGCGAAATTGATATTCAAGTCAATTAACTTACAGCAAACTATACTAAGAGGTGTGCAGATCAGCAACAGAAGATAGCGAACTTAAGCAAGGCAGCAGATCATCTTCAAGAGATAAAGAACTCCATAGAAGGGTTGCTGCTACCATTGTTACATACAGCCAGTCAGATTAGAAGAACTGCAATTCATGACCTCCATTAGCAAACTAATTGTGAAGGCTCTATGTCATCTCCCTTTGTGACTCCAACATCTATACTCCAGATAAGTGTGTAATCATCAGTTGAATTCAAAACCATAAACAGATCTGTGGATCTTTTCAGGCTGGGTTTTTCCTCCTAGGAGGTTTTCCCAGGGTATCTTTGTCTTGTCTTTATGCATTCATTTTCTGTTTCTATGCTTAAATCTGAAAACAATAAATCTAATTAAACCTAGTTATCAACAATTCTAATTTTCTAAGTGTTATCTAATCTGAAAGTACTAAAACTAACAAAATGGACAAAAGAATGATTTTCCTTAAAGTCTATGAGTTAAAAGAGGATTTTGTAGTTCTAACAATTAAGAGTACACAATAGCATTGGATCAGAGTTCTCAAGTTGGGCTTGGTTTCTGCAATGTATTGACTGCACCAGTATTTGCCACCCCAAACCCCTCTCTGGTTTTAAAAGGAAAAATAAAATAAATTTGTTTTAAGCTGTACCATGTTGAAAACCAGCAATTTCTTGAGAGATCCTCGGTAATTGAATTCCATTTGTACTTTTGTTATGCCAAGTCAATCCCATTTTGAGTATTGTGATATAGAGTTTAAACCATTTTGATTTATATAAATTATAAAATATTCAGAATTTTGGTTCAATTGATTGTCAACTTGCTTACAGAAATGATAAATTACAATTTTCTTTTACTATTTTTATAAATGATTTTTCAAATATTATATATAATTTTAGCTGCCAGCCCCAAACTTTAAGGAAAACAATTTTCTGCACCAGTATACCCCTCCCATCATTCTGAGATTCCATGGAAAACGGTGAATAAGTATGCATATCTTAGTGTCATCATCGATGCTACCATAAAATTAATATCAAATATGATATTACTTCAGGACTTTCACATCATCTTACATCTGGTGTTAACAAGAAGCATTTAACAACTGGTTAAAACGCAACATTTAACAGCTACTAGCCCCTTTTATTGATTTGAAAACCCTAAAAGTAAGCTTCCTTGTCCTTCTGTATTAGATTACTACAGTCCATGAGTCATGACATCAGCTATCATGTTCACAAATTAATTGAAATTTCTAGTTGCAAGAGTTTGCTCACAGCATAGTTACCTGAAAATGTGGGGGCACACAAATAGGAAGATAGGGGTGCCATTAAAATTAGGAATAAGTGGGTAGATTCTTTGTCCTTCTGTATTAGGTTACTACAGTCCATGAGTCATGACATCAGCTATCATGTTCACAAATTAATTGAAATTTCTAGTTGCAAGAGTTTGCTCACAGCATAGTTACCTGAAAATGTGGGGGCATACAAATAGGAAGATAGGGGTGCCATTAAAATTAGGAATAAGTGGGTAGATAAATAAGGATACAGCTATATTATATATAATGGTACAGTAATGTAATCCTTGTTTTCATGCTGGAGTTTCCTGGCAACTATGATTCAAAGTAACAACTGCTTTACAGCACTTGAGAATATGTTAACTTACACAGCATATATATCAATAATGTTCTGTTCACATTCAAGCTATTTTCCTTTGAACAATACACACAGTCAGTCTTTTCGTTCGTGATACGTATAACCTTCCTTGGATAATTTACAAGATGCTCATGCTGACCATTATCAGGACCAGCTTCTGGTTATTTGTCAATACTAAAATGCAACAAACACTAAGTTCAGAAGTATATTGCAGGATGATACACCTGCATTTCTTATCTCCGGGTCATATCATCCAAGCCAGAGGCTACCCCAGTGTCCACAAAAGGGATTTACCAATTTTTATGGTAATAAAGCACAGTGAATCACAAATAATATCAAAATATACCTCACCTGGAACAAAGGTACAGGGAACTCATCGCTACCTAGATATGATTTGGATATCGTAAGCTTTAGATCCCATGATACAACAAAATCATAAACTAATAGAGAAATTTTAATAATACTCCATTTTTACTAAATCGTGGTTTAACTACCATGAAGAGAAAAATCTCATATCCATACTTCTGTCCACAAATTCATAAATGGATCTGGTATAAGTTTTTGTGTCAAAAATCTAACATTATTTTAGTTGTTAAATCGACTGATTAAGGATATCCAATGAGTTAATTTTCCCGATCCACACACCCCGCCTACCATTGACC
Source organism: Cryptomeria japonica (assembly GCF_030272615.1). Taxonomy (NCBI): domain Eukaryota; kingdom Viridiplantae; phylum Streptophyta; class Pinopsida; order Cupressales; family Cupressaceae; genus Cryptomeria; species Cryptomeria japonica. Next base: position 521,554,264 of record NC_081410.1, on the reverse strand, counting down.
TCTTGAGCTTTAATTCAAGTTATTATAGGCATGTTTTATTCCACTGAACTAAAATCCTAGAGAAAGTGCAAAAGCCAATAAAAATTCAAATCTTAATAAACCTAAAAAACATAAAACAATTGAAAGAATAGATTCACGGAATGCAGTGTCAAGATTTGCACAAGATAAGATGAATTTTATAGACAGGCATGCGTGCCACCAATAATAACGGTCATGGTATCAATTCTCGTAAAATTGAGCTATGACAAGAAGAAAATAAAAGGTACGAGAATTGATTTGCAACATAAAACATAATGGAGGAGGACACCAGCCAAGCTAAGTAAAGGAAGTTACCTTGACCTGTCCCAAGGTTCGGCGCTGAGCATGAGCTGCAATACTAAAAAGTCTCAGCATTTGCCCCATTGTAGTATAAACCCTAAAAACCCCTCCTCCCTTCGTCTTTTCTCAAACCCTAGTTTCTCTCAAACTCTTTTCAAAGTTTTAAAAACTATTATTGGACTCAATTTGGGGAAGTGCCTTTAAATAAAAATAATAATAATAGCAATAGTAACCCACACATAATTGGTTGTTGGTCTATTAATGAGAATGTTTGGTTTAGGAAGAGTTTTCATTGTTTAGGTAGTTTCGTGGACGTTAAAAAATTAATTTTCTTTCTTTTCTTTTTTTTTTGAAGGATTATTTTTTTGTGAGTGTAAAAGTTTGATGTTATAAAAGATGAAGTTTGGTTTAAGCGCTAAATCAATTTGGTGGAATTGATACGCCTTAGTCCTTAGCACCAAGTTAAAAGATGTGAGGTTAGTGGAATTGATACGTGAAGTTGAAGGAGGTGAATTTGGTGTCATAGATGCCCCTAAATCTTTGGCACTGACGTGAACAAGGTCAGTGATACTTGCACCTAATACTAACAAGAGGTTGATGATTCAAGCACTCATTGTCAGTGGATGAAAAAAAAGTTTTGGATTGTTTATTCTCCTAATAAAAAATAGCCCACGCACTTGAAATTACCGTTGGGAGACAATTACACAACAATGTGTATATTAAAGCTCCAAACAAGGGCAATGATTTGTGCACCCCATACCAATGAGAGGTTGATGATTCATGCACCAAATAGCAACTAATTAAAAACAAGGTTATATTTTTTAACCTCTAAATAAACTAGTAGCGCCACCTAAAGGTGCTCTCAAATCACCAAGAGGTGCAGATATTTACAACCCTATTGGCGAAGTATTGCAACAACTTTACAAAATAGACATAAATGTGCAATACTTGATCAATAGGGTCATAAGTATTTGTACCTATCAGTCATTTAAGAGCACCTTAAAGTGTTGTTACTAAAAAATTTTAAAGTTTTGGATTATTTGTTGATATGTATTAACTTGAGGGGCAAAACTTATCCTCAAGGAGAGAGACACTTCAGCATGTTGGAAGGCTAAAATCCACACAGATGACATAATGGGGATCTATAGCTTTCAGAAAAATGTTTTGTTTCAAAAAATGGATGTGTAATAACTCGCTATTTTTTCACAAACAAAGCCACCAATTTCATTGGGTCACAATTTTGAAATTTCTATTAGGTTATTCTATAATTGTTAAGGTGCTTCTATGATTCAACAATGATCTTATAATTAGTGGGACAATTTGTTAATGCATTAGTAGCTTCTGCAAGATAAGACTCTCCTAACTCTCTACTCTGTTATTAGTTTACTTATTCATACTTTATGTTTATCAGACTATAACATTGATCATAATTATGCCATTGATATTGGATAATGACGGATTAGATTGACGATATACTTAACTATGTTAAGTGTCAATCTAAAGGGCTATCGGGCTACTAACCCGATAGCATATTAATGTCGATTCATATATGAATCGGCATTAATATGCTATCGGGGTATTAACCCGATAGCATATAATGCTAACCGTAATTGTTACTGTTTACTTTATATTATATGCTTTGATACCGATTCATTATCGGGTATGTTTTATCTGAAACAATTAGCAAATACCGATTCATGATCGGATGTGTTTATAAGTGATGTTATCATTAACAGAGATATTGATTCACCATCGGGTATGTTCATAAGCATTAAACAATTCATTATCGGGTATAAGCATTGTTATCATTATACCGATACATTAATGTTTGAAGCACCGATTAGTTATGGATCGGTTAATGTTAAGTAAGGGTCACGACCAAGTGACATCTTGGTCGAACATGTCTAAAAGACATGTCCGATCAAGGTGCCACTTGATCGTGGCAATCCTACTACTTATACATCATTCAAACCAAAGGAGATGACATTGAAATCGATACATGTTCATCCTCCTAACCTGCAGTAAAAGAAAGATAGCAATATTAGTGTCATAGCTATAATATCAAAATTAAAATACACCATCCTACATATAACATGTTCATTAAATTGGAAATTACAATACTTTTACATGGTATCAGGGCCACGTTGACTGAACTTGAGGCTATTTAATTTCATGAAACAAATTTAAGAACAAGTTTATATACTACATCACATTTCTTCAAATGGCCAGTGCTATCAGATTCAAAGACAGACTCGAAGGTGGCAATGATTTTTCAGCCTGGAAATTCAGAATTCAAATGATCTTAAAGGAGAACAAAGTGGATTCGTTTGTTCAAACCAAAAATGATCAACCCAAAAAAGAACCTGACAAATCAGCATGGATTGAGGGAAATGAAAAGGCAATAAAAATAATAGTTGATGGGGTGAGAAACAACATAATGCCCATCATAAGAAAACATTAGACAACCTATAAAATGTTCAAAGCTCTTGAAAGCACATCTGAGATATTGAATGCAAGTCGAACTCTAGCATTAAAACGAGAAATAAATCACATCACCATGAACAAAGGGGAGACAATCAACGCCTACTTTATGCGGATATCAGTTCTAAAAGATGAACTTGCAACTCTGGACTATGAGATCCAAAGCAAAGAGTTAACACTCATTGCTTTAGATGGGTTGCCTAGTGGATGGAGCACATTCGTCCAAGGCATCAGTGCAAGGTCCAAATATCCCAAGTTTGAAAGATTAAGGGATGACTGTCTCCAAGAAGAATCAAGATTGAACAAGATGGGAATGAAACACAAGAATATAGATGAAGACCTACAAGTTCTAAACACCAACTCCACCAAGCATAACAAGAAAAGGCAGTTTAGAAAGAAAAAAGGTCGTCAAGGCAAGAATACTTCAAAGAAGGACTTATCTCACATTCAATGTTACAGATGTGATCAGTTCAGACACTTCCTTGCAAAATGCCCGGAAAGAACAAAGAAACATGCTACATTTGTTAAAGCAGGAAAGACTAAAGGGGAAGATGACTCCAGGAAATATGTATTCTACTCAGCACTCACAAGTCAAAATTTTAACAAAATCAACTCATGGGTGATTGACAGTGGTTCATCCAGGCACATCACTGGGTTTAGAGAAGTACTTGATTCCATGACAGAGGAGAGTGATGAGGACGTAACCATCGGAGATGACTCCACACATCCAGTCAGAGGAGTAGGAACCTGCACCATCAAATTGAAGACAGGCATAACCCTGCAGCTTGAAGGAGTACTATATGTCCCTGGCATCAAAAGAAATCTAGTCTCTATATCGACACTAGAAGATAACAGATACAGAGTGACATTCATGGACAACAAAGTGTTGGCTTGGCCAAAGAACTCCTCCATCAAGAAGGCAAAGACCATTGGACAGAGACGGGGCTATTTGTATGAACTGTGCACAGAACCTAATCTAGCCCTAATCCATGAAGCTACTAATGCAAATGAAGTGTGGCATAGAAGATTAGGTCATCTGAATTTTAGGGCTTTATCTTCAATGGGAAACCTTGTCACAGGTCTACCCGAGTTAAAGAAAGATCATTCAGGGGCATGCAAAGGATGTGCCCTGGGTAAGAATACCAAAGGTGCATTCCAAAATAGTACTAGGAAAACTAGCAAAATTCTAGAATTAGTTCATTCTGATGTATGTGGACCTATGTTCGTATCCTCTCTAGGGGGATTCTTGTATTATGTAATATTTGTTGATGACTACTCTAGGAAGACTTGGATCTACTTTCTGAAAAGTAAAGAATCATAAGAGATCCTCTCTAGATTTAAAGAATTTAAATCACTAACTGAAAACCACTCAGGAAACAAAGTTAAAACCCTAAGAACCGACAATGGGGGATAATACACATAAGATTCATTTAAAGAATTTTGTAGAGATAATGGGATTAAGAGGGAGCTTACTATACCTTATAACCCTCAACAAAATGGGGTAGCGGAAAGGAAAAATAGGACCATAGTTGAAGCTGTCAAAGCCATGATCCTAGATCAAAACCTTAACACAAATCTCTAGGCTGAAGCATCCAGCACCGCTATATATATACAGAACAGGTGCCCTCACTCCCATCTTGAGGACAAAACTCCTTAAGAAGTATTCACTAAGATTAAGCCTGATATTAGCCACCTTAGGATATTTGGATGTCTTGCCTATATCCATATACCTAAAGAAAAGAGACTAAAACTAGAGCCTTCTGGAAAAAGAGGATTACTTGTAGGATATAGTGAAACCTCCAAAGCCTACAAAATCTATGTACCTGGTCAAAGAAATATTGAACTAAGTAGGGATGTAACATTTGAAGAGGATCTAGCTTTCAAAAGAGCTCAGAACTTCATAGAACCTGAAATCTATGTACCCACCTCTAACTTAGATGAAAATCCTACTCCTGAGTTTCAGAGGGAGAATCTAGATGAAACTGAAAATGAAAATGAAAACTCACCTAGAAATCTCAAGAAAAGACCACTATGGGCCACCAAAATAGTAGAAAAAGCTCAGAGGTTTGCTGCTCCTTCTAGAACCTTCAGAGAAAGCAAAAGACCTAATAAATTTACTAGCTATGTTGCTCTTATGAATGATCTATCTAAAAACGAACCTGACAATGTGACAGATGCCCTTAAACATCGAGTATGGAAGGATGCTATGTCTGAAGAGTATCAATCCATAATGAAAAATGATGTATGGGAAATTGTTCCTAGGCCAACTAAGAAGTCTGTTGTTTCTTCTAAATGGCTTTTTAAGATCAAACATGCAGCAGATGGCAACATTGAAAAATATAAGGCAAGATTTGTAGCCAGAGGATTCTCTCAAAAGGAAGGAATAGACTATGAAGAAACATTTGCTCCTGTAGCCAGATATACCTCAGTCAAGGCAGTACTAGCCATTGCAGTAGCTAAGGGATGGAAGGTACATCAAACGGATGTAAAGACAACTTTTCTTAATGGAGAGATATCTGAAGAAGTATACCTAGAGCAACCTGAGGGGTTTGAGATCCATCATGCAGAGTCTCATGTGTGCAGACTCAAGAAAGCTCTATATGGGCTCAAACAGGCTCCCAGGGTCTGATATGAAAGAATTGACACATATCTATCAAAACTAGGCTTCTCTAAAAATGATGCAGATCCTAATCTCTACTACAAACAGAATAAAGGTGATATGCTAATAATAATTTTATATGTTGATGACTTATTAATCTCTGGAGAAGATCACCTTATAGATCAATGCAAGAAAGAGCTATCTAAAGAATTTGATATGAAGGACTTGAGATTCCTTCATTATTTCCTAGGGTTGGAAGTATGGCAGAATCCTGATAACATTGTTCTAAACCAAGGCAAGTATACATTAGACATTCTGAAGAGATTTGGAATGCTCAACTGCAGACCTATGACCTCTCCAATGGAGACCAATCTTCATAAACTCAAAGAAGCAGCAGTAGAATCACCTTCTACTGACCCCACTCTATACAGGCAAATGATTGGGTCTCTTATGTATCTGGTAAATACAAGACCAGATATATGCTATGCAGTAAATGCCTTGAGTCAGTTTATGTGTGAGCCAAAGGAGATACACCTGGTAGCAGTAAAACACATTATGAGATATCTACAAGGCACCTTAAACCTTGGTCTCGAGTATAAGAAAATTGATCTTAATCTACACAGATTCTCAGATTCAGATTGGGTTGGAAGTATGACTGATTGGAAAAGCACCTCTGGGTGCTACTTCAGTTTGGGATCAGCCATGATATCTTGGATCAGCAGAAAGCAGTCTTCTATAGCGCAAAGTTCCACTGAGGCCAAATACATTCCAGCCTCCATGGCCGCCCGAGAAGCAGTGTGGCTTAGAAAGTTGCTTGTGGGATTGTTTGGTAATCCGATGAAACCTACAATCATCCATTGCGACAATCAGAGTTGCATAAAACTTTCAATGAATCTAGTATTCCATGATAGATCCAAACATATTGAGATCCCATACCATTATGTACGAGACATGGTAGACAAAAATTTGATCAAATTAGAATATGTTAGTACGGGAGATCAGACTGCAAATATTCTAACTAAACCACTTTCCAGAGTGAAGGTTGATCACTTCAGAAAAGGTTTAGGTATGATAGAAAGGTAATCTGCTTTGTAAATAAGATGTTGAAAATGTAAACTTCTTTTGTCATGTTGAGACATTATGGGTTTTACCCCCTGTGTTCATTTCTAAGAGGTGATGATTTCTCAAATCATGAACACTTGTATGCAGACATCATAAGGTGACGATCTTATGATTCTCAAACCAGTTATCATGTTGGATCTTTGGTATGTCATGGATGTGCCATGATGGTGTTGTGATAAAACATTTGAATAAAATATTTGTGCACATATCACAATATGGATAAGATGAGAATTTAACCATCCTCATATGTTTATCCTCAGTGTTGTGTGTTTTGGCAATACTAATATCACGTGTCTAGGTGATATTTTGTTATAATAAAATGATGAATCCTTTATATCACATGATTGAGTGATACATACTTAGAGTAAAATCTTATATTTGTATCCTATGTCCTGATGATGCTTCATATCATATGTATAGATGATATATATTCTTGGAGACTGACATTATGAAAAGAAATGTGATGCAGGTTACTTTATCTATCTTCCAAAAGCTAAGAGGGAGTGTTAATGCATTAGTAGCTTTTGCAAGATAAGACTCTCCTAACTCTCTACTCTGTTATTAGTTTACTTATTCATGCTTTATGTTTATCAGACTATAACATTGTTCATAATTATGCTATTGATATTGGATAATGACGGATTAGATTGATGATCTAGTTAACTATGCTAAGCGTCAATCTAAAGGGCTATCGGGCTACTAACCCGATAGCATATTAATGTCGATTCATATATGAATCGGCATTAATATGCTATCAGGATATTAACCCGATAGCATATAATGCTAACCGTAATTGTTAGTGTTTACTTTATATTATATGCTTTGATATCGATTCATTATCGGGTATGTTTTATCTGAAACAATTAGCAAATACCGATTCATGATCGGATGTGTTTATAAGTGTTGTTATCATTAACAGAGATACCAATTCACCATCGGGTATGTTCATAAGCATTAAACGATTCATTATCAGGTATAAGCACTGTTATCATTATATCAATACATTAATGTTTGAAGCACTGATTAGTTATGGATCGGTTAATGTTAAGTAAGGGTCACGACCAAGTGACATCTTGGTCGGACATGTCTAAAAGACATGTCCGATCAAGGTGCCACTTGATCGTGGCAATCCTACTACTTATACATCATTCAAACCAAAGGAGATGACATTGAAATCGATACATGTTCATCCTCCTAACCTGCAGTAAAAGAAAGATAGCAATATTAGTGTCATAGCCATAATATCAAAATTAAAATACACCATCCTACATATAACCTGTTCATTAAATTGGAAATTACAATACTTTTACACAATTGTGTGAATAGCAATATCTATTTTATTTGATTGGAGGTGGCTTTGCATAGTTCAAAAAAATAAGTAAATGAGAAATGAACTTCAACTTTGAGATAGTTATAGGCTAGATATAGAATTGTAATTCATTTGCACTAGTCTATTTAGAGCAATATACTCTGGTAGAGAGTAGTTGCTCCTTCTAAATGGTTGTTTCACCTTTCATAGGGTTTTTATAGCTTGCATATTTCTATTGGATAGTAATTATACTTGTGTATATCATTTATGTATAGGAATGACACTTCAAAATCTCAAACAATCATTATCATTTTGATCCTAGGTAGAGAAATAGCTTTATTATTTTAATTCCCTAATCTATAGCTAATTCTAAGAGAAAATTATAAATATTTTTGCCTCCAAATTATTTAAATTGGTAAGACATGCACTAACAATGAGTATATTAGAGTTTGATTCTTGTTTGGTGTGTAACTACTTCAATTCAAGTTGGTCTATACAACCCAGCAAAGTTTCCATATGATACAATTCTCTCAACAACATGATGTTTGCATGGTCTAATTCACATTAGATCCTCTTAGCAACAAATTGCCCTCACCAATGTCTACATAATTTGTTTCTCATTAAAATTTATAAGCAACGAATTGTCTACATAATGTGATTCACACTAAATCCCCTCCATGACAAAGTCTTAGCATAATGTATTTGCAAAAAGTTTTGTCATAAAATAAAATTTTATAGTTGTCTTTATAAATATCAAACTTTGTAATCCTTGGATGCTTTCAAATCAAAGTTAATAACACTTCAAGATAATAAATAGTTAGACGCAAAACCAAAATAAAACATTATTAAAAGTGATTATTTCTTAACAACACATTTGTTGAAAGAAAAAATAGATTGCCAAAACATCAATGGAATGGAGTCTTCCTAATTGAAGTTGCTAAGAAATTAAATGATAGTATAGAAACACATAGAGATAATAAATAACTATATATGAGAATAAAAGGTGTGATTAAATATAATGAAATTATTTATTCTAACAAAAGAATATAACGGGAATATGATGCAAATACTAGATAACAATAAGCCACTTCAAGGGGTCAACCTTCCAAAAGTTTTCAATGAGAACATGATTCACAACATTATGATTAACAACTACTCAATGCCTCATATTGTTGGGCATCATTAGGTAATATTTGTACCCTAATCCCAATAAGGTAACTTAACATAATATAATTATACCTAGGGACTAATAAATAACTTAATTATGTGATGTAAAACCAGTACATAATGCTCCAAAACCATGTAAAATCTAGCAAAGAAGGTAGGCCACAAGATTAACAAATCCCAAGAGACCATCATAGGTTAAACCATCAAGATATGTAAATCTACTTAACCAATGTGAGATAATAGAAGATGTAATCACATGTGTAGTACATCTCCATCAAACAAGAAAAATACAAGTCGTGTGTACAACCTGCCCAAGTAGATACTTGCCTCGTAAATTTTTATCCTAATATACATGCATATAATATAATACAATAAAATAATTAAGTGTAGAAAATAAAGCAATGCATTGAAATGTGAGTCTAGTTTGTTATCACGAATATCAATACATGTTATACGATAAGGATGTAGAATGTGTCTCCCTTTAAAAACAACATTATCCTTGTGAAAGATGAAAATGTGAACCATGTAAAATGAAATAGGAATGTTCAATGCAGTGAAAATACCAAATTCACACACGATCACCCAATAAAGCCCACAATTTATGCAGAATATCAAATGATAAACAATAATGCCATAGCAAAGACCTTAGATTGTTATATTATTTTCTTTGATATTTGCTTGAATGCTTGATATGTGGGTTGCTCTTCAAAGTAGCATAACCATGATAGCACGATTATGTTGGGATAACTTGGTGCTTGATGATCAATAATTGATATTTTGCAAATAATAGGATGCTTGATAATCAGGTAGGCTCTTGATAACAATTGTGCTATAAGGGGAAATGAATATATGAAGGATTTGTATATGTACTTTGTTGCAAATGTGTTGTTGATGATTATGATTGGTTGTCATTGATGTCAACACATAGTTTTGGTGTTGGTGATCCGAAATATGTGTTCCCAGAATCTTTGATGCTCTGAAAGATGTGTTACAGTTGATATCTAGTGCAATTTGATTAAGTTGATGGTGGTCTAGATTTCTCTGTTTATAGGATATGGTGTTGATCGCTTTTATTCATTTTTAACTTATTTCCATTCTTATTTTTTTCGTATTGGGTGGCGCTATTTTGGGTCTAGATTGAGGATGAGTAATGGTATTTGTGTAGCGTGTAAGTCTTGAAGGTGCAGTAGATCCTTCTCTTGATCAAAATTTATAAACTAATCAACCTCTTCGTGATTTGAATAAATTTACAGTAGGAGAACTAACGGTTGAAGATGATCTACTATAGTGAAAAAGGAGAGGAATGATGTGCCCTATCAAGATCAAAAGGTTCAAGAAGATCAAAGGGATACAATTAACTCAATAGAGATATTTAACGACCCAATTCTAGATGGCCTTTTTGCTTAGGAGAATTATCCATTACTGGAAGATAAACTCATTATACTGGTTAGAATTTTGGTAGGCAAAACAAAAGCTTAGTTTTTGAAGGAAGTAGTTGAACATCTTGAGAAAGATGATTTTGATTCTTGGAATGAAATCCCTCTATATATTTCTCAGTTAGACAGAGAAGGTAATCAACAAACTCGTTCAAAAACTAAAAGAGTCAAGAAATTGGGTCAGAAAACCTAGTAGGAAATTGATGTAGGAATCCAATTGACTATAATCTAAAAACGAAAAGATCTAACAAGAAGAAGGCTTTTAGAAAGAAATACATGGTTGAATATCCCATTGGTGTAAGCAATGTGCAAAAGGAGAACACTTCTAAGATAATGGTATCTTAGAAAAATAATCTTAGATCGAGGAGATTTGGGAACTCTCCTCGAATACAATGAGGATTGCCTCATGGAATGTTAAGGGCTTAAATGCCCCTAGAAAAAGGTGTCTGATCAAACACCAATTAGATTTGATCAACTCAGATGTAGTTCTCCTTCAATAAATATTTTTTTCTCAATCTTAATCTTACTTTCTCTTTAATAGTTGGAAAAAGTGGAAGTATGTGGTATCTCCAACCCAAGGAGCCTCTTGTGGCATAGCTATCCTTTGGAAAGATGCTCATGTTTCTTTGGAACTAGTGGTTTCAAATAATCATTGGCTTTTGGCAATAGCCCAAATACATTCTTCCCCTTAGTCTTTTTGGTTTTTCAACGTTTATGGACCAAATAGTATAATGCTAAAGAAATTGTTGTGGAATAAAGTGGTCTTAATGTCTCTACCCCTCGTGAATGAATTCAAAATAAATGGAGGTCACTACAATGCATTACTTGTATATTTTGAGAATATGGGAGGTATTTATATTGTTCAACAATTAAAAGTGATTGATTATGTTCTGAAAATTGGGTATTTTACATGGAAAAATAAACATAAATTTTTTCCTCAAATAGCTAAGAGGTCGGAAATATTTTTTGTTTTAGACAACTGCCTAACATCTAGCCTTGATTATTACTCCACCATTCTTGCTCATACTGGATCAGATCACTTCCCTATTCAATTGTCAATCCTTGAGGGTAAAACTTCCAATAAATCCTCTTTTATTCTATTATCAATGTGGTTTAGGGACCCCTTCCTCAATCATTTAATAGAGATTTGGTGGAATGATCACCCTTATGTGGAGGAGTCAAAGATGTTTAATTTGCACAACAAGCTAAAATACTTGAAACAACAAATAAGAGAGTGAAATATTTCTCATTTCAAAAATGTTTTTGTAAAGAAATCTAGATTAGAATGAGAGCTTAGAGATTTATATGAAAATGTATTTCTGAAAGGTACAAATAATCAATGTTTTGAGGAGGAAAATAGACTAAAAACTAAATTGGAAGAGGTTCTTCTTAGGGAAGAAGAATATTGGAGACAAAAATCTTGAGGGAATGTTAGCTGAAAGATGGAGATAAAAATTACAAAATTTTTCCATGCTTCTACAAAATTGAGAGGATAGTCAAATAGCATAGAATCTACTACAACTACTAGTGGGGTCCTCTTGATAGATCACATGGACATCAAGGAAGAAGCAATCTCTTTTTTTAAGACCCTTCTAGCTCCCTCACTTCCAGTCTCACTGTCACAAGATCTCATCTCTTATATTCCAAGGTTGATTGGAGAAGAACATAATAAAATGCTTATGAAAAAGTTCTCTCTATCTAAAATCAAGGATTTAGTATTTTCTTTGGCACCAAAAAAGCTCCATGTCCTAATGGTTTTACTACTCTTTTTTTCCAAAAGTATTGGGCTATTATGGGGATGGACGTGTTCCTTATTTTTCAAGAAGATAGAAAGATCATAGTTATGTTTTTTTTAATCAATCCCACCTTTATTGCTTTGATACCTAAGAAATTTGCACCTACTACTTTCAAAGATTTACATCCAGTTGCACTTTGTAATATAGTTTACAGTTTTTTTACTAAAGCCATTACTTACAGTTTGAGAAAATTTATCCATTTAGTTGTTTCCAAAGAAAAAGGTGGATTTGTGTCAGGGAGGGAAACCCCTGATGGTGCAATTGTGGCTCATGATGTCCTACATTCCATCCTCTTGAAAGACATATTAGTTGTAGTATAGATTTATGTGATGAAAGCATATGATAGGGTAAGTTGGTCTCTATTGGTCTCAGTCCTTAGGAGTTTTGGTTTTTGTGAAAAGTGGTGTAAATGGATAAAGGCTTGTATATTAGGAGCTAAATTCTCAGTTCTAGTGAATGGATCGCATCATGATTTTTTCTCTTCAACTCAAGGCATAAGACAGGGTTATCACCTCTCACCCTTTTTATTTATCTTAATGGTTGAAGATTTGAGTAGGGCCATAAAATTTGCTCATTATTCCTCCTTATAGGAAGGGGTCAAGAAATCCTCTTATCTAGAGGCTTCACTCATTGCTTATTTGTGGATGATACACTATTATTTGGGAAAGCTAACATGATAGAAGTTGTAGCTATTCAGAAAATCCTTTTTGAATGGACAACCAATGAAGAAAGAAAAATCTAATAGTTTTTTTCTTAATGTGCCACAACTAATTCAAAACAAATTAGTTGCAAAATATCTAGCACAATATCAAACGTTTTTATTTGAATCAACACGTGATCACACGTCGCTTCAAAAAGGGGCAAAATGTAGACACCTAAAACTTGCACAACTAATTAAATGAATTTTATTCATTTAATCATCATTTATTTGTATATTAATTAGGCTAAGGTTTAGTTAATATCCCTATCAACCTATTAATCAAATTAAACACTTGATTAAATCCATTTCTTCTAGCCTAACCTATTAATTAAAATAAGGTTTGATTAAATCCCATCTAGCCATTTAATTGAATAAATCTTATTTATTTAATCAAAACCCCCTTTCCCTTTTAATTGAATTTACATTTGATTAAAAATCCCTTTGTATTTAAATAAATCATTATTTATTTGTGAATAGTGTATACACCTAAAAATGGTCTGAAGATAGTTAATTAAATACGCAGTTATTTGATTAATTCCCCTTCTCAATTAATTGAATTCATAAGCAATTTAATTAATTTCTCTATTCATCTACTAGTAAATAAATCTAAATGATTTATTTATATAATTCATTTCATATCCTCCTTTGATTAATTAATTATAAATTAATTAATGTCTCCCCATACTAAGCAATTCTTCTAATCCCTAATTAAGATTAACAAACTCAAGTTTGTTGAGATTAATTACCATTTTCCAATTATTTGAATTTCTAAATTCAAATGAGCACATGGCTCCTAACTTTAACCACCTAACCTAACCATTCCCTAACTTAACCCATTCAATCTAATCTTGGGTCTAATTAACCCTATCCTATCTTGCACATCCTAACCTCCTTATCCTAACCTCCCATGGTGTGGATATTCTCTTCTTGAGACACATGGCACTTTTGCCACATGTCTCCTCCCTTTGACACTTTCCCTCTCATGAGCAAGGCTCCTTGACACTTGTCACCACAGAGATGACAAGTGTCCCTTCCTCCAACTTCTTCTCCAACTTCCTCAATCTTGGCCCTTGATATCTTTAGATCAGATTTGGACCGTCGATTCCTGCCACCTCAGCTTTGGCCTTGGAAATCCTATAAATAACCCTCATTTTGGAGCAATATGGATCCCCATCTCATATCAATTTAGGCATCATTACTATAGGCAATTTGCATTTCTAAATTATCTAGTAATTAGCTTTTGGATTTATCATAGCATGTTAATCTAGTTTCTTAAATCATGCATTTCATATCATCTCCATAGTCAATCATGATCAATTAGCTACTCAACTCTTGAGTTGTCACTTTGGAGGTTATTGCTCCGCTGAGAGCCCATCAATCCAACACCTTCAAGGTCCTCAAGAATAGAGGAAAATGGGACATTTCAAGGAAGGCTTATGGTTTGCATCTTTGATTTAGTTTTCAATTAAGCTTTTCAATTATATTATATTGTCTCATTATATGTGTATGCCTCTTATACTAACAACATTTTTAGCATCACATTAATTGGCGCCCACCGTGGGGCCTAGCCCCTTTGATCTTTAACAAGTTTGCTTCCAGGAAATTTCATTGACAGGTTGATTAGCTCTTTCGGAGTGCAGATTAGCTCTCTTGGGCTCCCAAATCGCATTCTTGGCATCTTTTGTGGCATTCTGACACCTCAAATAGCATTTATGGGAGATTCCTCAACTCCGTTTTTATGTTTTTCTGTACTTTAGCGCTTTCAGTTTGCACTTTAGCATTTTTGGTATGTATGGGGGCATTTTTGGCAAATTTGTCAGGGTTTTCAATCTTTTTAACATCGTTTCTAGTGTGCAGAACAATGTTTCTGGTTTGTAGAACAACATTTCTGGTTTGCAGAACAACGTTTTTGGTGTGCAGAGTAGCATTCTTGGCACATATGATGGCGTTCTTGGTCAATTTGATGGCGTTTTTAGTTTTTTATTCATTTTGTAAATATTGTATGTTGCATTCCTCATTTTTGCTTCTGGACTGTCATTTTCCCGAACCTAATTTGCAGATTGTTGGTTTTGCAGGTATTTATTTCGCTCTGAAAGACCAGAGTTATAAACTATTTCGCCACCAAAGAATACAATATAAACTACTAACTTTGTTTGCAACCGCAGGTTTTTGCACTTATATTTGTTAAATTAGGCACATAGACTAATTACAATGGAAATGAACAAACATGTCTTATGTGTCTTGATGATAGGCGAGTATGCTCTCACCTTTCTTAGGTGATCAGAAAGCTGGACTCATCCTTTGCTTTCAATAGTGCATATCTTTAGCGGGCCTGTCACAGTGAGAAAAAGTAATCACCCTATGAGAACGACCCAAGTGAGTACAGCTCGACCTGAGCATTCCAACTCGCTATAATAAATAGGTCTCTAATGATTAAAGTCTCGGAGGATGGGATTATTTGAGTTTTCTCTTTGAGATCTCTCATATCGGGCATTTTGTAGGGCCTCGCAGTCTCAATCACATTTACGTGACTACAACTTGTTTCAGTACCTTGTTGGGCTATAGTGTAGTAACCCACCATAATTAACTCAACAAAATTGACCATTCTTTTTTTTTTTGTTTAATTTAATCACTATGTTTGATTCAATTGCATACTTTGTGCATCCATCCATTTGGATTAGGCATTCATCCATCCGGGATGAGCATCTAACCATACAGGTTATGCATTTGTCCATACGGGACATAAGATTTCATCTATCCAATACAGGATAGGCATCTACCCATACGAGGTAGGCATTTATCCAATCGGGATAGACATCTACCCATGCGGGGTAGGCATCTATCCAATTGGGATAGGAGGTGCTCTGGCCAGAGACTTAGACTCATCGGGACCATTCAGGTCCTGAGCCACTCACTAAGCACTACACTCTTCTAACAGAAGTGCACTGAGGTTGCCGTCCTTAGGAGTAATTAAATAACATAATACAAGCTTGAATTCCGCCTCGAAATTTGGCTTAAAGCCTCGAGAAGTCAAGCGAATCCATACAGGATTCCTTCTGAGTATGCATTGAATTACTTTTTCCCATTTTAATTATCTTTCAACTTAGGATTCTATTCAATCCTTCTATACCAAGCCTAGACCCCACCCACGAATGCTTGAGTACGAGGGACAACTCCGTCCCAAGACTGGCTACATACCCACTTCGGCACAAGATCAAGGCATAAAGTATGTAGTTCTATTTTCTACTCTATGATTTGATGTAAACTGATTAGTGGGTACGCAACCCTTTCCAGGGTCAATGTCCCAGATAGTTTCTTTGCGGTTGCTACCCACGGTGGTAGCACTTAAACAAAGGCTCAAGATGGCCTATTGTTTGTGGCCTAACAAATACATCCTAACACCTATCATGAGCGTCACCCTTGACCAAATTGTCCATCCCCAATATCTCTTCGAGATTAAAATCAATTTCATAAAAGCATTTTACTTAACCAACCCTAAAGGGGGTTTACTATGGTTTATCTCAACGGATGTAAAATCATTTGAAAATTATCTTGTTAGATTATCGATCCAAGGGGGATTACCCGCCCCTTGGATTTTAACTTCCAAGTGTCCCTTATTACTCCCCGATGATTTATAGGGACGATGCCACAGACGTCGTTGATGTAGCTTTATTAGGCGTTAAGTGCAGTAGTTCGACACGACGACATTACTCGTAAGCGTGACCCAGAGGCACCGTATATACCGAACGCTACTAGGTTTAGGTTTCCATCTTCCTTTATTTAGTTTTCTAACTAAAAAGCTATGAAACATCATGCTTGAAAACAATTACTAATTGAACGTGCATAATTTTAATTGATTGAAATAACTACTTGATGAATTACGTAGAATAAAAGCCATAACTTGAAATATAACCTACATATTAATAATTACATGTGTACTTGCATGGAGATGATAACGTCAAATAAATGTAGTTAATCTATAAGTAATTTGCATGATATAAGAATAGTGTAACTTGCGTGCATGATTAAGCAATCAAAAAATAGTGATTAATTTAGGCATTTGATTCAAATCGTATTAATGTGAATTAATTGCTAAAGGCCAACTAAGTGCCCAATGGATCTTAAATGGAATGAATAACTCTAATTAAATATAATTTACGAATATAAAATTTACCAAGGATAATTTAATCATGAATTCACTACACGATAATCCCCAATATTTATAAACTTTTCTAAGTTAATTCCAAACTTAAAATTTATACTAAGGAAAGAATTAACATTTCCTAAATTGAAATTATTAGCAATTAAACTTAAAATTTAAACAAAAATAATTATTAGCTATTAACTTGAAATTTAACCCCAAAGTAATTACTAAAAAAAATTCTAATTTGTAAATTAAAAAGCATATATATAAAAAAACTATTTACAAAATAAAATAAATGAATTCCTTTTTTTTATATTGTTTTAAATAGTAAATAGGGGGGAGTGGGGACCACGGGTCCCATCACCCCCTGCGGTCCTACATGCGCAAGCCCGCAGGGTTGAGGGGACACCGTGGTTCCCTCCACTCCCCTGAGGCCACTGCCGTGACAGTGACCGCAGGGGTAGTGGGGGGTACCGCTGCCCCTAGCGGTTACAATACCCGTCGCCCTTGTATGCTACCGTTATGCATTCGAATATTTTTCGAAGACCGTGCCATAATTACATGCAACATTAATATATTTTAACATTTGAAATAAATTTAATATAATTATAATGCAACATTAATATATTTTAATATTTGAAATAAACTCTATATATATATATATATATATATATATATATATATATATATATATATGGTTTCATATTCACAATTACTTAATGATATATAAAAATAAAAGAGAATTTATTTATGAAAATAAGAACATGGATAAAATAGATGACCAAACAATTGTTTTAGATTGATTCTACAGTAAACAGGAGGTTAACATTTACACAGAGAGAGAGAGAGAGAGAGAGCTTATTCCAGCATTCACAGGGAGGAGGTTTATTTCCAGATTTCACAGGGGAATTGCTTATTTCGAGTATTTGTTTCTAGTATTCACGGGAGGATTTTATTCAACTGATATTCACAGAGTTTCAACCAATATTCACAGAGAGATTTTTATTCAATTCATTTCACAGAGAGATTTTATTCAACTCATTTCACAGAGAGATTTTATTTAACTAATATTCATAGAGAGATTTGTTTAACTAATAATCACATAAAAGAATTATTTAACTAATAATCTCAGAGAGATTAAAGAATGAGATTCAGATTTTCATTCGAAGAACCAGAGAATTGAATTAGAGGGAAGAAATAAAGATTCAAATCACACAGTGAAGAATTTTAATCTCAGAAAGAGAGATTTTAAACAAATAAAAGAATATGATTTTCTTTTTGCTAAAATCTTTGGAAAAAAACAAAAAGCAAGATCATGTGCATATTTTCTTAAGGGAAATAAAATAATTAAATAAATATCTTTTGCATGCACTATACGAAAGCATTACCATTATTATTTATCCCCAAATAAAAGATTTAAAATCTAATAAAAGAATTTCTTTATATAAAGAAAGATCTATAACTATTTTTTTTTTATAATACAAATTCCTCATAAGTGAATGTGAAATAACAAGGAGAGAACCTAGTTTATCAAGCTTGATGTTGAATCCACTGGTTATCCTTTTGATCCTTCCTTGCAACTTGAGAGAAATCCTTCAACAACCACCTAAAATTCCTGCAACGAAAAATGAGACTACCAAAGAGGATCTACTTCTAAAACTTGGGAAATTTTCTTCAAAACATAATCAACTCCCTTCTTTGAAACTTGCATATAATTTTATAAGAAAATTCCCTCTATTCCACTATCTAGAAAATTTAATTAAAAAGGAGATTCTTTCCCAATTTTGGACTTCATACAAATTGATTAGACTTAGTGGGGGAGTTACATGCAAGGTGGTGGAGAATCCTCTAGAAGCTTCTTATTCTTCCTACAACATGTGCCATAATTGGAAGTGGAAAATAGATAAATAAAAATAATGTATATTTTCCATGTGTGTGTGTGTGTGTATTATTATTTTCATTCTTTTTATAACATTTATTCAATCATTAAATAGCTTATCCAAAAATATAATAGAATTGTATTTTAAATCCAAAAGTGATAAAGGAGGGTTGTGACATCCTCCCCCCTTTAATTTGTGCATCGTCTCGATGCACTTATTGAACGCATCCAAAAGAGTCTATAGTTCATGATTAAAACAAAAAAGGAAACAACTGTTGCATTTCCTTAGTATCTTCCCACGTGGCATTCTTTTCATCATACTGGTCCCATTGTACTTTGCACTGATCAACCTCTCTGTTGCGCAACTGGCACTGGCGCCTCTCCAAGATTTTGAATGGCTCTATCATTATTCCTCCCATTTCCTGGACCTATAAAGCATCCCAATTCAAAATGTGTTTCTCATCAAGTACATACTTTTTAAGAAGAGATACATGGAAGACATCATGGATTCAGCTCAATTGGGGAGGTAAGGCCAATCGGTATGCAACTGGATTAATCCTTCCCAATATTTCAAAGGGTCCAACATAACGAGGTGCAAGCTTAGTCTTTTTCCCAAATCTTATGGAACTCTTGTGTGGCCTAACCCTTAGGAAGACTCTCTCCCACCTCAAACTCCCTCGGTGTCCTGTTTTTGTCTGCATAACTTTTCTGCCTATGTGAGGCTTCCTTCAATCTTTGCCTAATTTCCTTAGTTTTCCTCTCCATCTCTTTCAACATATCTGGTCCAACAATCACTCTATCTTCAAGACTATCCCAACTCAAAGGTGTTCGACATGGTCTACCATACAAAGCTTCGAAAGGTGTCATTCCCAAAGATGTTTGATATGTATTATTGTAAGTAAACTCTACCAGAGGTAGGTACTCTTCCCATTTATTCTGTTGGTCCATGCAATACATGCGAAGTAGGTCTTCCATAATTTGATTTGTCCTTTTTGTCTGATCGTCGGTTTCAGGATGGTATGCAGTGCTAAAATTTAGTTGAGTTCCTAGAGCTGATTGAAGAGTGGTCCAAAACCTTGAAGTGAATCTAGCATCTCTATCTGATATGATTTTCTCTGGTATTCCATGCAGCCTAAATATTTCCTTAACAAAATGTCTAGCCAAGGTAGGTGCATCATCCGTCAGATTCCCTAGTATAAAGTGTGCCACCTTAGTGAGTTTGTCAATTACCACCTGAAGAGGGGAAAACAGATTTGAAGGTCAAATGATCAAAACATAATGAAATAAACATACGGAATGCTAAAATATCATTAAAAGACCATTTCACCTTGCTATTTTACCTTCTCCTTTGGATTGAGCTTGATGAAGTGAAGACGCCCCTTGATAATGGTCCACTTGATGTGCTCCTTTGATTGCTGGATGTGGATGGCTCTCCAATGTTGTGCACAAATGGAATGGATTGGAAAAATGATAAGAATGAGATGATCAAGTTGCCAAGATGATTTCCTGGGCTCAAAAGGGCAGCATAAATTTACTGGATTTCAAGATGTTTTGAATGAAGGGATGGAGCCCTATTTTATAGGAAGAGGAGAGGAAAACAGATGGCTAGGATGAATTTGAGATGAAGGGATAATATTTACTTGTGAGCTCACACAAGGTCCAAGAGAGGGTGTGGAGACCAAGAAATATGCCTTAAAGGCATTTCGTATCTCCACACTCCACAAGATGCATTGGAGGAATTAAAAATTCTCCAAAAAAGGATATCATGGGGATTGGAGGAATAAAAAGGAATTAAAAATTCCTTGGGAGAGGGGATGCCTAGAGGAATGTGTGATTTCGAAAATCTTAAATTTGACGCCCTCCTAAATGGCACAAAGTTAGTAAATGATAAACAACACCAAAGACACAAAAACCGTTAGTGTTAGTCAATCAAAAACTAATCTAAAAAGGCATACCAAGAGAGACACTAAAAGCATGCTAATGTATCTAATAAATGAAACAAAGATTATGAGGCATCTCCAACTGCCTCTTAGCATGGCCTTAGCTCCTTCTCCCTTGTTCCTCTCCTCTGCAGGTTCCAAAATAGTGTAGCTCTCAGCAGCTTTTTGCACTATGGGTGCTTATGGAGGATTGAGATTGTAGTATAGCTCTAAATGTGAAATGAAAAGCTAATACTAATCTATTGATGCTAAAATGATATATTTTAACCAAAATGATAAGATGTTAGATTGATTATGCTAAGAATGCTCTCTAAAATGTCTATAGCTTAGATGCATGCAAGTTTTCAGGATCTGGATTATGAAGGAATGGGCTCTATTTATAGGAAAAATGGAGCAATGAATGGCCAGGATTGAAGGGTTTAATCAAGGGTCAAGCTTGAAAGTTGGGGATCCATGTGCACAATTGGCACCAATAAAATAGTGACAAGTGTCAACACAAGATTGGGTTGAGAGAAGAGGTTGGAGGCATTAAAGGCCTGAGAAGACCTCATGGTTATCTAAAGGCTAAGGATCAAGTCTAAATTAGGATTATCCACTGGATTAGGAGTTAATGCAAGGATAAACCTTTGTGCAAATGATTAAGAGATAATCATGGTCAAATCATTAAAGGCTTGATGAGACCCTTGGGTTGGGTAGAGGTTGAGTCAAAACAAATGTTTTAACCATGTAGGAGGGTTTGGGTTAACCATTAATGGTTATTGGAGACTTTGTGGATTAAGTGGTTGAAAGTTGGAAGCCTTTAATGGCTATCAAAGACTTTGAGGATTTAAGTGGTTGAAGGTTGAAAACCTTTAATGGTTATCCAAGACTTTGAGGATTTTGAGAAGTGTAGCGTCCTAAAATTGCGACACTTGCAATTTCGACTGCATTTCGGTCTTCACAATGGTGACGCAACACGCAACCTGAATGGAGACCCCGAAACCTGATTATGACACTGAAAACTGCATTTTCTTGCACCCTGGCCTGAACCTCCTTTGCACCCTGCTGTCCCGGGAGGTGGGACCAGAGCGCCCAACGCCCTGGTCCTTCAAGACCAGGGCGCCCAGCGCCCTGGTCCCTGGGTCCTATTTTGGGCCTGGTCTCCTAAGGGGTCTCGGGTCTTTTTGTATGCAATTTGGAAATTATCTTCCCTGGTCGGCCTAAGGTCGGGAAAATCAGTCTATCAGCCCTAATTGACAAGTATATAAACTACATTTTTCTCTCTCATTTGGGCATGAGGAGGACATATGTGTAAAAGCGTGGAAACTATACTCAAGCATTCAAGCATTCAAACATTCAAGCATTCAAACATTCAAGCATTCATTCCAAGTCTCCATTCAAGGCTAAGTGTTGCATTCAAGTCAAGGATTCAACCATTGAAGAGGAGATCACATACTACATGCTACAACATACAACATACAACATCTATACCTTCGCACATAAGGATACAAACATCCTTAGAACAAGGTTGCAGGTACGCGGCTGAAATTGAAGATCTGGAATCCTTGTGCAGAGACGAACAGATCCCCCTTCGTTTCGCGGATTTTTCGGAGGACCGTGGCGCCGGGCGCCATCGTCCCGACAACTTTTGCTCAAATTTGCAGGACAGCGCCGTATCGACATTTTACTGCTAATTCCAGGTCCGCAGCTTCATACTGTATTCCTATCTCAGTTTATAAGCGAACCTTTCTCACTTTCTATGCATTCCTAGCTTAATTCTTCTATCAATATTCTTTACAAAAGAGGGTAGCCTTGCTTTCTTAACCCTTGAAACTCATTTAGCATCCAATCTTGCATTGCGTGGGATTGGATCTTGTAGGTTTCAACCCCTCTTTTGAATGTAAAGTCTCTCCCTTAAGTGAAAACCATCAACCCTAGTGAATCTCCCTTCTCTCTCCTTGGAGTTGGAAGAGGGGAGAGCAACTAGGGTTTGATCGCGATTTTTCGCTTTACATTTTGGTGAACCCAACGTGAACATCCTTTCTGATTATTCATAGTTAGATCTGAAAATTGGATTTCTTGATTACATTTCCATGTTTGATCTTTTGCAAAATTTTAGAGGTGATTGCATAAAAACCCTAAAATTTCTTTTTAAGTAATTAAGCTTGTGAAATGTCTAAATGTTGATGCTTGCTTCAGATCTGCCCTTCTATTACAAATTATCAATTCAAATTTGTGCTTTAATTTTGAAAATTAAGTGGTTAAGTGTCAAAACCCTAATTTTTGAAACCCTCTTGATTCAACCTTTGTCCGACAATTTCACTGATCAAAACATCTCCAAATCAGCTGTAAGTTTGGATTCCGCAATAAAATCACAATATCTTTCATCCCTAAAAATTTGGAAAAAAGTTGCGAGGACCGTGTGCACTCCGAGCGCCATCGCCCCCGACATTTTTTCCGAAATTTCGGGAGCGAGATCTTACTGTATTTTCCTGCTAAAATCCAGAATTTTGGCTGATTTTATCAATTATAACACTTTCAAAATTACAGTCAGAGTTGGTCTTGTGTTTGCTTGGTTTAGGGCTCCTAATCATTCAAAAAATCATCGAAATTGAAATTTTGTGTCAAAATTGTGTTCTTACTGTCCTAAATCTGAAAAGTGTGTTTGCATTCATTCGAAATTTCAGTGCTTTATTCAAATTCTTGCAATTTGTGACTTTTGAAATTAAGTGCTTAATTACAACAACTTTAATTTCCGCTTTCAAAATTGAATTTTGCGTGAAATTGAGTCAATTTTTAAATTTCAAAACTTGCATTGCTTTTGGTATTCCCTCTAAAATCATAAAATTCAAAATTTCAGTGTCCCTCTCTTTTTCAAAATTCAAATCTTGCATTTTTCGACAATCTTGATAGGGTTCAATTTTGAATTTGCAACTTTAATTTGGCCTATCTACAGATCGTAAAATCACTCAATTTTTTCAGATTAGCTTTAAAATCATCATACCTTTCATCCCTGCAAATTTCGAAAAAAGTTGCAAGGACCGTGTTGCACTCTGAGTGCCACAGTCCCGGACATTTTTTTCGAAATTTCGGGAGACTGTCGTGATTGCATTTAACAGCTTAAATCCAGAAGATTGGCTGATTTTACTAAAAATTGCTACCTCTAAATTCAAAATCTTCTCTCTCTTTCTAGTGCATGAGTTTTACAACAATAAGCCCTACTTACACTATTCCCGTTAGACGAAGTCGTAGAATTAAGTCTTTCCGAGGTTTAATTACCGAGGAGATGGAACCTAATTTGAATAGCCTTTTTAACGAGGACATGGGTAATTCCTCTAATCCTCCTAATGATGAAGAAGCTCTCCATGAGGTTTCTGTAGAACAACTTTCAAAATTGGATAACCAATTTGACGATTTTCACCAATGGATGTCTCATGAGTATCCCGATAGTCAAGCTCTTCCTTTAATTGAGGGTCTAAAACATATGCTTCAAAGTGATAAGAATGGAATTGATATTTTGCGTGGTATTGCACACATTGTGGATTCGAATGTGATGCCTATGAAGAGTTGTGCTGAAAATTTGGGTTATACACAACCTCCTACTCAAGTCAATCATTCTATTCCTTTGATGACTTCTATTGTTAGCATACCTACTTTTACATCAAACATAATGACTACTTCAATGCAAGACATTCCTCCTATGATCACTAGTCATGGGGGCAATCCCTCTTCGTCAATTAAACCTCTTCCTTCATTCAATCCAACTTCTTCATACATTCCTTCAATGAGTATTCCTATTACATCTTCACAAATGAATATGACGCAAGGGGGCAATTCATTTAACCATTCTATTCCTCCTTGTAGTGTTCCTCCTGTCCAATCATCTCCTATGACTAACTATCATAGAGTCCCACCACCTTACTCTTTACCTTCTTTCAATAACATAACACCTCCATCACAATCTAACACACCTAATATGAATTCTTCGACTGAAGCGACCATTAACAATCTTGCACAAACTGTCTCTTCTTTACAGCAACAAATTGCCTCTATGAATCAATCTAAGTCTAGTGTACCCACATTTGATGTTGCGAGCCCACTTTCTCTTGACATTGTTCGAGCTATCCCTCCTAAACATGTTGAAATCCCACATTTGGAGCTTTATAATGGTAAAGGT
This sequence comes from Cryptomeria japonica, assembly GCF_030272615.1. NCBI lineage: Eukaryota > Viridiplantae > Streptophyta > Pinopsida > Cupressales > Cupressaceae > Cryptomeria > Cryptomeria japonica. The sequence goes on along the minus strand of NC_081410.1, from coordinate 521,529,217 downwards.
GATCCTCTAACACATGTTAAGACTTTTCAAACAATATGTACTGATTTTGCTTATGACCAAAGGTTGCTTGCAAAACTATTTACTAGAACATTAAGAGACAAAGCCCTACAATGGTATTTCTCGTTGCCTTCCTATTCTATTACTTCTTTCGAACAACTTGCACAAATGCTTTCATTCAACAATTTCAAAACAATATAAGTCCTAAAATTACTTTGATTGATTTAATGCATTGTAAACAAGGTGTTAAAGAAAAAGTGACTGATTTCATTGGTAGATATAAGCATTTGTATGCTCAAATTTCTTTTCCAGTGCCTGACAATGATATTCAAAGAATCTTTATTTCTAATTTACAAAAAGATATCCGAGACAAACTTCTGTTTTCTGAGTTTACTTCTTTCCAACAGTTGTGTGCAACTCTTCACAATTATCAACTGACTGTGAGTCAAATGGAACAATCACATCCTATGGCTCCGAGTGATAAGGGTGATAGCAGTCAACAACCATTTGGGAAGTTTAAACCGAACAGAGATTCCATTAAATTCAATGAAAACATCATCAACAACAATGTGAATGCAGCATCAGGTGTGCCTCCTATTTCTAAATTTTTCAAGAAAGAAAGAAAGTATACTCCTTTGAATGAATCATTGCATAGTATTATGAATAAGTTATTGGAACAAAATATGCTTACTCTTCCTCCTATAAGGCAAATTGATCCTGCAAAGATTAATTCACCTTATTTTGATAACAAAGCTTTTTGTCAATTTCATCGTCAACCTGGGCATGATACTGAAAAATGTTTTTCTTTAAAGGGGAAAATTCAAGATTTGATTGATAATAATACTATTTCTGTTTCTGGAGTGAATGATAAAGGCAATACATCTGTAGCTCCTCCTAACCAAAATCTTCAGATTTTTACTGATCCATTACCTTCTCATACCTCTAATGCGATTGAGGCTAATGATTCCTCTCTCTCATCTGCTGGTCTTGTGTCTATGACTCTGAATGTGATTAACTTTGTAGAGCAGCAAGAAATCCCTAAAGAACCTTCCATCACATTTGATTCCAGTGAAACCATTAGGGCACCTGATGGTCCTTTATACATAGTTGCAAAAGTCAAGAATACACCTTGCCGTGGAGTGCTTATTGATCCTTCGTGCATGGTTAATGTTATTACTGAAGAATTTCTTTTTACTTTGCAATTGAATCAAGTGATTTATGACAAAACAGATGTGATTGTGAAATTATTTGATGCATTTTCTGCTCCTGCGATTGGTTCTATTACATTGCCTATTGAGGTCCATAACAAATCCCTTGATGTGGACTTTGCTATTATTCCTTCATCCGAACAATTTCGTGTGAAGCTTGGCTATCCTTGGCTGTCTTCCATGAAAGCTATTGCTTCTCCTATTCATAAGTGTTTGAAATTTCCCCATAATGAAGTTGTTACTGTCAATCATAGTCTCTTTAAACCAACTGAAAGAACTTCTAGCGTTCCTATTGATTACTTTTGGCCTAAACAATTCCAATCTCTTCCTCCGCGAAGTGATCATCTTTTCAAATCTTATCAAAAGTGGAAAACGGATATGATCCTATCTCTAAGTGAACCTAGAACACCTAAACTTGACATTCCTATCGTTCTTGAGAAGGAAGTTCTTCCTTTGAAAGATAAAACTAATGTCTTTCCTCAAGAAGATTCCCAACCCATCCCTATGGATGTGACTATGTCTATATCTAATAAACCTTCTAAGAGTAGACCTATACCTCCTTGTCATGATGGACTTGGTCTTCTCCCTAAACCAAATATTCCTCCTTTGTATGGAGCAGTCCCTCCTCCTTTTTATAGAGAGAAGAGACCTTCTTCTTCTCCTATTGTTCAGCCTAAGAGACCACAACCTAAACACCCAAGTGATAAGGATGAGAACATTCCTCCTCCTCAATCTTCTCAACTTCCTACTAAGACTAGACGAAATCGTTCTGCACGTGAACGCCGACGAAAGCGTCGTCTTAGAGCTCAGGCAACTGCTTTTCAAACTTTGCAATCTCCAAAAACACCTTCAACAAGCATTATTCCATTTTCTCCTCAGCCGGACATTGAGCCTAAATCTCCTAAACATAAGATGCATGATGGTCTTGATCCTGTGCGAGTTAAAGATCCTATTTTTATAAATCTTGATGATGATATAGATGAAAATGTTATTCATGATGAAAATGTTACTTCTCTTGCTTCTGATAGTGAATATGAACTTGTTGATATTGATAACCATCTATCTAATGAATTTTCTAAAGCACTTATCCTAACTCCTAGACAAGAACAATGTCGCTCGGAACATGAACATAGCCCTTGTTTGGATCTTGTGATAGCTCCATCTGCTGTGTTGGATGTTCCTCCTCTAGCGTGTTCCCTACCTTCCCGAAACATTGATCAGCAAGATCGGGGGGTAGATGACGTGCTAGACTAGTTTCATTAGCATAGCAGATTCTCTCCTCCTCTCTTGTGTTACTTCTTCTATGTGTTATTCTCATTCTTCTATTTGTTGTCCTTAGTGTTGTCTACTTGAGGACGATGCAAAGCATTGAGATCTCTCGATCTCTCTCATGTTGACTCAAAAGACACATGTGTTCCCTTCTTCTAGGTGACCTTCCTTGATTGAGGAATGAAGAACAATTATGCATACATACATATGATATATATACATGAATTATCATACAGCATACTGACCCCGAGGAAAGCGAAGTCACCTCGTGCTTTGTGTTTTGTGTCTATTATCCTTGGGTTTATCTCACACTTGGGGGCTAAATCCTTGCGATAACGTGCTCCTTTCCTTTCTCATTTCTTATATGTATCACTACCTTAAAGCAATCACCCCTGGTGAGGCGTGTGCGATCGCTTTAACGTAGGGGGGCATACATTCCGTTCATATCTTTTCAAGATACTTGAAAATTTCTTGGCAAATTTAATTTAACCTTGCCTTGAAATTTTTTTGATATCTCTCTTGCATGACTTGTAGTGAGGGAACCTTACTACTGACAGTCATGGTTCTCCCTCGTGATCTTCCCTTTTATTTTGTCAATCGAAGTCGTAAGACCCTTAGTCCACTGGGGGCTTGGCGTGTCTTGCCTCCTTGACGTGGTGAAAGTCTTTCAATATTGTTTCCTTGTACTTTACCGGAAGTATGAGCATACATACTCCCGCTAAAGTGGGGGCTAAATGTAGCGTCCTAAAATTGCGACACTTGCAATTTCGACTGCATTTCGGTCTTCACGATGGCGACGCAACACACAACCTGAATGGAGACCCTGAAACCTGATTATGACACTGAAAACTGCTTTTCTTGCACCCTGGCCTGAACCTCCTTTGCACCCTGCTGTCCCGGGAGGTGGGACCAGAGCGCCCAGCGCCCTGGTCCTTCAGGACCATGGCGCCTAGCGCCCTAGTCCCTGGGTCCTATTTTGGGCCCGGTCTCCTAAGGGGTCTCGGGTTTTTTTGTTTGCAATTTGGAAATTATCTTCCCTGGTCGGCCTAAGGTCGGGAAAATCAGTCTATCAGCCCTAATTGACAAGTATATAAACTACATTTTTCTCTCTCATTTGGGCATGAGGAGGACATATGTGTAAAAGTGTGGAAACTATAGTCAAGCATTCAAGCATTCAAGCATTCAAACATTCAAGCATTCATTCCAAGTCTCCATTCAAGGCTAAGTGTTGCATTCAAGTCAAGGATTCAACCATTGAAGAGGAGATCACATACTACATGCTACAACATACAACATACAACATCTATACCTTCGCACATAAGGATACAAACATCCTTAGAACAAGGTTGCAGGTACGCGGCTGAAATTGAAGATCTGGAATCCTTGTGCAGAGACGAACAGATCCCCCTTCGTTTCGCGGATTTTTCGGAGGACCGTGGCGCCGGGCGCCATCGTCCCGACAACTTTTGCTCAAATTTGCAGGACAGCGCCGTATCGACATTTTACTACTAATTCCAGGTCCGCAGCTTCATACTGTATTCCTATCTTAGTTTATAAGCGAACCTTTCTCACTTTCTATGCATTCCTAGCTTAATTCTTCTATCAATATTCTTTACAAAAGAGGGTAGCCTTGCTTTCTTAACCCTTGAAACTCATTTAGCATCCAATCTTGCATTGCATGGGATTGAATCTTGTGGGTTTCAACCCCTCTTTTGAATGTAAAGTCTCTCCCTTAAGTGAAAACCATCAACCCCAGTGAATCTCCTTTCTCTCTCCTTGGAGTTGGAAGAAGGGAGAGCAACTAGGGTTCGATCGCAATTTTCCGCTTTACAAGAAGTGACTTCCCTTTGCTTAGGAATGTGACAATATTTAGAGGATGGATTAGACTAATTAGGAAGGGGTTAGAAGAATCTAGAAGGGGATTAGATTTTGCAAGTGGATTTGGTGGGTGAGGGAAAATAGGATTTTATTTAAAATAAAAATTCATTTATTTCAAAATGTGTGCAAGTTGCATTTGTAAGAAAATGCAAGTGGGGTGGGGATAATGATTTAAATAAATATTTTATTTAATTTATTTAAAAGAGGAAAAGGGATTCTAATTAAATAAATAGATTTTATTTATTTAATTGATTTGTATTTGGCTTAATGAATTAATTAAAATAAATTGAATAATTTATTTAATTAATAGAAGAATGTTTGGAGATGAATTAATTAAATATTTATTTAATTAACTGATGGCTAGTGGATTTTTAATCAAATAAATACGAAATATTCATTTAATTAAAATGGACAGATTTGTGTGACTACATTTGCCCCTCTTTGAAACGGTGCGGTTTATCGCGTCGTTTCAAAGAAAGAAAAATAAGTGTGAAGAAATGCTCTATAAAATGTGAATTTAATGGGTGGTATGCCCCCTCGAGAGATGGGCCAAAAAATTTCGAAAAATCGGGCGATCTCTCGAAAAAGAACGAAAATTGGCAGGGTGGTAGAAGAGAAGAAGTTAGCGATACGGGTGAAAAATAGAAGAAAACGGGGGAAACATGGAGAAATGGGGGGCTCGGGAAGTTCACGGGGATCACGGCGATGAGCAGGGGAGAAGTTACGGTGACCACGAAGGGTATAAATGGGGTGAAAGGGGTGAAAACAGGATCATTTGTGACCGTGACCAGTTGAAAACGAGAGCTCTGATAGTGACATTTGGAGGAGCAAGGAGTAGCTACGATGCCGATTCCGATCACCGAGCACAGATTCGAGCGAGTCCGATAGTTCCAGCGCCCAGAGGACTATGGACTAGCGGTACGCAAATTTGAAAACTCAATTTTCATGCATTTTTGATAGGTTTTTAGCTGAGTCCAAGTTAAGTCGAAGCAAGAGTGCTGAAACTTTGGTTTTGGCGCTTTTGCTCCATAAACTAGCGCTATTGTGTCGCAATGGCGCTATTGTGCTCTTGTTTAAGCGCGTTTGTGTTGATTAGCGCTATTGTATGAAAGTATTAGCGCTATTGACTAAGTAGCGCTATTGTAGGATGAATTGAGCGCTATTATTTTTAAAGAGCGCTATTGTATAGCTGTTTTAGCGCTTTTGATATAGTTGTAGCGCTATTGTTGAAAACTAGCGCTTTTGTGGGTAAAATAGTGCTTTTGCCTTAGGATAAAGAGATGCCCCAGTGTTGGACAAAACAAATCTCCTGATGCCAATGATTGATGGATGGCGAAGTGAAGTGGGAGTTGTTTTGAACCATAGCAGCCCGATGAGACTTAGGTCATTTGTTAGGATAAATGTCTGCTGAAGTCTAGGTGACCATGATTGCTTACCTGTTGAGACCCGAAGATACTTGATCAAAGTATCTATTGATAGTCTAGGTTTAAACTTTAAGAAAGTTTGAAAACAAAACAACTGATGGTGATTGATGAATGTCTATGTGCAGAGGATCTGCACGTGTTGCAGTTACGCGAGCGTCATCCTGCGACACAAGGGTTGCGGGACCGATTGACTCAGACTGAGATAGACTGCATTGCTGCGACTGGTTTGTACGAGGTGATGCACATGCCCGTGATTCGTATGAATCATGGTTTGATTACAGCATTGGTAGAGCGGTGGCACAGTGAGACGTGCACCTTTCATTTAGCGCAGGGAGAGATGACTGTGACCTTGGAGGACGTGTGGCGCATCCTTCGGATTCCGATTCAAGGGGAGCTAGTCACATATGATAGATCCTGGGGGACGCTTTCATATTAGAGGATTTTTGATGAGGATGTATATATTGACGATGGCTCGATCGCATGGGAGGATATAACGGCACTATATGAGCCCCTTCCAGCAGTGTTGTCAGGGATTGTGGGAGGACTTCTGTGTCCAGACCGGCGGTCACATGGATTGGCAGTGGGATGGGGACAGGTGATAGAGATGATGATGACCGAGGGGACCCGATTTGCATGGGGGCCGTGCGTGCTGGCGCACATGTATCAGGAGCTCCACGAGGTAGTGTACCGAGGGAGGGGTTCTCTAGCAGTGGGCATGACGGTGCTACATGTTTGGGCATGGGAGCACCTACCAGTGACTCGACCAGTGAGTCTCAGATTCCGAGCCATGGACCAGCCATACATGTTTATGTACAGTGGCATGATGAGTCAGCCCCACTTGGGGAAGTTAGAGTGGTGGCGGCGGGCATTGGATGACTTAGATGCAATGATATGGCGGCCATACTTAGAGTGTGAGCCATGGGAGGATGATGCAGAGGCACTATCGTATGTGTTCATGACCTGATTCCTCATTGGGAGGACCTCTTATCATGTGGAGAGACAAGTGCCTGGACGAGTGATGAGGCAGTTCGGACAGCAGCAGGGACTGCCTAGTGGATCTGGAGAGTATGCACGGGTGATTCGGGAGCGGTATGCATGGGGTCCAGTGCTACCGTATGATCAGGCACTGGCAGAGTTTCGGACACTGCAGGCGAAGCCATGGGACTTACGACTGAGGGTCGTTGATGCAGGGGTGACAGCGGAGTATACACAGTACCGAGTGGCACACCCGATCCGACGGATATCAGACCCGGTAGAGCCGATCCCAGCTTTTGAGGATGAGAGGGGACGGGGACGAGGACGGAGAGCAGGAGGTCAAGGAGGAGGAGGAGGAGGAGGTGGGGGAGGAGGAGGAGGAGGAGATGGAGGTGGGGGAGGAGGAGGTGGGTTGGGAATGCCGAGGCAACGGAGAGGAAGAGGTGGACTACCTCTTTAGATATCACAGGGACCTTTGATGTAGGGAAGAGTGCAGCTGAGTGGGAGGGGGATGGAGAGAGAGATCCCGATGGATAGAGGAGTGGGGATTGCTGGAGAGGGTGGTGCAGGGGAGGGACCTATTGGAGAGGGTGATACAGGTGAGGCAGTGATGGACACAGGAGAGGGAGCTACTGGAGATCTGCGGGATCATATGATAGTTTATTTGTAGACCCGGATAGAGAGATTAGAGGAGGAGGTAGCAGCTATTTGCACGTGAGTCAGAGCTGACGATGGTGCTGCGGGAGAGAGATACTGTGGTGGAGAGATTGGCCGAGTTGCAGGAGAGGGTTCAGATTGGAGTAGGAGCACAGGGTCCTACAGGGGAGGTGATGAGGGAGATGCGGCGAGCGCAGGTGGAGATAGAGTACTGGTGGGGCTTATATGAGCAGGTTGTACCAGTTAGCCATCGAGCTCTCAGCTATTCGTAGATGTGGCAGGCCAGATTAGAGCGATCGCAGAGGGCACAGAGTAGTGGGGGTGTGATGGGTCCTCTACGGCAGGAGAGATCAGGGGATGCAGGAGGGAGTGGGGGTTCGATGAGGCCTCCACGGAGAGATGGATCAGGTGGTGCAGGCACCAGTGGTGGAGCAGGTAGAGGTGGTGGTGGTGGTACAGCATCTGGCCAGAGCGGCATTTGAGAGAGCATTTTTGCATACATATATTGTATCATTGTTTTGTTTGGACTGTATCTTGGATGGCTCTTGGTAGCCGATTTTTTGTAGACGTCATTATACTCTGATATATGAGATGATATATATGAGGAGATCCCATATTTTGATGATATGCATTTGATTATGTATGGATGTATATGCATGATGATGATTTATTGCTTAGATGGATATGTGTACATGTATGCATTTGATGAGATGTTTCCTATATGCATGTTTTTATGATGATGTATGATGTTGGATACTGACATATGAATGCAAGTTTATATATGTATGGTTTTGATTTGTTTGATGCAATGCTTTATGTATGTAATGCCATGAGGATGATGTATGCTTATGATGATTTATGAACAGGATTTTGTTGTTTTCTATGCAATGATAATTTATGCGATGATGTTAATGTAATGGTTGAATGAATGATGATATGTATGAATATGCATCTAGATGTTTGTGAAATGAATGCAATATGGATAAACAAAATGCAAAGTACAAATGTTTATATGATAATGTGTTAAATGAATGCATATGCATAATGGATATAATATGTTAAGAACCAATGTTTTATAAACAAATGGATTTTATGATTCTAAATGCTTTAAATATGATAAATGATAATGGGATTCTAATAACTGCACCGTAATGCAATTAAAAGGAATATAATGAATGCCATGCGAATGATCCTAAAAAAAATAAGTATAATAAGATACTTAGGGAATGGATGAACGAATGCACCTTTTTACTGAATGAATGGATGAATGTATACAATAACAAATGATAAAGGATAATAAAAATGATGATGGATAATCGACACTATATGAATGCCTTATTAAATGATTTAAAACAATCAAAGACAATTGAATCCCATGAATGAATCTAATTGTTTATGATTGATGCAATGCTACAAAATGATTAATGAAAACTAAATGGCAAGAAAATGAACTATATGCAAAGTTAAAAAAATGACATAAATTTTTAATGCAAAATGCAACTAAATGTTTAATGCAAGATGCAACTAAATGTGAGGATGATATGATCATGAGGAATGCAAGGTTTGTAAGACTTTGCATGCATTGATGATGTATCAGAGTACTCGATCGTGATTGTATCCAAGACCAGCTTAATTTTCTCATTTTTGCATATAAAACCTCCATATGAATAAGTGAACGGATGGGTGATATGCAACGGAATGCAATATATAAACAGATGAGATGAAATGATGATCCATAGTGCTCTATTTTCATCATTGAGCTTTAAAATGTTGGAAGAGAATACAAGCATCTTGACATAATGATTCAAGATGACCTGAGTATTTCTTTCATGGATTTTATGTAGCAAGTTAATACAAACGACTTGATATAAGGGATCAAGTCGACCAGAGTATTGCTTGCGGAACAGACAAGGATTATCTCCTTTCATGCATGACTTGGATCGTCCTCCTTGATCTTAGGCTGATCATATCCTAAGACAAGTGCATACCGTACTAAGAGATAACACCTTTATCCAGTTTGGATGAGGTAGGAGGAACCAAAGGAAGAGCATTGTACCTGCAAACAAACAGTCTATACATAAAGAATAAAGAATATGGATCCTTGGTAATGGTTCATGCTCATATGGTCGAGGTATATGCTGTAGTCAGCAAGCCGTAGTGATCTATGACTGTATTTTTGCCTATGATCACATAGCTTAGTGAACTTCCCACGTAGACACCATTAGTACATGCCCCATAACTTCATCGGAAATAATGCGCAAACGATACAAAATAATGCTGCACGATCCTGATACAGATAAACGAATGATTGTACTCACAAATCAACCAAGTATCTGATAGCTTAACATAATGTTCTTGTCAAAGAAAACACCATTTGTGTCTTTGTTTTGGTATGGAAGGATGCATCCTTGTTTTAAAGACAGTTTGGATTGTTGATGTTGATTGTTTGGTTGATTGGTAAATGGTCATTATGTGAGTAGTTTGTCAATGTTTATTTTGGTATTTGCATGGATGGGTATGTACAAGGTGTTGTCATGTTTTTGTGTGATTTTTCAATGGTTTTGTCGATGTTTTTGGATTTTGAATTGTTTTTGAATGTTTTTGGTATTTTTGCGAGATATTTTTGAATGTTTTTGGATTTTTGATGATTGTTTGAATGAAGAACTTAATGAATCATAAGACAATGTAGAATCCACTTCCATCAATAGGTTAAAGGCATTGCCCCCAGTTTTAGACATGACTATGAAAAAGCGGGATGCAAGCTGTATGGAGTACTATCATAATTGCAGAGGAATAAAAAGCCATGGTTGATGGATGGATGGATGTATGTATGAAGTAGATGTGATCGCAACAAGTCTGAAAGACAATGAAGCCATATCCTTTACGAGTAGCGCCTGTTTTCCAGGTTTTCACCATCGTACTTACCCAAGGTGCCACCGGAGTGGTTGTTCACTGTTTGGATGCATGACTTTTCTTTACTTCTTTTTTTTTTTTGAATGTTTTTGTATTTTCTTCAGGACATTTTTTTGAATTTTTTTGGTATTTTCTGATATGCAGGGGAGCCTGATGCTCTGTACACCTTAGGTATAAAACCGTTTGAGGTGCATGCTATTGATTGGATCTGCAAGCGGTTCTCCTTCTGATGTAGCCAATGGATATGCCCCGGACTCGAACACAGCAGTGACAACATATGGACCTAGCCAGTTTGATTCAAACTTGCCCTGATGTTCTCGGTTTGGTTGGTTGTGAGGATTCTCTCGTAGAACAAGATCACCTACCTCAAATGTACGAAGTCTAACTCGGTGATTGTAGCTTCTGCTCATGCGCTGCTGATAGGCTTTGAGGTGATTATATGCAGCTTGTCGTTTCTCATCAAGTAACTCTAAGTCCTGAAGATGTGAGACTCTGTAAGCTTCATCATCAATGAGATTGTGCAAGGAAACCCGTAGTGACGGTATCTCAACCTCAATAGGCAAGATAGCTTCTGCACCATAGACCAATGAATAAGGAGTTGCACCTGTAGGGGTTCGAATGCTGGTTTGATATGCCCATAGCGCTGGATTTAGTTGAACATGCCAATCACGGCCGGCATCATTGACTGTCTTTTTGAGGATCCTTAATATGTTTTTATTGGATGCTTTGGCCTGACCATTGCCTTGTGGGTAATAGGGGGTGGAAAAGCGGTGTTGGATATGAAATTTCTCACAAAGCTCACGGACATCTTGATTTTTGAAAGGAAGACCGTTATCTGTGACGATGGACATGGGTACACCATACCGACAGATGATGTAGTTGAGGATGAATGAGGCGATCTGCTTGCCGGTGACTTGGGTAAGTGGAACAGCTTCGATCCACTTTGTGAAATATTCGGTGGCGGTAATAATGAATTTATGGCCATTGGATGAAGACGGATGAATCTTACCCACAAGGTCAAGGCCCCATTGACAAAAAGGCCATGGTGTCGTGATTGGTTGCAGTTCCTGAGCTGGTGCATGTATCAGGTCACCATGAACTTGGCATTTCTTGCACTTCCTGACAAAGTAGTAGGAATCTTTTTCCATAGATGGCCAATAATATCCAGCTCGCAGGAGTTTCTTGGCTAGTGATGGACCACTTGAATGAGTCCTGCAAATTCCTTCATGTACCTCCTCCAAAACCTTTGTTATCTCACCTTGTTCCAGACATCGAAGGAGAGTACCATCAAGACCACGTCGATATAGGGTTTCGACAATAATGGTATATCGAGCAGTTTGGCGAATGAAGGTTTTTCGTTGGTTATTCGATTGGTTGGGAGGAAGGGTGTGATTGCGGAGATAGGTGTAGAACTCACCATACCATGGGGATTCAGAACCGACAAGGCGACATATCGTTTCAGATTTAGGGATATCATAAGCGGGGATCCAAAGTTGTTCTACCAAGAACTCGTAGCGTGTTGAATTCTGTGGAAGATCTAGGAGAGATGCGATGGTAGCCATAGCGTCAGCAGCTCGATTCTGATCTCTTGGTATTTGCTCAAAAGCGATAGTAGTAAATGATGCCTTTAGATTGTCCACCATTTGCTTATATGGCATGAGTTTATCATCCTTGGTCTCATATTCATCTGTTGCTTGTCGAATGACTAGTTGGGAATCGCCATATACTTGCAGTTCTTGTAATTTCCATTGGATGGCTAACCTGAGTCCTGTGATCAAGGCCTCATACTCGGCTATATTGTTTGTGCATGGAAATGTGAGCCTGTAAGACTTCGGGATGCTATCACCTTGAGGTGTGATAAACAAAATGCCTGCCCCCGAGCCGTGCCTAGTGTATGAACCATCAAAATATAGTTTCCATGGTTGTGCTGCTGTGATCATGAATATCTCCTCATCTGGAAAATTGGAAATAAGAGGATGATCGTCTGTGAGTGGTGCATCGGCCAACTGATCTGCAATAACTTGACCTTTGATAGCTTTACGGTCCATGTACTCAATGTCAAATTCACTTAGAATCATCACCCATTTGGCCAAGCGGCCTGTCAATGCTGCTTTGTTAAGTAAATACTTGAGTGGATCAATCTTTGCAATGAGTTGTACCTTGTGTGTTAATAGATAGTACCTCAATTTAGTGGCTGCTAAGATTACTACTAGGCAAGCTCGTTCAATAGGTGTGTAATTGAGTTCATAGCCAACCAGTGTGCGAGAGATGTAGTATACAACACACTCTTTGCCTTCTGCATTATGTTGTGCTAGTAATACACCCAATGTTGTACCTGTTGCTGAGATATAGAGTAACAATGGTCTACTTGGATCTGGTGGCATCAACAATGGTGGATTCATGAGATAGTTTTTAAGCGTCTGAAATGCTTGTTGGCATCGGGCATCCCACTGAAAGCGGATGTTCTTGTGTAGCAGATGTGTAAATGGGTGACACTTATCAGCCAATTGTGCGATGAATCTTCGAATGGATTGAAGGCGTCCTTGTAATGTCTATAGCTGACTGATATTCTTTGGAGGTGGCATGTCCATGATTGCTTTTACCTTTGCTGGGTCGACCTCAATACCTTTGCTTGAGACAATGTATCCTAGAAGCTTCCCGGAGGTCACTCCAAAGACACATTTCTTTGGGTTGAGTCGAACATGGTATTGTTCCAGTCTATCAAAGATTTTATCTAAGATGTGGAGATGCCCATCTCTGGTGAGTGATTTTGCTAGTAAGTCATCCACATAATCTTCCATCATGGTATGCATCATGTCATGGAAGATGGTGGTCATTTCTCTTTGATAGGTTGCTCCTGCATTCTTGAGGCCAAAAGGCATTACATTCCAGCAATATGTGCCCCATGGACATGTGAAGGCTGTCTTATGTTGGTCCTCTGGTGCGATCTTTATTTGATTGTATCCTGAAAAGCCATCCATGAGTGAAAGCATGGCATGTCCTGCTGTCAGATCCACTATGATGTCGATATTTGGTAGGGGGAAGTCATCCTTAGGACAGGCCTTATTTAGATCTTTGAAGTCGGTACAAATGTGGATGCACCCTTTTGGTTTGCCAACTGGCACAATGTTGGAGATCCATTCTGCATAATCAATTGGTCTAATGAAACCAACATCCAGGAGTTTCTTGAGTTCTGTTTTGACTAGCACTGCAATCTGAGGATGCATCTTACGAAGCTTTTGCTTGACAGGTTTGGCTCCTTCTGCTACGGTGAGGTGATGCATAACTAAATCAGGATCAAGCCCAGGCATGTCTGCATATGACCATGCAAAGTTGATCTGACGCTTCTGGAAGAACTCTATAAATTGAGGCTCTTCCTCTAGAGTGAGAAGAGATGCCAGATGTATGATATGAGGATTTTCAGGAGTCCCCACATTGTACTCTTTGGTTTCCTCGATGAGAATTGTTGATCGTTCCTGTTGTGTATTATCAGGGAGAATGTCAAACCCTTCATCCTCAGGCGCCTCAGAGAGGTTTTCACCGTTGGATACGCTCTTTCTTTTTACTTTTGTCGGATCAAACAGTGCCACAGTGTGGTTTTCACTAGAAGATCCATGTTTTAATGTTATATTTTTGCAGCTGAAAGGTTTGGCATCCGCCCCGAAGTATGTTGCGCTATTAAGTTCAATGGCAAATCCAGCTTTGTGATCCCTGCTTGGTAGGTTATCCCTTAATTCCAAAAAGTCAATGATGGCCTCATCGTTTTGGAAGAGGTCAAGACATGGGGGATTTGGCTGGTTCCATTCGATGAGTTCGGGGTGGATAATGGGCATTACTTCATCGATCAGGTTAAGTTCGTTAGATGTATCAGTGAGGGTTAAGACAGTGTGGTGAAGGTCATTGATGGTACTCTCCCTGTCAGAATCAGGCGTAGGGTGAGACGTAGGGTCTGTGGAAGATGTTTCCAGCTCAGGAACCCAAGTGGTCTTTATCTGTGCTTCTCCGTAAACAGGGATGTCTTTGCGGGGCGGAGGTGGTGATGTGTCTTCCTCATCTGAAGTGTTAAGTTGTACATAATCAAATTCCCACTCATGTGAGTCGGTCTCTGAGTCACTTTCCAGCATCCGATTACTATACCATACTGGGATGTCTTTTGAGTTAAACACTGCAGGTGTGATCGGTTGATGTACCTTTGTAGATGAAATGATCGGTGCTGCAGGAAGTTTGATGGGGATAAAAGAATCTGGCATAGGAAGTATCGACAGTGTTGACTTAGTGGCTTCTGCGGGAACTGCTGGTACCATAGATGCTGCTAGGGGTTCTGATACAGTTGCTGTTGCTAATGGTGTTATTGATGTGATGGGTGCTGTGGATGGGATTACTGGTTTGATTGGTGGGATGTTTGGTATTGTAGATGGTTGCATTGGGGTTGTGAGCCTCGATGGGGCAGTGGGGATAGTGCTTGATGCTGCTTTGATAATAAAAGGTGTCCTCTTTGCAGTAGGTTGACATAATGGTTTGCTGGGTTTTCCTTTGAACTTGAGTTTAGGAAAGATCTCTTTTTCAAAGCCTAGGCCTGTATTACCTTTGGGTTTGAATTCTGGTACTAGAGGTTCATGTCGCCCTTGTTTACAATATCCCAAAGCACTCTGACCATCATACCCCATTCTTTGCATAATGAGGAGACCTTTGCCATACTGGTCTGTAGGAAGTGTAACTCGTGGTATATCAGTGGTGATGGGATCTTTATAGATCCATTCCACCAGGTCCTCATCTTGTGTTTCTTCCTCTTGACTCTTTCCAAGAACGAATGGCGTCAAGGCACATGCTGGTATGTTTAGTGGTTGCTGGAGTACCTGCTATGGTTTACCATGAGTTCTAGGAGAAGTGGGTATTTGTCCCACACAAAAGAGTTGACTCAAGTTGTATTCCCCAGGACCTTCCTCTGTTATCTTCATCTTAAGTTTTTCTTGCTTGGGTATAGTGGTGTTTGAACTGGCAAGAGAGGCGGGACTTACATATGATGTGGAGGAAATGGCTTCCCTATTATTAGGAACAGTAATCTTTGGTTGATGGTTGATATTATGGCAATATGCAAAGGGATTTGCATCGCCCAGGATTGTGATCTCTGTACCGTTATGTGGGAACTTGATACATTGATGGTAGGTAGATGGAACAACTTGCATGGCATGTTTCCAAGGTCTCCCTAATAATAGATTATATGGCAGAGGAAGGTCCAGAACCTGACAAATTATGTGCTTTACCACAGGATCGACTCGGATTGGTAGTACCATAGCTCCTTTGGATGAACGCTCTGCATCATCATAGGCCTTGATGGTGATCTTCTTGCGAGGATCCACTGATTCTATTGCATATCCCAATGCTGTGACCAACTGTAGTGTGCAAATGTTTAGGCCTGCTCCATTATCGATCAAGACTCGCTTGATCCTGTGTTGGTTCATAAAGCCTTCAATGTGTAGCGAAGCATTATGAGGTTGTTGGAAAGAAGAGTTGTCACTTTCGGAAAAAGTGAGACAAGGTGATGACTTTAGATTTCCAACCATGGCTTGAAATTGGTCCGTATTTAGATTTGCGGGGACTGACGCTTCTTGGAGTGCTTGATCCAAGATAGTTTTATGAGAGGGTGACAGACGCAAAAGCTCCAAAATGGATATAAGTGTAGGGGTTTTGTCTAATTGTTCCACAAGATTGTACTGCTTTGGGACGGAGGTGGTGCCTTGTGGAGCTGCCTTGATGGTGACCTTGCCACGACGTGTAACAACATTGCAATTTGAGGTGGGATTTTTGAGGGTGATAGTTGCAATTTGTTCATTGGCATCATATAGGTGATTTACAGTGTAGTTATACGCAGCCTGCGTATAATCAGTGGTATCAGTGCCTCGCCGGGAAGTGGAAGGACCTTTTTGATCTTGTGATGGAAGTGGATTCTTGAACATTAGATGATCATTATTGGTTGTTTTTGGGTCATGTCCTTCAATTTCAATTTCTCCTCGATCAATAAGATCCTGAATGAGATCTTTCAATCAGTGACAATTACTTGTCTTGTGTCCTCTTCCTTGATGGAATTCACAGTGTTCAGTATCTCTCCACCATGCCGGTTTGACCTGAGGCTCATAGTTTGATAGCTTAGGTAGAGTGACCAAATTTTGGGAAATGAGTTGTCGCAACACTGTGTCAATGGGTTCCCCTAAGGGAGTGTATGTTCGTTTTTGTTTTTGCTGACGAGGTCTTGGTTCATCATGAGACGTGATGCGACCTTGATTGGAAGGAACATTTGTGTTATTCTGAGGTGGAGGGTTTTGTCCTGCAAACCGAACCACAGGTTGTGCATTTTGGATAGTTCGAGCATCCACAACCCCATCGTTGACGATATTCTTATTCTTGTTCCAGAAGTTCGGTTTATCACTATTGAAGCGCGGGCGAGGACCATCTTTTGGTTCATTAAAGATTTTGATGAGTCCTTTCTTGATGAGTGCCCTTTCACATTTTAAACCCTTGGTGATCATATCGTTAAAAGAGTCTGTGTCTTTGATATCCAGGTGAAATTCCATTTCTTCGTTTAAGTTGGAAATGAAAATTTCCACTAGTTCTCATTCAGGTAACTGAAGAGAACGTCTGCTAGACATTTGGCGCCATCGTTGCAGGAATACTGAGAATAGTTCACCTGGTTTTTGTTTGGTGTTGCACAGATCAGCCATGGTGATGTCGCGTTCAATGTTATGAGAGTAATGAGATAGGAACTTCTGGATGAGTTCCTCAAACGTTCTAATGCCACCTGGTAGTCGGGAAAACCATGATGTGGTTGTTCCTCCCAAGCTTTGGGGAAAAAGGCGCATTAGGTAGGTGTCTTCATATGCTACTTCGAGACAAGCCGAGTGAAATTCTCGGACATGATCGCGGGGATCCCCCTTTCCTCTATATTTTTCAAATTTGGGTGTTTCGAATCCTCGTGGAAAGGGTGGCATGTAAAGATTCCTATCAAAAGGATAGGGACAAATGTCATTGAGTGAGAATTGGTTAGTCTTGACACCACTATGAAGCTGTTGGGCGAGATTCTCGACTTGTTGCCGCAACATCTCCATTTCATTTGGAGGAGGAGGTGGTGGGTTACCTCGAGGGATGTTATATCTGATGGGATCTCTACCCCTTTCCTCCTCATGACGACTTTGTCTTTCTGATGCTTGTCTTAATTGGGCAAGATCAAAGTCTGAGGGGAGTTTGGCTCCTTCTTGAGTGAGTTTTAAGAAGTGAGCATCCGCATTACTCCTGAGTATTTCGTCAAACAATCTGTTAAAGAGAGGGTTATGCTGAGCCCTTTCTATTGTTGCAGGAGTAGGAGTACTTGGGTTTTCGTCATTTGCATTTCCTCCAAGTGCTTCTTGGAATTCATTGAGATTTTCCTCTTCTTCTTCTTCTTCTATTTCTATTTCTTGTTGCCGTGACTGTGATCGGGTTTGAGCCATTTTGTTTGAAGTTGATTGAAGATGATGATGAGTTGTTTGATGAAGGATTGATGATTTAGTGGATTGGTGGTATGTAGATCTCTAACACTTTTAAGGTAGATGTAACCAAAATTCCTTCTTTAAATTGCTTGCTTGTTTTGATAAGATTTGATGTGATAAGGTGTAGATAAATCTGAGATGTGTTATAGATTTAACTACCTAGTAATGAGAGGATTCACTCATGAACTAGTTTTAACTTGCGTAGATGTGTCTCTTAGGATGAGCTTATCCTAGATGTAGAAACAATCTAAAAAGTGATGTGATGTGTTTGATTTCAAGCAATATCTAAAAAGAGAACTTGGAGCAAGAACCTCTTAATGTTTTAAGAGTTGGGATGGATTGATGATGGATTGATGATGTATGAGTGAGATGATGGATGAAAATGTTTTCAACTTCAATAAAAACTTTGTGTCACAAATGGGACAAACTCTACCTCTTCCCTTTCAGGTGTTGGAGGTATTTCTCGAGCTGTGTTGTAGGTGATGCAGATGTTGGGGAAAAAGTTGGGATTAATCTTTCCTCCTTGATTTTTGTGATAACTCAGAGCTCTATATTGCATAAAAGCTCTGTGGTTCAATGATTCTGAATCAAACTCGTTTGTTTTACCTTGAAGGTATAGACACATGCGATGTAGAAAGACTATATGGGAGACAAAGATTTGTCGATTGATATAGAAGAATTTCCTCCTTTTGATTAAAGCCTTTGAGCTCAATGGTCTTCTTTTCAAGTTGATATTCTGATGACACTTCTTCTTTCGCAAGATGTGAAGAATGGTCATAAAAGTTGTGACTCTTTGTTGTTTGTACCTTGTTTTTGATGTTTTTGGTTGTTTTGACAGATGTTTGGTTGGATGAATACTTTGTTTTTGGGATTGATTTTCTGATTTTTCTTTGACAAGAAAACAAAGCAAGCACACAAACACAAGATTGTAGCCTCAAAGGCACAAATGAGTATAGGTCTAGATCAACCCAATCCTTGGACTTGTTTTTGACCCTTCTTCTAGATGTATTTTAAGATGTATTTCCAAAGCTTGAAGTCGGCTCAATTTGCACTAGGTCTGTAAAACGAACACACTTCAAACACTTTTTATCCCTAAGGTCAAATGGCCAGTTGTGATAAATTTAGCCCACATCTTGATATTTCTTCGACTTTGGTACTACATACCTAATGAATCCCGCCGTGGCAGGTAAGGATGTGATATACTAAGTCTTGCATGAGCATAACAAATAGATGATCCCTATGATGGGGGAGTCACCACTTTTATCAAGCCACAAGTGACTTTTCAAAAAGCTATGTTTCTACTCAAGGAAATATGTATGGTGAGTATCTTGGGAGCAAAACCATCTATGTTCTTGCACTAAATTATATCTCAAATATCCTCAATCAATAGAACAGGTGGGCTACTACTTAAAGGTGTTTAGTCATGTTCGATGTTTTTGGACATAAGTTCATTCTGCAGTGACTCACTTAAGAGCCTTGTAACTGGTGGTGGGGCCCATTTGTCCTTTCGGCCAGTTACACTGTAGGAACAGCTATACCCAAGGCTATAGCTTTCGCTCTCACCTGATTTCTATAGCGGCTCGAAGGATTTACCGCTCGAGGTCATTCCCAAGAGTATCGATCCCTTGGTAGGCCTCTCTTAAAAAGATAAAATTTTGAGTGTTACTAACACTTTTCTCTTGCACCTAGGACCACGAAAGCCAAGGGAGAGGATAATGTGTGTTAGAGGTAGGACCACTCGACTGACCTTTGTGCACAAGCGTGCCAAACACCAAATTCACTTGTTCTTTTTAATCCATCATCGCAATATGATTTAACTATTTGGAGATGTTGCTCCAACAGTCATGGTGTTCTTTTTAACTTCAAAAACAATGTGTTTTGTAATCTAGAATTCGGAAATCCTGGTCAACTTAATGAAAAACATGTTTGCATGAAGTAAAATCGCTTGCAAAAATAAAAACAAGTGGATTGTGTATTTTATTTGCACCAAAATTTGAAGTGTGGTTTGTAAATTTTTTAGTTTGATGCAAGAAATGAAACTTTGTGTGTTGATTTTAAGCACCAAAATAAAGATGAATCTTAACTAGAAAACAATGGAAATTTGTTTTTTTTTTTTTTTTTTTTGTTCAAGTTTTAAAAGCACCAAAATGAAAATTTTATGATTTTTAGGGGTTAGTTTTAACCTGCAAAAGCCACAATTTGTTAGTAAAATTTATGTCCAAGGGGGGGGGGCTTCCACAAGCCTAAGATATTCAATTTTTCGGTTACAAGGCGACTTGGACAACACTCTATCGCAATAGTGCTAGTCTGTGTTTTGACAGAAGCGCTATTTTACACAGTAGCGCTAGTCTGCGTTTTAAACAGAAGCGCTAATTTAGACGGTAGCACTAAAAGAACAGAAGAGACAGAAAGGCAAAAGCGCTAGAAGTGTTCCAATAGCGCTAGAATAATCACAGAAGCGCTAAAACAATTCCAAAAGCATCGAAACTTTTACAATAACGCTATTGTAAAAACAATAGCGCTAAAAGAAAAATTGTCGGTAGCGCTAGAACGTGTTCAATAGCGCCAAAGCGCGACCTGTGTGACACTTTCAAAGAGCAAATATGTTAGTTTTTTTAAAAACAGATCAAAAGGTTGCGTGTTCGATTCACGTCGGGTTCACCAAATGACGCCCTCCTAAATGGCACAAGGTTAGTAAATGATAAACAACACCAAAGACACAAAAACCGTTAGTGTTAGTCAATCAAAAACTAATCTAAAAAGGCATACCAAGAGAGACACTAAAAGCATGCTAATGTATCTAATAAACGAAATAAAGATTATGAGGCATCTCCAACTGCCTCTTAGCATGGCCTTAGCTCCTTCTCCCTTGTTCCTCTCCTCTCCAGGTTCCAAAATAGTGTAGCTCTCAGCGGCTTTTTGCACTATGGATGCTTATGGAGGATTGAGATTGTAGTATAGCTCTAAATGTGAAATGAAAAGCTAATACTAATCTATTGATGCTAAAATGATATATTTTAACCAAAATGATAAGATGTTAGATTGATTATGCTAAGAATGCTCTCTAAAATATCTATAGCTTAGATGCATGCAAGTTTTCAGGATCTGGATTATGAAGGAATGGGCTCTATTTATAGAAAAAATGGAGCAATGGATGGCCAGGATTGAAGGGTTTAATCAAGGGTCAAGCTTGAAAGTTGGGGATCCATGTGCACAATTGGCACCAATAAAATAGTGACAAGTGTCAACACAAGATTGGGTTGAGAGAAGAGGTTGGAGGCATTAAAGGCTTGAGAAGACCTCATGGTTATCTAAAGGCTAAGGGTCAAGTCTAAATTAAGATTACCCACTGGATTAGGAGTTAATGCAAGGATAAACCTTTGTGCAAATGATTAAGAGATAATCATGGTCAAAGCATTAAAGGCTTGATGAGACCCTTGGGTTGGGTAGAGGTTGAGTCAAAACAAATGTTTTAACCATGTAGGAGGGTTTGGGTTAACCATTAATGGTTATTGGAGACTTTGTGGATTAAGTGGTTGAAAGTTGGAAGCCTTTAATGGTTATCCAAGACTTTGAGGATTTTGAGAAGTGACTTCCCTTTGCTTAGGAATGTGACAATATTTAGGGGATGGATTAGACTAATTAGGAAGGGGTTAGAAGAATCTAGAAGGGGATTAGATTTTGCAAGTGGATTTGGTGGGTGAGGGAAAATAGGATTTTATTTAAAATAAAAATTCATTTATTTCAAAATGTGTGCAAGTTGCATTTGTAAGAAAATGCAAGTGGGGTGGGGATAATGATTTAAATAAATATTTTATTTAATTTATTTAAAAGAGGAAAAGGGATTCTAATTAAATAAATAGATTTTATTTATTTAATTGATTTGTATTTGGCTTAATGAATTAATTAAAATAAATTGAATAATTTATTTAATTAATAGAAGAATGTTTGGAGATGAATTAATTAAATATTTATTTAATTAACTGATGGCTAGTGGATTTTTAATCAAATAAATACGAAATATTCATTTAATTAAAATGGACAGATTTGTGTGACTACAAAATTCACCTAGGAAAATAGCATTTAAAGCTAGTGGCTGGATGAAAAGGACAAAGCGTTGACTTTGTGGCTAATCATGATGATTAACCATTAATGACTCATTAGGAGAGGGATTAGAGGAAATGTTAGGTGGGATTAATATTTGTAGGAGAATTTAACTAGGAGAGAGAATGAGTGGAGAGAATAAAAAATTAGAAGAATAATGTTAAGTGAGTTTAGGGAGTTTCTAGAAGAATGAATTAAGAAGATGATTTGTAGGAATCATGTAGGTTAACTAATTAATTGAAATTAATTAGCTAAGAGGAAGATTTGTGAGGATTTGATTTTTTTAGAAGAATAAAGAAATGGATTGATTTATTAAATAAATCAATCATATGCTATAGTGACAATATTAATTATATTTAATTAATATTGAGAGGAATTTGAATTAACATAATTAATTAATTAATTATGCGAGGAATTAAAAATAATTAAAATAATTATTTTTAAGTGTCTATATTTTGCCCCTCTTTGAAGCGAGGTGTGATGACACATTGATTCAAAGAATAATCTTGTTTTGATGCTGATATTGGTTTGATAGGATGCCCCGACTCTTGATTGATAGATTATGGTATGGTGATGCCCCCTCGGGAGATCAATTGAGGTATTTGATCTTTGGAGTTTTGCGAAATTGATATCCCGATAGATTTGATTTGATTCGATTGATAAGATCTAGATTCAGTCTGGTTTCAAGAATAATTCATCCTGTATAAGACAAAGATGATCAAAGTGTCTGGTTTCAAGAAGGATTCATCCTGTATAAGACATGATTGATCACAATATCTGGTTTCAGGAAGGATTCATCCTATATAAGACATGATCGGAGTGTCTGGTTTCAGGAAGGATACATCCTGTATAAGACATGACTGATCACAACGTCTGGTTTCAGGAAGGATTCATCTTGTATAAGACATGATTAGAGTGTCTAGTTTCAGGAAGGATACATCCTGTATAAGACATGACTGATCACAACGTTTGGTTTCAGGAAGGATTCATCCTGTATAAGACATGATCGGAGTGTCTAGTTTCAGGAAGGATACATCCTGTATAAGACATGACTGATCACAACGTCTGGTTTCAGGAAGGATTCATCCTGTATAAGACATGATCAGATCACAACATCTGGTTTCAGGAAGGATTCATCCTGTATAAGACATGATCAGATCACAACGTCTGGTTTCAAGAAGGATTCATCCTATATAAGACATGACTGATCACAACGTCTAGTTTCAGGAAGGATTCATCCTGTATAAGACATGATTAGATCACAACGTCTGGTTTCAGAAAGGATTCATCCTGTATAAGACATGACTGATCACAACGTCTGGTTTCAGGAAGGATTCATCCTGTATAAGACATGATCAGATCACAACATCTGGTTTCAGGAAGGATTCATCCTATATAAGACATGATTAGAGCATCTAGTTTCAAGAAGGATACATCTTGTATAAGACATGAATCAGAATCAAAATTGATTATGCGAGAAAAAAAAATAGAGGAAGAAAAATTAAGGTGGAAGGGATAGATGAGGAACAAATATGAAGCAGTCATGAGGTATTTGGAAAGAAGAATACGAGATGCGAGACCGCAGAGGAAAATGGGGGCAATTGAGAACTCCATGGGATTATTGAGTTTAGGATTTGATGGAATGATGGTGAGATTTTGTGCACAACAAATGTGGAGAGCCAACCTAATTTGATGTTGCCCCGAGTGACTTTCACCATTGATTATAGAAATCAGGATGCCATGAGAAACGCAGGGCGTGGACTGACTCTATAGACAAACGGGAATTTCTTGCACACAACAATGCAAGTGTTAAGATACACTAATGCAGAGTTGTGGGTTCGTGCAAGGAAACCCTCAAACACACCGACACCTCTTGTACATGAGAAGGTAAGTGTTGATAAACACTAGTACCAGGTCGCCGATTTATACAAGAAGGATCCAAAACATGCCATACTATGAAATATGCCCCAGTATGCACCTATCATAACGTACCTGGATATGGAAGAACCCAGGCAATCGTAAATAGTGGCAGTCGTAGGGAAAAAGTTGCAAGCCTATATGAAAAGATCTAACAAAATCTAACAAGTCTCTTCCTTGTGACCACATGATACCTATTGCCAAGAGTAGAACTAGGATGGACTTGGGATTGTTTGTCAAGACTTCTTGAAGCTTACACACAGAGGCATAAAATCTCAGTTTCAATGTGACATTCCTTGTTCATGACTCAGGCGAAGACTTCATCATCATACGCATGTTTTATTGGGAGGCGGAAAAGAATGAATGTTGCGCATGGGTGGGCTGGATGGCAGATGATTTGTAGTATCGACATGATAGACAGTGGATCTGGTTATTTACCTTGGCGTCTGCATAGAGGTTTTCACCAAGGTACTTGTCCATAGCGCCACCAAGTGGTTTTCACTAATGGACGAATTGTTTTTTCTTTCTGTTTCTGATTTTTTAATTTTTTTGTGTCATAAGGTGCCTGTTTGCCAGGTTTTCACCAAAGTGATGATTTTTTTAGGATCTTTTTCTCTTTTTTAAAAAAATTTTTCTTGATTTTTTTTTTTTTTTGACAATTTAAGACTTTTTGAGGACTAAGCATAAAATCTTTTGAGGTGCATGATATTCATTGGATCATCCAAAGGATCGCCTTTAGGAGTAGCCAACTGATAAGCTCCTAATCCATATTTTGCTGTGATTACATATGGTCCAAGCCAATTAGGCTTGAACTTGCCTTTCTTTTCTCTTTCTTGTAGATTTTTCTGATTTTCCATGAGGACAAGATCACCAACTTGGAATTCTCGGGTTTTGACTTTTTTATGATAACTCATGCGCAGACGGTTTTGATATACCCGGAGATGATTCAAGGCCTTGAGGTGCCTTTCATCTAACAATTCTAGCTCTTGTAAGCGAGCAATTCTGTATTCTTCCTCTGGTAGGATGTTTTGCAGCGATACCCTTAGAGAGGGGATCTCGATCTCAAGGGGAAGGATGACTTCGGAACCAAATACTAGGGAATAAGGAGTGGCACCTGTGGGGGTGCAGATGGAGGTGCGGTAGGCCCACAATGCAGGATGGATTTGGAGGTGCCAATCACGACCTGCTTCATTGACTATCTTTTTGAGTATTTTTATTAGGGTTTTATTAGAAGCTTCAGCTTGGCCATTGCCTTGGGGGTAATATGGAGTGGAGAAGCAGTGTTGGATGTTGAATTTTTGGCAGAGTTCTTTGACATCCTGGTTCTTAAATTGTTTACCATTATCTGTGATGATAACTTTTGGGATGCCATATCGGCAGATTAGGTAGTTCAGGATGAATTTGGATATTTGCTTGCCGGTGGTGAAAGTAAGAGGGATAGCCTCTACCCACTTGGTGAAGTATTTGGTGGCGGTGATAATGAATTTATGTCTGTTGGAAGATGAAGGGTGGATTTTTCCAATGAGATCGAGCCCCCACTGCGAGAAGGGCCATGGTGTAATGAATGGCTGCAATTCTTGTGACAGTGCATGAATCTTGTCGCCATACTACTGGCAAGGGATGCATTTCTTCACATAATTGTATGCATCTTCTTCCATTTTAGGCCAATAGTATCCTGTTCTCAAAAGTTTTTTAGCCAATGTGAGTCCACTTGAGTGTGCCCCATAGATACCCTCGTGTACTTCGCGTAATGCCCATTCTGCTTCTTGTTTATCTAAACACCTTAGGGGGGAACCATCAAAATGCCTTCTGAACAAGGTGTCTGCAAGGATGGTGTAATGGGCACATCGACAGATGAAGGTTTGTTGTTGGGTTTTGGTGAGGTGTGGGGGAATGGTGTTGTCTTTGAGGAAAGCGAAGGTTTCTTGGTACCAAGGGGCCTCGGGACCAATGAGAACACACACCATTTCAGACTCTAGTAGGTCGTACATTGATATAAACAATTGCTCTACCAAGAACTCGCACTTCTGACTGTGTGTCGACATTTGAAGGAGGGAGCCAATGGTGGCCATTGCATCTGCAGCCCTGTTGTTTGTTCGTGGGATTTGGTCACACTTGATTGCCATGAAATGTTGCTTAAGATCTTCAACCATGGTACGATAGGGAAGGAGTTTATCATCTTTTGTCTGGTATTCATCATTGACTTATTTTATGATGAGTTGGGGATCACCATAGACTTGTAATTCCTTTATTTTCCAGTGGATAGCCAAGCGTAAACCTGTGATGAGGGCCTCGTATTCTACTATGTTATTGGTACATGCAAAGGCTATCTTGTATGATTTGGGGATGCCATCTCCTTGAGGTGTGACCAATAATATTCCTGCCCCCGATCCATTTTGAGTGTAGGAGCCATCAAAATACAATTTCCATGTGGAGGATGTGGTAACAGTCATAATGAACTCATCTAGTAATTCTGTGAGAAGAGGATGGTCACCTGGAAGTGGAGCTTCAACCAACTGATCTGCAATGACTTGTCCCTTGATTGCCTTTTTGTCCACATATTCAATGTCAAACTCGCTTAATAGCATGACCCATTTGGCGGTTCTGCCAGTGAGAGCAGCTTTGGACAAGAGATATTTAAGTGGATCAATTTTAGCAATTAATTTTGTCTTATTATTTAGCATATAGAGTCATAGTTTCTGTGTGTTGAACACTTATGCCAAACATGCTCTTTCAATGGGGGTGTAATTCAGTTCATATCCTACCAACGTCTGACTGATGTAGTAAATGGTGTGTTCCTTCCCTTGATCATCTGTTTGCGCCAATAATGCCCCCAATGCCACTGCAGTAGCACATATATACAAAATAAGGGGTTTTCCAGGAGCAGGAGGCATCAATATGGGAGGTGATGCTAGATATTCTTTTAATTTCTCAAAGACCTTTTGACATAGGCAATCCCATTTAAATTTTGTGTCTTTATGCAATAGATGTGTAAATGGATGGCACTTGTCTGCTAGCTGTGAAATGAAACGCCTGACAGACTAGAGTTTTCCCTAGAGAATGCGTAGTTGTCTGAGAGTTTTTAGTGGAGGCATTTCCATAATAGCTTTTACCTTTGTGGGATCAACCTCGATGCCTCTGCGGGAAACAATGAATCCCAGTAGTTTTCCCGATGTGACACCAAACACACACTTTTGGGGATTTAGGCGCAGCTTGTATTTTTCCAATCTTTCGAAGATCTGTTTTAGAATGGGGATGTGTTCTTGTCTTGTCTTAGATTTTCCTAGCAGATCATCCATGTAGTCCTCCATAATTTTGTGCAAGAGGTCATGAAAAATTGTTGTCATTGCCCGTTGATACGTAGCTCCAGCATTTTTAAGGCCAAAAGGCATAACTCGATAACAGAAGGTACCCCATGGTGTTGTGAGTGCAGTTTTATGCTGATCCTCATTTGCTATCCTGATTTGGTTGTATCCAGAAAATCCATCCATTAGCGATAACATTTCATGTCTTGCTGTAAGGTCCACAATCATGTCTATATTGGGGAGCGGGAAATCATCTTTAGGACAAGCTATATTTAGATCTCAGAAATCTGTGCAGATGCGGATGCCCCCAGCAGGTTTGCCGACAGGTACAATGTTAGAGACCCATTCAGCATAATCTATTGGTTTGATAAATTCTGCGTCTAACAACTTTTGCAGTTCTGCCTTGACCAGGAGTGTAATATATGGGTACATTTTGCGCAATTTTTGTTTTACAGGTTTTGCATCTGGGCAGACGGTAAGAGTGTGAACCACCAAGGCAGGGTCCAACTCTGGCATATCGGAATAGGACCATGCAAAATTGATTTTTACCTCTGTAAGGAAGTTGATGAATTCTTGTTTCTCGATTTCTGTGAGGGATTTGGCAATGAGCACATTTTTCGGAATGACCTCGGTGCCCATGTTGATGCTGTCTGTTTCTTCTATCAACAAATTTGATTTGTCCTGTGGAAGGTAACCAATGGTAGGGAGGTCAAATCCCTCATCGTCAAGTGCCTTTTCCAGGTTTTCACTTTCAGATACGCCCTTTGTTTTTATTTCTTGTTCATCCAAAGGCACCTTAGGGAGGTTTTCACCTAGGGAATCATATCTTTTTCTTTTATTATCTTTTTTGTGGCTAAGGGCATTGACTTGACTACCAAAGTATCCCTTTTTGTGTAGTTGAATACCCTCGATTCTGCTACAATCTTCCATATTTTGCACTGTTAGGAGAGCAATGAGAGCATTATCGTCGGCACAGATATCTAAAGTGGGTTTGTCTCATTGGCCCCAATCAATGAGTTCAGGATGGACAAGATGTAGCTCATGTGAAGTGGGAGGGGTTACGCGGGTGATGGTATTGATGTAAGCGTCCAAGAAGATATCTTTCTCATATTCATAAGGCATTTCGTGGAATTCCTCTTCGTCAGCGCTTTCAATATCCGAAGAAGGACTAGAAGGGTCACCAACGATAGTAATTTTAGGCACTGGGGTGTACCCCAAGCCTCTGTTGTATCTATAGGAGATAGGATTTATGGGTATTTTTCTTCCTTTCTCCTCTGGTCCTAGGCTGTGTCCTTTGTAACCCATTTTCAACTATGGCAGATGCTTTTGGGTACATTTATTTGGACATTCTTATTGGATCTTTATCTTCTTCCCTGTACAACCATTAAGAGATATCTGCTTCAAGGCTCTCGTTATCAAGTGGGCCCCATTGCTGGAAGGTGGTGTTTTGGCATTGCATGACTAGTTTTGGGTCCTTTTTTATCTCTTTTGGTTTGCCAAATGACTTAGGAGAGAGAGGGAGGTTGCCTATTAATAAGACGTCCTCCAATTTGTATTCTCCACAACCATTGTCCAAGATCTTGATTTGATTATTTGGTTGGGATGATGTGGAGGCAACATTTGATGTGTTAGATGGAGACGTTGGCAAGGGTCTATTTAGTGGGCAATGATACGAATGCTTCCCCTCTAATAGTTTGCAATATTGAAAAGGTTGGGGATCACCTTTGATAGTGATCTCTCTTCTGTTATAGGGGAATTTGATGCATTGATGATAGGTGGAGGGTACGACTTGCAAGGAATGAATCCATGGCCTCTTGAGGAGAATGTTGTAGGGGAGGTCAAGATCTAGTACTTGGCAAGGGGTTTCAATTGTAATGGGGCCCACTTGAAGAGGTAAGGTGACCACACCCTTTGAAATTCTTTCTGCATCATCATATGACTTTATTGTGATCCTTCTTGATGTGTCTATCAGATCCTCAAAAAGTTCCAATTGTTTTATTAATTTGTATGTACACAGATTGAGCCCAGACCCACCATCTATAAGGATACGTTTGACCTTGTGCTTGTGGATAAGAGCTTTGATGTGTAAAGGTTTGTTATGGTCTTCATCTGTGGGAGCATCTTTGGAGTTAAATACAATGTGTTGTTGGGCAGCAAGATTTCCAATGAGGGCTTGGAATTGGGTGGCGTTGATGTTATCTGGAATGCGTGATTAGAGAAGGGCTTGTTCCAAAAAAATTTTATGGACCAGGGAGGTCTTGAAAAGTTCCAAAATGGAGATCTGTGCGAGTGTCTTCCCAAGTTGATCAAGGAGGTCATATCGACGGGTGGAAGACATGGGTGGGGGGTTTGGTGGGGGAGGAAATCCTTGGATGGTGACTCTTCCTCGACGTGTAGTTGCATTGTAGTCATTCTAGAAATGGGAGGTGGAAGGCGTGGCGCCTTGAATGACTATCCGAGCAGGATTTGGTCTGCTTTGGGAAGAAGGAGGATTAACTCCTTGGATGGTTATGACATTGACATTATTATCTGCAGGTTCAATGCGACCTACCAAAAAATCAAAACCGGTTATGTGATTAGCGTAGTCATAACCCATTGCATTAGATGATGAGCCTTTTCCTTTATCATGCTTCGGGAAGGGTTCCTGGTACATTTTGAGTTTGTCATTGTTATTACTAGGTTTTGTATTTGCTATCTCAATCTCACCTCTATCAATGAGATCTTGTATGTAGATCTTCAGTTTCATACACTTTCGTGTATCATGTCCCTTGATACGATGGTATTCACAAAACTCATTTTCATTATACCATCTTGGTTTAGGTTGATTGGGGTCAAACAGGCAAGTGATTGGAAAAACCACTATACCTGCTTGGACAAGTTTTTGAAACACCACTTCAATAGGCTCGGCCAGAGGAGTGAAATCTCTTGGAGTCATGTTATTCGATTGGGGTGGTGGTCCTTGGATTGAGACATTGTTGTGAAGTTTTTGGGATTGATTTTGGTTGTTGAATTGATGATTGTTGGTGGTGGATTTTGGGGGAGCGGCCATAGTTTGGACCCGCTTTGCATCAGTTACGCCATCATTGACCACATTTTTGTTTTTGGACCAGAATTTTGGCTTGTCGTTATAATAAGAGGAAGAACTTTGTGTTGATTTCTGGTAATTTTTCAAGGTTCCTTCCTCCAACAAGACACGTTCGAGGGTGAGGCCCTTATCTGTCAATTTTTGGAAGGATTTGATACATTGAGATATTAAAGGTCTTGAAAGTTTAGGCACCAAGTTTTTTTGGAATAGTTCAATTTGATGTTGTTCTGGCATGTCCCACTGGAATTTCTTGATAAGATGTCGCCATCTTTGTAGGAAATTGGCAAAGGTTTCTCCGAGCCTTTGCTTTGTATTACATAAGTCCATCATAGATACATCATTACCCATGTTGTATGCATAGTGGGCCACAAATTTTTCTGCCAAGTCTAAAAAAGAGACAATGAAACCTCATGGTAAAGATGAGAACCATGCCAAGGCGTCTCCCGTGAGACTCTTGGGAAAGAGTCTGCGAAGATAAAGGTCACTATAGGAGACTTCTTGATATAAGATGTGGAATTCTTGGACATGGTCGCGGGGGTCTCCTTTGCCTTCATACTTGGTGAATTTAGGAATCTCAAATCCTGGGGGATATAGTGCAACTGATATAGACGGGTCGTAAGGACAAGGGCAAAACTCTTCAAACGAGCGAGTTTTCCTTTTATTAGTCCTTTGTTTCATGTCCTTGATGATATTCTTCATGTCTTGAATTTCCTTGATGAGGTCTTGTTGTGGACTTTGATATTGATGAATTGTATTTGCCCCAAGAATTGGATGAACCAAAGAAGGTGTACCACCACCAATATATTGATATGATGAGGAGGTGGGAACGTGGGATGTGATGACCGATGTCGCTAGGGTTTGAGGGACAGTTGGTTGCCGTCCGCCAACTGTTGTGACGGGCTTGAATACGGCCCGGATAAAATTTGTGACATTGTTGGGAGGAAGGGAAGTTTGTGGAATAGAAATTTGTAGTTGAATAGAAGAAGGTGGTATAGAAGTTTGTTGGAGAATGGATGAGATCGGATTTGATAGTGGTATGGATGGTAAGGAGGAAGAAGGTGGGATGGAGACCACGGTGGGAGGTACCACAGGTGGCATTGATTGAGCCTGGATGATTGATGGGGCAGCAATTGATTGAATTTGAATAGTAGGTGCAACACTTTGTGTGGGAGCGAGGTCTCCTTGTGGTTGTTGGGTGAGAGTGGATCTATTAAATTCAGGTGGAAGTTGAGCTCCATGTTCAAGGAGAGTTTTTAGAAGTGCAGTAGGATTGTGTTTAATAAAATTTTCCATCATCTCTTGGTTATAAGAATCCGCTAGGAAAGTTTGCACTTCTGGACAAAGTTCATCTTGGTTAACCATGTCAAGATTTTGACTTTGATCTTGATCGCTAGGTTGCCCACTTTGTGTATGATCTTGCATGGGATCTTCATACAGGACACCAATGTCTAACATGCCATATTGTTGTTCAGCCATCTTTTTCTTTTGGGATCGAGTTGCGACCATACATGATATTTGTGATGAAAAGACTTAGGAAAAATGTGATGAAAGGACTTAAGAAATTTATGATGAAAGGATTTACAAAATTTGAGGATGAAAGGACTTAAGAAATTTAAGGATGAAAAAACTTGAGAAATTTGTGATGAAAGGATTTAAGAAATTTGAGGATGAAAGGACTTAAGAAATTTGTGATGAAAGGATTTAAGAAAATTGAGGATGAAAGGATTTAAGAAATTTGAGGATGATTGATGAAGAAGGTATGGCAGTGATGGTTTAGAAGAAATTTGATGACTAGGTTGTCTTTGGTATGAACATGAATGATCGATTCGAATGGCAAGTTGTATGAAGGGATACGACCACCCTGATTTGGACAATAGTTGGTGTTTCAAAGGACAAACTTGAATGTTGACGTGGAGGATAAACTCTTAGCTTCTCTCTTGGGCTTATGAAAAATGGGACGGACAAAGTTTTGACGCAATTTTGGACTTTGTGTGGGTAATGACTTGGACAATTGTTTGTGTCTTGACAAATGTTTTTGCAAAGTGTTTGGGGATAGTGATGTGTTTTTAGTCTACTCTTGGCAAGTATGTATCAAACAAAGCAAACACAGTGATCAAATGCATATTATATCAAAGACACTCATGCTCATATACAACATTCTTAAGGTTGGCAAGGACAATAGTCATTGAACCCCAACTGGTTTCCCATCTACGCTTACCCAGAGTGGAAACTTAGATGCTTGACCCCACTAGCTCCCCTCCACGACACTCACTTCTCAGGGCAGTCAAGCATCAATTCCCATGAAAACTCCTCATGGCGAACTTTGTGTCTCTACCAAGGGCCGTAAGAATATGGGCCGCTTCAGAGGTCCGACCTCCTGCACCAATGACTAGAAGGTTTTTGGCCCCTATGAACAAGGTGTTTAGTAAATCTTCCCGTTAGGAGCTACCCTTCGAAGTTGCGCAAGCGCTATTGAGGCCTATAGCCCAACGAAGCACCAAGAACTTAGTAGTCACGCAAGCGTGATTAAGATCTCTAGGATCCTACTAAGCACCCAATGTGAGAGTGAACTCTCATATAGCCCCAAACATTAACCCTTTCGTAGTCAATGACCTATTTATTATAGTGAGTTGGGAACCCCAAGTCCAGGTGTACTCACTTGGGTCGTTCCCCTCTTACCTTCTCAAAGAGCAAGTTGGGAGGGTAGGCCCGCTAGAGGTAAACACACAATCAAACAAGAAAAGGTTGGAGGGTCTGGATTTCTGATCGTCTAGTAAGACAAGAGCATACTTTCCTACCTTTACGCTTTTCTTAAAGACACATAAGACAATGGTTCATTCCATTTTAATTAATATCTAGGTGCCTAATTTAAATAAATGCATAATATTTGGTTGAATCAGCTAGGCAACCTGCAAAACCACTTGATTAGTAGTTTGAAAAATAGAGTCTTCAAAAAGCGTCCTACAAAACAACTTGATTAGTAGTTTGGAAAAATAGAGTTTTCAACAAGCGTCCTACAAAAAACAACAAAATGACAAAAATATTAATTTTTAAAATTTTTTTGGGGATGAATAGAAAAACATAAACAAAATTTTTTTTACTAATGACAAATGTGGATTTGAAGAAAGCTTTGATGGGTAAATGGGATTTGACTAGGTTTTTGCCACTTTCCAAGGGATAGGCAAGCGAAAAATGAGGATTTTGGAGGAAAGATGAAGGAATGAGAAAATTTGTCAAAGAGGGGCAAAGAAGCAAAAGTTGGAGATGGATAATATGGGAAAAATTTGGAGGTGATTGGATAAAAGGGGAAGAAGTTATGACAAACCCTAAAAATAGAGAAATATGGGATTTAGGCTTCAAAAAGTGGATTTTTGGGATAAGGCCTCCAAGGAAGGAAATGTGGAAAATGGAAATGCGGAGAATCTGGTGAAGTTTGGAGGAAAATGGAGTCGAGATAAAGAAGATATGGAGAAATTTTTTTACTTTTTTTTAAATTTTTATTTTTAACCTTAGATTTAACAAAGCAGAAACTCTAAATTTAACAAAGCAGACAGAAACCCTATATTTAATAGAGCAAAAACCCTAAATTTAATAGAATAAAAAAAATGTCAAAGGTCCGGATTTCTGATTGTTTAGATAGACAAAAACATAATCTCCTACTTTCACACTTTCCTACGGTCAGACAGATTATATTTAAATAGAGCAGATAACAAGAAATGAAAAATAAAATAAAATGCAAACTATAGTTAGCGCCTAAAAATTTCAGACAGTAACACTAAACAGATAGAAAAGTGTCAAAGGTCCGGATTTCTGATTGTCTAGATAGACAAGAGCATACTCTCCTATTTTCACACTTTCCTGCGGTCAGAGCATACAGTCGCGCTAAACAGAATAGAAAAGTGAAAGGTCTAGATTTTTGATTGTCTATATAGACAAGAGCATACTCTCCTACTTTCACACAAATTATAATTAAACAGAGCAGATAATAGAGCAAATAACAGATCGGATAACAGGAATTCAAATTCCCACAAAAACGCTCGCACTAATCGCAAAGCTATCGTGTTGAAATTGAAACAGAAATAGAAAAAGAACAGAAACAAAAATGAAACAGAAACAAAAAAGAAGCTGTTGCGTAGAAATACAGAGCCGCTCTTCTAGAACCTGCAAAAAAGATTTTTTTTTTTTGCAGTCATGCTATTCTGGAACCTGTGTCTCACAACTCACAAAAACCTAAAAAAAAAAATATTAGTTCTTAGGGACGTGGGTTCCACCGGGCGTGCCAAAATGAAGAGGGGAAAACAGATTTGAAGGTCAAATGATCAAAACATACAGAATGCTAAAATATCATTAAAAGACTATTTCACCTTGCTATTTTACCTTCTCCTTCAGATTGAGCTTGATGAAGTGAAGACGCCCCTTGGTAATGCTCCACTTGATGTGCTCCTTTGATTGCTGGATGTGGATGGCTCTTCAATGTTGTGCACAAATGGAATGGATTTGAAAAATGATAAGAATGAGATGATCAAGTTGCCAAGATGATTTCCTGAGCTCAAAAAGGCAACATAAATTTATTGGATTTCAAGATGTTTTGAATGAAGGGATGGAGCCCTATTTTATAGGAAGAGGAGAGGAAAATGAATGGCTACGAATGGCTAGGATGAATTCGAGATGAAGGGATAAGATTTACTTGTGAGCTCACACAAGGTCCAAGAGAGGGTGTGGAGACCAAGAAATATGCCTTAAAGGCATTTCGTATCTCCACACTCCACAAGATGCATTGGAGGAATTAAAAATTCTCCAAAAAAGGATATCATGGAGATTGGAGGAATAAAAAGGAATTAAAAATTCCTTGGGAGAGGGGATGCTTAGAGGAATGTGTGATTTCAAAAATCTTACATTCACCTAGGAAAAGAGCATTTAAAGCTAGTGGCTAGATGAAAAGGACAAAGAGTTGACTTTGTGGCTAATCATGATGATTAACCATTAATGACTCATTAGGAGAGGGATTAGAGGAAATGTTAGGTGGGATTAATATTTGTAGGAGAATTTGACTAGGAGAGAGAATGAGTGGAAGGAATAAAAAATTAGAAGAATAATGTTAAGTGAGTTTAGGGAGTTTCTAGAAGAATGAATTAAGAAGATGATTTGTAGGAATCATGTAGGTTAACTAATTAATTGAAATTAATTAGCTAAGAGGAAGATTTGTGAGGATTTGATTTTTTTAGAAGAATAAAGAGGGATTGATTTATTAAATAAATCAATCATATGCTATAGTGACAATATTAATTATATTTAATTAATATTGAGAGGAATTTGAATTAACATAATTAATTAATTAATTATGCGAGGAATTAAAAATAATTAAAATAATTATTTTTAAGTGTCTACACCACCATTATTGCATCATGCCTAGAAGGTGACATGGGTAACCCTTGCACAAAATCCATGCTAATAACTTGCCACTTGTGTTGAGGTACATCGTGCAATTGTAACAATCCAGTTGGATGTCTATGTTTTACCTTTACTATTTGACACTCCAAACATTTAGCCACATACTTGATAATGTCATTCTTCATCCCTTGCCAAAAGTATAACTTCTTTAGATCTGCATAAAGTTTATTAACTCCTGGGTGCCCTGAATAAGGGGCATTGTGAGCCTCCGACAAGACTACTTCCCTTAAGTTCCCTGAATTAGAAATATAGATTCTATTATTGTATCTGAGCAACCCATCTTCATCTAATGTATACCCTTCAATCTTAGGATCGGTTGGATCGTATTCTAAAGTCAATTTGACTTGCTCATACCATGGGTCATGTCCTTGTTCATCTATTACTTGCCTTTTGAAAGAAGTTTTGAATGTTGCTATAGTCATCAAGTGTCTCCTCCTACTTAAGGCATCTGCCACCCTATTTTCCTTCCCCTTAATATATTCAATTTCAAAATCATATTCACTTAGTAACTCTAACCACCTTCTTTGTCTGGCATTTAAGTGGGGTTGGGTAAAGATGTACTTTAGTCCTTGGTTATCTTACTTTAACTCAAAGGGCTTCCCTAGTAAGAAGTGTCTCCATTTTTGTAGGGCATGCACAATTGCTGCCAACCCTAAGTCGTGGGGTGCATAATGGACTTCATGAGTCTTTATCTTTCTGGATTCGTAAGCTACTACCCCTTCATCTTGGACAAGTACTCCTCCTAAACCTTCAATAGAAGCATCAGTTATGACTGTGAAGTGTCCATTTGGATCTGGTACCTTTAGAATGGGTGCTGAAGTTAGTTTCCCTTTCAAAATTTGGAATGCCTTATCACTTTGTTCTGTCCACACAAACCTTTTACCCTTCCTTTGTAATGAGGTGATGGGGTTTGCTATCTTAGAGAATCCTTCCACAAACCTCCTATTGTAACCTGCTAGCCCCATAAAGCTTCTTACCTCTGAAACGTTTTTAGGGATCGACCATTCTACTATTGGCTTTATCTTATCTGGATCAACTGCTATTCCTTCCTTTGATATTATATGCCCAAGGTAGTGAATCTTTTCCTTGAAGAAGGCACATTTTGACAATTTCCCATATAACTTATGTTCTCTCAACCTTTGCAAAACAATTTGTAGGTGTACTAAATGTTCCTCCTCATTCCTAGAGTAAATCAATATGTCATCTAGAAATACCAAAACAAATTTATCCAAGTAGTCATGGAGTACACTATTCATTAGGTTCATAAATGCAGCTGGGGTGTTGGTTACACCAAAAGGAACTATTGTGAATTCATAATGCCCATATCTAGTCTTGAAAGCTGTCTTCGGAATGTCTTCCTCCTTAATTCTGAGTTGATGGTACGCTGACCGGAGGTCTATCTTTGAGAAAACTGCTGCTCCTTTCATTTGGTCAAAAAGATCCTCTATGCGAGGTAAGGGATACCTATTCTTTATGGTGACCTTGTTCAACATCCTATAGTCGATGCATAGTCTTCAGGTTCCATCCTTCTTCTTAACAAATAAGACTGGTGCTCCCCATGGTGGTACACTTGGCCTTATTAATCCCTTAGCTAAGAGTTCCTCTAATTGCATTTTGAGCTCTTGCAATTCAGTTGTGTTCATTTGGTAAGGTGCCCTGATACCGATTCAGCTCCTGGTAGAACTTCGATAGAAAAGTCAAACTTCCTTTTAGGGGGTAAGTCGGGTAATTCTTTTGGAAAAACACCCTTGAATTCTTTTAAGAAAGGGGTATTTTCAAAGGTCGTGGTATTTTCCTCCTTCCCTTCATCAATTTCAACCATATAGATTAGGCCTCCTCTTCTCCTTTCCTTCTTTAATTGCATGGCTGAGATGGTTTCTATATTAATGGGTTTAAACTGTCCTTGGATTTTGACCTTTGTCCCCCCATCATCCAAACATTCAACAACTTTTTTATAGCAATATACATTAGCTTGATGGTCTGTTAACCAACTCATTCCAATAATTACATCATATAATCCTAGGGGTGCCACATAGAGATCTACCCTTGTTTCGAACTCAGGAAATTGTACCCTTGCCCTCGGCAAACACTTAGTTACTTCCCTAGTTGCCTTATCCCCATATTGAACCGTCCATGATGACTCCATTTGATTAACTTTTAATGCATATTTGCTTACTAATTCAGGTGAGATGAAACATTCAGATGATCCAGTGTCAATTAGAATTGAAATTGGTTGTTCAAATAATGTACCTATAGTTTCCACGGGAACATTCTGGTATCTTCCTATTCGGTTCCTAACTGCTGCATGAATCCTTTGTTGGGGCCCTTGTTGGGGTTGATTGGCCCTAATCTGTCCTTGCATCCTGGGACACTCTCTAGCAAAATGGTTTCCCCCACACATGAAGCATCCACCCAGAGGACCCCTCCTACCTTGATTCCTAGGGGGATCATTCCTTATTTCATTGGCCCTGGGTGGATAAGTTACCTTGTTCTGCTGGTCATTCCTGTTATAGTTGCCTCTGTTATTATTGCTCCTATTATTATTATTATTATTTCCATTCCTCTGATATTGATTAGGAGGTGGCCTTCTTTCGGAAGAATTATTCCTTTGACCTTTGTTGAAATTAGTGTTCCCATTGAATTCCTGCTTCCTTTTAAATGAGTGGTTCCCATTATAGTTCCGCCCTACTAGTGTTTGAATCTTCCTCTCTTGCCTTAGGGACTTTTCAAGTACTTCGTTCATGTTTTTGGTTCCATGCATGTCAACCTCTGCCCCTATGTTGGTATTTAGCCCCAAAATGAACTTCCTTGCTTCGCCTTCTTCATCTTTCTGGTACATAGGTACATATTTAAGTAACTTGGCGAACTTATCCTAATATTGTTGAACAGATAGGGGCCCTTGATGTAGATTATGGAATTCTGTCACCTTCTCATCAAAGAACAATTGAGGGAGCCACCTCTCTCGGAAGTGGTGAATAAATTGATCCCATGTGACCGTATCCCTGCTATACCCATTTTGTTCCTTGGTGTTGGTCCACCAACTCACTACCTCCCCTGTGAGTTGATAGGAACCCCATAAAGCCTTGGTTGTTTCGCTAAAATCTCTTAGTTCAAAATACTTTTCCATTTCATTTAACCAATTCTCAGCTCCTTCACCAATTTGCCTCCCATCGAACTTAGGAGGGGTGATTTTCTTTAAGTCCTTGGAGAGTTCCAGTATGTTATTTTCTTTTCTAATACCCATCATATTCCCTTGATTGCTACCAGGGTTTCCATTTTCGGTACCACTTCTATTTTCAAAGTTATTCTGCCTTTCCCTAAGGTCCTGCTTTGATAGTTCCAAGAAGTTGATTTTATCTCTTTGTTCAGTTAGAAGGTTGATTATAGCTTTGACCCCATCTTCGTTATTTCCTGGGTTGTGTCAATCCTCTTCATGACCTTCCTCATGGTTTTCTTCCCTTTGACTCCTAGTACGTCTTCCATTACCCCTTCCTCTTCCTCTTCCTCTTCCTCTTCCTCTAGCCATTCTAGGTTTTTACCTGAAAGTTAAATTATGTACTTAGTTCTTGATTTAGGATTTTAAAATTTAATTTCTACCATTGCAAAACATTCGCTTAGTTGTATAAATTGAAGTGAGCACAACGCCTAGATTTGAACCTTTGCTCTGATACCACATGTAGTAACCCACCATAATTAACTCAACAAAATTGACCATTCTTTTTTTTTTTGTTTAATTTAATCATTGTGTTTGATTCAATTGCATACTCTGGGCATCCATCCATTTAGATTAGGCATTCATCAATCTAGGATGAGCATCTAACCATACGGGTTAGGCATTTGTCCATACGGGACATAAGATTTCATCTATCCAATACGAGATAGGCATCTACCCATACGGGGTAGGCATCTATCCAATCGGGATAGGCATCTACCCATGCGGGGTAGGCATCTATCCAATCGGGATAGGAGGTGCTCTGGCTAGAGACTTAGACT
Source organism: Cryptomeria japonica (assembly GCF_030272615.1). Classification (NCBI taxonomy): domain Eukaryota; kingdom Viridiplantae; phylum Streptophyta; class Pinopsida; order Cupressales; family Cupressaceae; genus Cryptomeria; species Cryptomeria japonica. The sequence goes on along the minus strand of NC_081410.1, from coordinate 521,489,518 downwards.
CATCAGGACCATTCGAGTCCTGAGCCACTCACTAAGTACTACACTCTTCTAACAGAAGTGCACCGAGGTCGCCGTCCTTAGGGGTAATTAAATAACATAATACAAGCTTGAATTCCGCCTCGGAATTTGGCTTAAAGCCTCGGGAAGTCAAGCGAATCCATATGAGATTCCTTCTGAGTATGCATTGAATTACTTTTTCCCATTTTAATTATCTTTCAAATTAGGATTCTATTCAATCCTTCTATACCAAGCCTAGACCCCACCCATGAACGCCTGAGTACGAGGGACAACTCCGTCCCAAGATTGCCTACATACTCGCTTCGGCATGGGATCAAGGCGTAAAGTATGTAGTTCTATTTTCTACTCTATGGTTTGATGTAAACTGATTAGTGGGTACGCAACCCTTTCTAGGGTCAATGTCCCAGACAGTTTCTCTGTGGTTGCTACCCATGGTGGTAGCACTTAAACAAAGGCTCAAGATAGCCTATTGTTTATAGCCTAACAACTACATCCTAACACCTATCATGAGCGTCACCCTTGACCAAATTGTCCATCCCCAATATCTCTTCAAGATTAAAATCAATTTCATAAAAGCATTTTACTTAACCAACCCTAAAGGGTGTTTACTATGGTTTATCTCAACCTATGTAAAATCATTTAAAAATTATCTTATTAGATTATCGATCCAAGGGGGATTACCCGCCCCTTGGATTTTAACTTCCAAGTGTCCCTTATTACTCCCCGACGATTTATAGGGATGATGCCACAAATGTCGTTGATGTAGCTTTATTAGGCGTTAAGTGCAGTAGTTCAACACGATGGCATTACCTGTAAGCGTGACCCAGAGGCACCGTATATACCGAACGCTACTAGGTTTAGGTTTCCATCTTCCTTTATTTAGTTTTCTAACTAAGAAGCTATGAAAACATCATGCTTGCAAACAATTACTAATTGAACGTGCATAATTTTAATTGATTGAAATAACTACTTGATGAATTACGTAGAATAAAAACCATAACTTGGAATATAACTTGCATATGAAAAACTTGCATATTAATAATTACATGTGTACATGCATGGAGATGATAACGTCAAATAAATGTAGTTAATCTATAAGTAATTTGCATGATATAAGAATAGTGTAACTTGCGTGCATGATTAAGCAATCCAAAAATAGTGATTAATTTAGGCATTCGATTCAAATCGTATTAATGTGAATTAATTACTAAAGGCCAACTAAGTGCCCAATGGATCTTAAATGGAATGAATAACTCTAATTAAATATAATTTACGAATATAAAATTTACCAAGGATAATTTAATCATGAATTTACTACACGATAATCCCCAATATTTATAAACTTTTCTAAGTTAAATTCAACAACTTAAAATATATACTAAGGAAAGAATTAACATTTCCTAAATTGCAATTATTAGCAATTAAACTTAAAATTTAAACAAAAATAATTATTAGCAATTAACTTGAAATTTAACCCCAAAGTAATTACTAAAAAAAATTCTAATTTGCAAATTAAAAAGCATATATATATATAAACTATTTACAAAATAAAATAAGCGAATTCCTTTTTTTTTTTATTGTTTTAAATAGTAAATAGGGGGGAGTGGGGACCATGGGTCCCATCACCCCCTGCGGTCTTGCATGCGCAGGCTCGCAGGGTTGAGGGGACACCATGGTCCTCTCCACTCCCCTACGGCCACTGCCGTGACAGTGACCGCAAGGGTAGTGGGGGGTACCGCTGCCCTCGACGGTTACAATACCCGCCGCCCTTGTACGCTACCATTATGCATTCGAATATTTTTCGAAGACCGTGCCATAATTACATGCAACATTAATATATTTTAACATTTGAAATAAATTTAATATAATTATAATGCAACATTAATATATTTTAACATTTGAAATAAACTTAATATAATTATAATGTAACATTAATATATTTTAATATTTGAAATAAACTTTATATATATATATATATATATATATATGGTTTCATATTGACAATTACTTAATGATATATAAAAACAAAAAAGAATTTATTTATGAAAATAAGAACATGGATAAAATAGATGACCAAACAATTGTTTTAGATTGATTCTACAGTAAACAGGAGGTTAACATTTACAGAGAGAGAGAGAGAGAGAGAGAGAGAGAGAGAGAGAGAGAGAGAGAGAGAGAGAGAGAGAGAGAGAGAGAGAGAGTGCTTATTCCAGCATTCACAGGGGGGAAGTTTATTTCCAGATTTCATAGGGGAATTGTTTATTTTGAGTATTCGTTTCCAGTATTCATAGGAGGATTTTATTCAACTGATATTCATAGAGTTTCAACCAATATTCACAGAGAGATTTTTATTCAACTCATTTCAGAGAGAGATTTTATTCAACTCATTTCACAGAGAGATTTTATTTAACTAATATTCACAGAGAGATTTGTTTAACTAATAATCACAGAAAAGAATTATTTAACTAATAATCTCAGAGAGATTAAAGAATGAGATTCAGATTTTCATTCGAAGAACCAGAGAATTGAATTAGAGGGAAGAAATAAAGATTCAAATCACACATGGAAGAATTTTAATCTCAGAAAGAGAGATTTTAAACAAATAAAAGAATATGATTTTCTTTTTGCTAAAATCTTTGGAAAAAAACAAAAACAAGATCATGTGCATATTTTCTTAAGGGAAATAAAATAATTAAATAAATATCTTTTGCATGCACTATATGAAAGCATTATCATTATTATTTTATCCCCAAATAAAAGATTTAAAATCTAATAAAAGAATTTCTTTATATAAAGGAAGATCTATAACTATTTTTTTTTTGATAATACGAATTCCTCATAAGTGAATGTGAAATAGGAGAGAACCTGGTTTATCGAGCTTGATGTTGAATCCACTAGTTATCCTTTTGATCCTTCCTTGCAACTTGAGAGAATTCCTTCAACAACAACTTAAAATTCCTACAACGAAAAATGAGACTACCAAAGAGGATCTACTTCTAAAACTTGGGAAATTTTCTTCAAAACATAATCAACTCCCTTCTTTGAAACTTGCATATAATTTTATAAGAAAATTTTCTCTATTCCACTATCTAGAAAATTAAATTAAAAAGGAGATTCTTTCCCAATTTTGGACTTCATGCAAATTGATTAGACTTAGTGGGGGAGTTACATGCAAGGTGGTGGAGAATCCTCTAGAAGCTTCTTATTCTTCCTACAACATGTGCCATAATTGGAAGTGGAAAATAAATAAATAAAATAATATATATTTTCCATGTGTGTGTGTGTGTGTGTATTATTATTTTCATTCTTTTTATAACATTTATTCAATCATTAAATAGCTTATCCAAAAATATAATAGAATTGTATTTTAAATCCAAAAGTGATAAAGGAGGGTTGTGACATATAGGCCTCAATCATGCTTGCGTGACTTCAAGTGGTAATTTCAAACGAAATTCCTGACTAAGAACTATAAAAATAGAAGCTACCTGATTCACCTCCGAAAGGGTGATAATCTTTGTGCAAGAGAGATAGTAACTCTCCCAAGACACTTGCCATATCGTGCCCCCATTAGTGTTTGGATTCGGATAATATGGCGTTGAGAATCCATTGTGTGAGACTTAGCGATCGTATTCTTGTTAGCTATTGGGTGTGTACCTAAGTCAGCAAGCAAAGGTTTTCATTCTCAACCAATCTCCTTAGGATAGACTGATTGATGTGTTTTTAATTGTTCAAAACCTTTGAGACAAAAATACAATCTGATTTCTGTGTTTATAAATCAAGTCAAGATCTTATCCATTGAAATACAACAAACATTGAAAACTCAAACTTCAAACTGTCAAATTCACAAGTTTTGCAGCAGATTAGCTCTTTCAATCCAAACAGTCACATCTACAGTCTAAACAGTTGCATTTACAGTCCAAACATTAGCTTTTATAGTTCAAACATTAGCTCTTTCAGTCCAAACGGTCGCACCTTCAGTCCAAACAGTCGTATTTTCAATCCAAAGGTCAGCTCTCTTGGTGTTAATGTCAAATTTGTCATATTTCAACATTAACTCTCAAAGGTTGAGCATATTACAGAGTTGGGTCAAAATTGTAATCTCCTAAGTTCAAACACTCAATTTGCTAAACCTACATATCATTATTTGAACTTTAGAGTCACTGTATTGCAGAACAGAGTTCCTGGTCTATCAGTCAGCGTTTCTGGTCTTTATGTCAGTGTTTCTGGCCAGTATAGTAGCATTTTTGGTAAGTCTGTCAGAGTTTCTAGTCCAAACAACAGTGTTTCTGGTCCAAACAACAGAATTCCTGGTCTAAACAACAACGTTTCTGGTTAGTACAACAGAGTTCCTGGTCATTTTGTCAGCGTTTCTCGTAAAATACATCAAAATCAGAAAACAAAAACAACCCATTTCTCAAACAGTCTAACATAGAGAGTAGGTCATCTTGTTGGATCATTCAATCAGGTTATCTTCTGTCAAAAATAGATTCAAGAACAAGACACACAAAAGTCTCAAGTATTCACCTCAAACAAGTTAAAGATCAAATACCTTAAAGTGCAACAACACATTGTCTTTGATAAACTAATCGTTCAAACATAGTTTCTCATCAGGATCTATCATCCTTTAATCACAAAACTACAACGCTTGATCAAAATAACATCGTTCTCTATCATAGGATATATCATTCCTATTGAACTTGGTCATATCAAAAATCACAAAATTTGCACTCCAAAAAAACTAAGATCGAAAAACCTGTAAACAAGAAAATACTTGAAAAGATCATTTCGTGTCTATACATCCACAACTTTCACCTCAACAATTGATCACTTATAACGACACATTTCTCAATATTTAAAACTTGAAAAACATTCAAAACATGTGTATGCCCGTTCTAACCAGGGCTCAGAGACGAAAGATTGCAGAAACAGAAATAGAAACATTTGAAATAACTAAAGACTATAGAAACATGGAACACGAAGATGAAATACAAGTTGAAGAGGAAATAACAGAACAACATGTCAGAGACATCAAAAAAGATCCTCAATTCGAAAAATTTATGCAAAAAATATTGGAGGGAGAAAAAGAAAAATATTTCCTAATGTTAGCCAAATCTGGTGCTACACTCCCCCAAGATTTTGATGTAAGCAAATTGACACAAAAGAAAAGTGATCCTCCTCCTAATAATGAACAATATGAGGACATCTTTGGTCTCAAAATGAATAACACGTCAATTCCTAACAACACCAGAACCAATGAAGAGACTTACATCCCCAACAGAGATGAAGTAGAAATTCTAAATAACGCTCAATCTAATGAGGATACAAGAAGGACCAGGGATGAACCAAGAAGAGATTGAGATCCTCCTAGAATACAAAATTAGGGTTGTTCTATGCTCAAAGATACCATTGCTAAATAAGAAATAAGGACAATCACGAAATCCTTAACTATCTAAGCAATTCAAACATAAAACCAATGAAATAATGCAATTAAGAAATAGGAATTAAAATCATTCAATAAAACTCCCTATCCCAAGATGGCATATCGCTTCCATTGCTCTTCTCCTCTTCGTGGTATGATGGCTCTCAGATATTGCGCTGGTAACCTGTAAATGACACGAAGATTCAAAGTTTGTGATTTAGAGTAAAGATTTAGGAGGATTGAAAATGGAGATTGGATGCTCATTTTATAGAAAATTGGAGAAGATTGATTGAAAGATGGAACAAAATGATCAAGAGGTGTGAACTCAGGTGAGCTCAAATGCAAGTTGATAGTTGAACTGCTGATTGTAGGAGTAAAACTCAAAAGATTGAATAGATTAATTGAGTCAACTGATTGAGAAAAAGTTGATTGAAGGAAGAAAAAGAATGATTGGTGGAAATAAAGAAGATGACACAAAGAGCTTAATTTAGAAAAAGCTAACTGGAAAATGGAAATAGAAGTTGAAGAGATAAATGATTTAATTAATTAATTGATTGAATTAATTAATTTAGCATGTGCTTGCATTTAGATTTAGATTTTCAATTTAATCTTTGCATGAGATATTATTCAAATAATTGAATTTATTAATTCAATTTAGCATTTGAATATATTTGGAACTTGACTTTGATTTTCAATTTGGTTTTTGAAATCATGCACATGTATTTGAATTAGGAAGAAATTAGAAGAATATGAAATTAAAGGAAATTAGAAGTTGGGGATTTGGAAATGGAAGAATTAAAAGAATTAATTAAATAATTTAAAGAAACTATTTAATTATTTTAGAAATGGAATTTAATTAAATAATAAAGATTATTTAAATTAAAGGGATTAAATCATAATTAATTAAATAATAAATATTTAATTAATATTTAGAAAAGGGTTGAATGATTAGATGATTGGAGATAGAAATTGAATAATTAGTAATTTATTTAAATAATGAAGATTATTTAAATTGGGGAATTAACCATAATTAATTAAATAATAAATATTTAATTAATATTTAGAAAATGATTAAAATGATTAAAATGATGATAGAATAGGAAATAGAATAATTAGTAAGATAATGAGGAAATATGAAATTAGAAGAATTTAGATTAATTAACTTAATTAAATAATTAAAGAATTATTTAATCAATTAGAGGAATAATTAGTACATGATCAATGAGACATTTTTAGGTGTCTACAAGGGTTATGCTAGAACAAATCATGTTGATAATCCTATCATGACTCTCACACAACAACTACAAACATTGCAAACACAAATCCAAGATATGCAAAGAGGAAATATTAGACGATACTCGCTTCAAGAAATATGTCCTTATCCGTTCAATAGAAACCTCAACATGATACCTTTTCCTATAGGTTTCGAGACTCCGAGGTGTGAAAAATATGACGGAAGCACTAACCCTCAAGATCATATAAGAGAATTTTGCACACTGAGCATGGAGTTTGCACATGAAGATACATACTTAATGAGACTATTTCCAAAAAGCTTAACTGGATTAGCTATGGAATGGTTCTCCAAACTTCCACTAGGAATCAGATCATTTTCAGAGTTGGTGGATAAGTTTGTATCCCAATACGCTTATAACATCCAACATGAAATAACCATGCTAGACCTATGTAACACAAAACAAAAAAGCGGAGAACCCTTCATGACATTCTTACAACGATGGAGGCGGTTAGCTTTGAGGTATCCTTGTACAGTGCCGGAGTATGAAAAAATGGACATTTTCATAGACAACTTAAATGATCAAATGAGTTATTATCTAAAAATGCAAGGAAATCAAAGTTTTGCAAAAATGATTGATAATGGAATCAGAATGGAAGAAGCCATGATAAAGAAAGGTGTGTTGAAAATATTCAAAGAAGGAGTTCACCCTCCTAACAACACTAACAACAACAATCACAATGATAAACCAAAATTTTGGAATAGAAATCGTAATGTCGTCAATGACGGGATAGTGGATAACAACAATATAAAACCAAAGCAACCATTTTTCAACTTATCCAATCACTCAACAACAACTCAACAAAAGAACAATCACCAAAAAACAACTATCAATTTTTTTTTTCGAAGACAATTTACAAACATTAGCGAACCCCTTGGGTCTGCATTAAAAACACTTATTGCAAACAAATTGATTACTTTACTAGAAGAAAGAAACTTTGAACCCAAGGTAAAACCTACTTGGTGGAATGACAACCATTATTGTGATTTCCATCGAAACAAAGGACACCAAACAAATGCTTGTCAATGATTAAAACATGTCATCCAAGATTTGATTGACAATGGAATAATAACTGTGGATGGACATACAACAAATGAATCTCACACAACTTTCAAAACTCCATTTCCTAATTATGAGAAGGGTGAATCATCAACATGGCAAAATGGTAAAGGTAAAGCAAAGGTAAACTATGCTCATGCATATGACAATATGGTAGATGTAATCGTGGTTAAAGAGCAACAACATCACAAACCTGCTCATGTTATCACATGAAGCAAAGCCAAAGTGGTTTTTCTGGGTCCTACAACAAACATGTCATCCACTACCAAACAATACAATCTAGTGGATCAATTACAGAAAACACCCCCACAAATATCCATCTTAGAACTTTTAAAACTGTCACCTGAACACAAAGATATTCTTGAACGAGCATTAGTAGATACCATAGTGTCCAAAGATCTTGATATAGATCAATTCCAAACCATGGTGGGACACCTCACAACTTCTCACTGCTTATCATTTATCGAAGAAGATGACATGTCCTTGCAACATCCCCACAACGCTCCTTTGCATATTGAAGTCCTCGTTCACAAAATGCGAGTTAAACGTGTTCTAATAGACGGTGGAACTGGCCTAAATATTTGTTCATTGAGTCTTATTCGTGCCTTAGGATATTCAGAAGATGCAGTTGATCCCCACAAAAAGATCACCATAAAAGCCTATGATGAAGAAGAACGTTCCTCCAAGGGAATTGTGATACTACCCATCAGAGTGGGACCGTTATAGAAAAACACAGCATGCCAAGTTTTGGACTTGGAGTTATCATATAATATACTCCTGGGGACACCATGGATACATGACTTGCAAGCTGTCCCATCAACCTATCATCAATGTGTCAAATTTCCCTATGATGGACAAGAAATCACAATATCTACAGATTCAAATCCATTCTAGTATTGCAACAATCTAAAAGTGGCTCAAGAAGTCATTGTTCCTCATAACAGGGAGGCGTCATCTTCGAACACACAATCCAAAGAATAATCCTTTGCCTCTATTTTATCAAGTATGGAAAAACAAATGCAGTTAAGAGATCAAGGAAATGGAGAATACTCAATATCACAATTACCACTCTCTCCTAAATCCTTTGGAAAACCATCAAACTCTAAACAACAACCAATTGTGAAACATCTTTCGATATTTGATGGAGCATTCATTAGTGTTGGAACCTTGTCAGAAGAGATAGAAGACAAAGATGTGCTACAGTGGCTATACAAAGATGAAGAAATTCAACAAAAGGTCAACAATGTCAGAATACCTACAGAAAAATATGGAAAAGGATTCAACATTCTTCAAAAGATGGGATACACTAGAACAGGTCCTATAGGAAAAAGAAAAGAAGGTATCTCAGAACCTATCCAACCTCATAATCAGCAAGCTACAGACAAAGCAGGCTTAGGGTATGGACAAGTTACTCTACCAGAAGACACATTTTCTAACCAACAAAAAGAAGAATATGAAAACAAACAAGAACAACTTGCAATTGAAAGGGAGGAAGCATCTGCAAAGCAACGAGCACAACCAAACATGAAATGGAAAAAGAAACAATCCTCAAATCAACAAGAGAAACAAACCAATAATACCTCCCAAGCAACATTAACTCTCAATCAAAACAAGCATGAACCTAGTACTAATCAAGGAGAACTAATAGTAAAGTTGATAGAACTCAATCTCAGTCCAGAAGAAGTTGAATATGAAAGAAGGAAAGATATAGAAAGACAAACAAAAGAAACACATCAAAAGCTATATGAACAAATTTGTAGATTGCAAGCTGCAAGTGAGATAGATTCTGATGAATGGGAATGGGATTCCTATCATTCTGAAGAATCAGCTGAAGAAAATTGCTTTAAAGAAGATGTAGGAGTCGATGTAGTTCACACGTATGCGGGAAAAACGTTAGGAACTAGTTCACTTGAATTAGAATCACATTTGGCTAACTTGGACTTAATTGAGGATGATCAAGAACTTCTTGGGCGAGGTCATTCTGATGAGGGTACCGTTCTAGACATTGACATACATATCGAAAACTTTGATAACTCAATCATGACCCTAAATACTCTTGAAACATCTCAACCGGATGATCCTTTACCTTTACTCCACCCCGAACTTATTGAATGGGAGAATGAAGGACATATTGCCATTGATACCTTTCCAAATGACTATGCCATATCTATATATCTTAATGCAATTGAACCCGCAACAACTTCCACCAGGAATTTCAGCAACGCATCTTTCAGTCAAGTGGGTACCAAATCTCCTAGTCGCAAAAGCGAAAATAAAGAAAACAATATCAGGTCTAATGTTGAAAACCATTTCTTGGCAACATTAGATCAGGAAAAAGTAAAAAGGAAGGATGCATATAATGGTGAAAACCTCCTTGAGGCGCCAGAAGATGGGAGATTTGACACTTTACCTGAGTACTATCAAGAAAGGTCATCAATTTTGATCGAACCAACAGAAGCAGTTAATATTGGGACAATAGAGAAACCAAAGATCCTACATCCAATAACTTCTCTATCAGAAAAAGAAAGGAAAGAATATATGGAATTATTTACACGATGGCAAATCAATTTCGCCTGGTCATATGCAGACATGCCAGGATTAGATCCAGAGCTTATTATGCATCACTTGAATGTCAATCCAGGAGCCAAACCAGTCAAACAAAAAATAAGAAAGATGCATCCACATATTGCTCTCTTGGTCAAAGCAGAACTAAAAAAATTACTGGATGTAGGATTCATCAGACCTATAGCATATCCTCAATGGGTATCAAACATTGTTCCTGTTTCAAAGCCAGACAAAAGTATTAGAGTATGCACAGACTTCAGAGATCTTAATAATGCATGTCCAAAGGATGACTTTCCTTTGCCTAACATTGACATCATTGTAGATTTAACAGCTGGACACTCCATGTTTTCTCTAATGAATGGTTTCTCCGGATACAATCAGATTAAAATAGCACCTGAAGATCAAGAAAAGATAGCTTTCACATGTCCGTGGGGTACTTTCTGCTCGAACGTCATGCCTTTTGGATTAAAGAACGCAGGTGCCACATATCAGAGAGCTATGACAACAATATTCCATGACATGATGCATACATTCATGGAAGACTATGTGGATGACATCTTGGCAAAATCATACAACAAAGAAGAACATATTGAAATATTGGAAAAGATCTTTGATCGGTTAGAACAGTATAAGCTACGGCTAAATCCCAAGAAATGTGCCTTTGGTGTCACTTCAGGAAAGCTATTGGGATACATTATTTTAGCTAGAGGTATCGAAGTAGATCCAGCTAAGGTCAAAGCAATCATGGAAATGGCATCCCCTAAGAATATAAGTCAACTCAGATCACTACAAGGAAGATTGCAGTCAATCAGAAGATTTGTGGCTCAATTAACAGATAAATGTCAACCATTCACCCATCTATTACATAAAAATGTTCATTTCAAGTCAGACCATCAATGTGAGGATGCATTCAACAAGATCAAGGCATATCTCATGCAACCACCTGTTCTAATGTCACCAATTCCAGACAAGCCGTTATTTCTCTATATATCGACCATTGAAGTATCATTAGGAGTTTTGCTTTCACAATAGGATAATGAAGGAAAAGAGTGAGCCATCTACTACATCAGCAAAACACTAGTGGGATACGAGCTCAACTATTCCCCAACAGAAAAAGCATGCTTGGCGGTAGTTTTTGCTTCTCAAAAATTAAGACACTATCTATTGTCTCACTCCATCAAGTTGATAGCTAAAATCAATCCATTGAAATATTTGCTCAGCAAGGCAACATTGACAGGACGACTAGCAAAATGGATCATGATCCTAAGTGAGTTTGATATTGAGTATGTAGATAGAAAAGCTATTAACGGACAAGTCATCGCAGATCAACTAGAAGAGGCACCACTTCAAGATGATCATCCTCTACAGATTGAGTTTCCTGACGCTGATATCCTAATAGTCACAACAAAAGCATGGCAACTATACTTTGATGGTTCATATATGCAGCACAGATCAGGAGCAGGAATTCTATTTATCACACCACAAGGTCATACCATCCCGAAAGCATACAAATTAAGCTTCCCATGCACCAACAACACTGCAGAATATGAAGCTTTGGTTACAAGTATCAAAATGGCTATGGAATGGAACATTACACAACTTCAGGTCTTTGGAGACTCTCAGCTCATCATCAATCAAATCAATAATGACTATCAAACAAAAGATGACAAACTCATGCCTTACAAAAAGATGGTGGATGACTTCAAGAAATATTTTGTTGAAATCACTTTTGAACAAATTCCAAGAAATGATAACAAAGCAGCAGATGCCATGGCAACACTTGCTTCTTTATTACAAACACAAGAAAATCAAGAGCATTATGAATTCCTGGTTGAAGAGTTGTTTTACCCGTCTCATAATTGTCCTGATTCCCAAACCATTTGTCAACTTATAGGACATGATTCCTCCTGCTATGGCCAAACTTACACATACCTGAAAGATAACATCTTACCTCCTGACTTATTGAAAAATCAAAAGAGAAACTTTATTCGCCAATCCTCTCATTATACTCTTGTCACAGATACCCTATTTAAACGAGGTCTAGACGATACTCTTTTAAGATGTCTCGAACAAGAAGAATCTGAGAAGGCCTTAAAGGAAGTCCATAACGACATTTGTGGCACTCATTCAAGTGGTCTTACCCTTTCGAAAAAACTCATACGCTTGGGTTATTATTGGCTGACTATGGAACGGGATTCTTTTCAGATAGTTAGAACGTGCAAACAATGTCAAATCTCTGGGAACTTGATCCATGCACCAGCACAAGAACTTCATGCTTTGGCAACATCTTGGCCTTTTTGTCAATGGGGTCTTGATCTAGTAGGAAAGATAAATCCTTCTTCATCCAATGGTCACAAATTCATCCTTGTAGCTACAGAATATTTTACAAAATGGATCGAGGTAGTACCTCTCACAAATATCATAGGAAAACAAATTGCTGCATTCATCTTGAATTACATCATCTGTCGCTATGGAATACCAATGACCATTATCACTGATAATGGGCGACCATTCAAGAATCATGATGTATAAGAGCTATGTGAGAAGTTCAAGATCCAACACAGATTCTCCACACCCTATTATCCACAAGGGAATGGGCAGGTAGAAGCATATAACAAAACTATTATGAAAATCCTCAAAAAGACAGTGAACAATGCTGGGAAAGGTTGGCATATTCAACTAAACCTTGCTCTCTGGGCATACCGCACACCAACAGGTGCCACACCTTTCTCTCTTGTATATGGATCAAAAGCCATATTGCCAATCAAAGTAGAGATTCCCTCTCTATGTGTATCACTAAAAGGTCTCATCCCAGATGAGGAACAAAGAGTGTCTAGACTACAAGAGTTAGAACTGATCCAGGAATGAAGACAAAATGCCTTTGACCATTTAAAGGTATATCAACAAAGAATATGCCGAAGTTATAATCACAAGGTCAAATCATGAATCTTTCAAGTTGGAGAACTAGTATTGAAGGAAAATCCACGAAATCAGTCAGATCGATAAAAGAAGGGAAAATTTGAACCAAACTGGTTAGGTCCATTTGTGGTCACAACAGTATTTGGGTTAGGGGCATATCAGCTATCAACACAAGACAGAGATCAACTCGAGGAACCCATCAATACCATGCATCTGAAGAAGTTTTATGTCTGAAAAATCCAAAAACAATGAAAAAGCTGAAAAATCCAAAAACAGTGAAAAAGCAAAAAAATCGAAAAATAGTGAAAAAGCAAAAACAGTAAAAAATAAAAATGAGAAAAAGTGCAATAAAAACAGATGGTGAATACCTGGCAAATAGGCGCTATTTGTCAGCTAGCTCTTCCATCTATTGGTTCGTGCTTTCTTTTGCTTGCATTCTTTTCCATCAGTGCTGTTCATATCATAAAGCCTTTTGTACATATGCTGGCATCCCAGGTGATTTCTCGTCATGGTTTGGATCATTAACTATATCATAATAAGGCTTGTTTTTAGGCTGGGGGCAAAATCCTGAACCTGGTTGGGGGCAAAAAGTGGCAATCATTTTGAGCTTAATCAAAGCAGGTAAAACAATAGTCAGACAACGCTTGTCAAATGAAAAATTGAGACACATCCAACGTTGAACATAAGATCACATTGTCAACCATTAACTACCACATATCAATCTAAACATGACAAAACACATATCAATGGATGATATATCTTGACTCATGATTTTAACACTTTGGCAATAATGGTTCAACTATTTTATTTGGATTTTCGCTATCATGATTTCTAAGTAACTCCAGGATGTCTTTGACTAGAGGAACGAGGAAGGAACATGATATTTTTCTTGTCTACTGTCTGTAAATTAATCATTAATATGTACAAAGTTGTCTAAGGAAATGATCATCAGAATATCATGGAAGACATTTCAGACTTGCATATAGAAATGGTTAATACTGCTTGTTTTACGCAAGCAACACTCTGGTCATCTTGGTTCAATTATACCTTGATGCTTGTGCTAACTTGCAATATCAAAACCCAGGAAAGTAGTGCTCAGGTCATCATGGTTCAATTATACCATTGATGTTTGCACTCACTTCCCACATTTTAAAGGCTCAATGATGAAACAAAGCAATGACTCCATGACCAGTCCTATCACTGCATTGCATTACATTTTAAGATAGATTTGCATTTCATTCTGTATGGGATCACAATGCTCATCTTTTCCAAGGCCAAAGCTAACATGGTGTTATCTCTCTTATTACGTGATTGAGTACATTGGACAATAACAAAAATAATCAATTCATTCATCCTGCATGATAAGTTAGTTCATCTCATGTAACCATTGCATACCATGGCATCATTCATATAAAGCATCAAATCATTCATTCATTTAGTAGGATCATTGCATGACATTCATCAAATCTCAAATCATATAACATAACACCATTGCATTGCATTGCATCCATCTCATATTAACATACATGAGAAAATCATAAAAATATCATAAACATAGAAAGCATTGCATCGCACAAACATCATATAGAATTATAAGCATCACCATACATATTTGCATTTGCATACATCATGTAAATACTGCATCATCATATATCCATCATCTAGAATTCATAAGCATATAGGAATTAAAGCATACATCAAGCATACATCATGAAAATAACTGCACATCATAATCATATACCAAATAGAATACATCCATCATCTCATAGGTCATGTAAAACGAATAGGATAGACTGCATATCATATCATCAAAACAAGACCAATGTCCAATGTACAATGATATCACAAAATATATGAGATACATCACAAATATACATCGCAGGAATCATCAATATCTCATCACAAAAAGGTGTGTACATAAATAGATCAATGTCCCATATCAGTGTGACCACTCAGACGTGGAGTAGAACTCTATCCTGATGCGGCAGGTAGAGTAGCACCAACTAGTACCCTTGTACATGAGTCCCCACCTGGGGGAGCTCTCTGAAGTGGCCCTATCACTCCTCGACTCTCAGTCTGGCTCTGTCCTGATCTCCTGCTCAGCTGTGAAAATCCTGGAGCCCTCCACTCAGGAGGAACATCAGTAAATTATAATGTCTTGTAATACTCAGCCTCTCGGATCCCCTGGCACATCATCTTCAGGGCACTCTTCCCTGAAGTAGACCTTCCTGACAACTGTACCTGTGTCTCAGCCTGCCGACACCTATCCATAGCTGCATCTCTCTCAACTAGGAGAGAAGCCATCTAAGTCTCTAGCTGGGCCATCTGAGAGTCCCTCTCTACTAGTTGACTCTCTACCTGCTGAACCTGAGCTTGTAGGTCCGTAATATGAGCCTGCTACTGATGCGACGACATCCTAATGAGGATTTGTCGAGGTGCCTCTACCTATGGCTGCTCAGCCCATGATACTGTAATAGGTACCTGCTCAACTGAGGAAACCTCCTACTCTGGAACTTGATGCCCCTGATCCCCTAGACCTGATCTCCTGCGTCTGACCACCCGGGCCATCCAATCTGTATATACATCTCTAGAAGATCTGGAACTGCTAGCTCCTGGTGTGCTTGTCGCTGCCACTGCCACTGCTTGACCATCTCCCCCATCATCATCCCCCTCATCATCATCTCCTCCATCACCCTGATCTCCTGCATCTCCTCCATATCCATCTCCATCTTCGCTATCATCTCAGTCTCTACCATCCCTCCGTTGTCTAGGAGCTCTACATCGTGGCCTCTCATCATCCTCATCTAACACTGGCTCTGGCTCATCCGAACGTGTCAGTCTTGGAAACCTGTGTACATACTCATGTGTCATCCCATTATCCATCACACTTGGAAGATAATCCCAATCCATAGGCCCCAATGATCGATACTCTGCGCAGGCATGGTCATATGAAATAGAAGGCCCCCAAGTAGCCACATCTAATCTCCGGTGAGCATAATGAGCTATACCCTATGGTATCCCTTGTATCCTACCATACTGTCTCAAAACCCTCATACAAGGGAATCACTTGATGACATAAGGTGTCGAGCCAATTAGATATCGTGTCATGAATACATATGGCATCTCCGCTGCATCCTCAGGCCAAATCTCGCAGTCCCTGTATGGCCTCCATATCACAGTATCTAGGTCATCCAAGGTCTGTCTCTAGTACTCTAATTTGCCCAGCTTTTGCTAGACAATGACACCGGGATACCTGTCAGCGTAAGGTCTGCCTACAGGTCTCTCTCTGTCCACCAGTGGTCGTGTGATAGGTAAATGCTCCCAGGCCCATATCTGAAGCACAGTCACCCCTGCTGATAACGCAGCTGATCCCTAGTACACAACTCGGTGCAAGTCATGATACAAGTGTGCTAACATACATGATCCCCATGAAAATTAGGTCCCCTCCATCACCATCTGCTAAAGCAGACGACCCCATCCAATAGATAATCCCTTTGACCTATGATCAGGACAAAGGAAGCCTCCAATAAATCTAGCAAGCACAGTCGGTAACGTAGCATACCCTAGCTCTAACATCTCCTACCACGCAATATCATACTCGTCGATCTCATCATCCTCAAACACATGACAAAGTGCCTCTGTCCCACCCCGCTCGCTGAGATCATAATATACTAAATCGCCCATCACAGGGATTTGCAAAATTTGGTAGACATCCTCGGGTGTCACCGTCATCTCTCCAGTCGGCAAGTGAAACACATTATGTTCACTATGCCAGCGCTCTGCTAAAGCTGTCAGTAATCCCTGGTTTATCAGGGGCCGGGGCATGTCAAGAAGGGAAGACATACCACATCCACTAATGTGATCTTGCTCCGCCTGGCTAAGGCGGGGTATCAGCATCCATGTCTTCGGGAAACGCTCCCGAGACTGAAGAACGGTAAAGTGCTCCTACAATCAAATCATCTCATCATATCAGTTTCTTGATTTATCTATCTATCAAATCAATCTATCAGTCTATTTTGCTCAATTGCGATTTTTATCAAATCTCATTGGGCCTCTATCAATGATGCTCATCTATCATGAGGTCATTATTAATCTTATCTCATCTCGCGCATGCATCAAGATAATCAGAACTGATCATCAAATTTATCAATCAGGAGCATCTAATTTTATCAATTAGATAGCTAATCAAACCATAACTTATCAAAAATTGAAAAATCAAATCAAATCAAATCATTAGGACCCCATCACCGAATCATTTTCCAAAAATCAAGTCGGAAAAATCGTAAAAAATCATCAAAAAACCAAATATCAAAATCATCAAAATTGAAAAATCAAATCAACTCATCAAAAATTGAAAAATAAAAAAATCGTCAAAACTGAAAAAATTGAAAAATCATCAAAACCGAAAAAATCAAAAAATCGTCAAAAATCGTCAAAACGCCAAAAATGCAAAAATTGAAAACATCATCAAAATAAATAAATAAATAAATTTTTTTTTTTTTCCCCCTCCCCCCGGTTGGCGCCGCCAGCAGCGCTAGCGGTGGCGCCCACGACGCCTCCCGCAGCGTCAGCAGTTGCGCCTGTGGCACCGCTGGTGGGGCTCTGCTCCTCCACCTCCGCCTCCGCCCTCCTCTCCTTCGCTTCGCCTTTCCCTCTCCTGCCAAAAATTCAAAATTTTCAAAAACAAAAAATAAAATAAAATGCATGTATAATAAATTTTTTGTTGGGGTTAAAATGAATTTAAAAAAAAAATCCGAAAAACCCATTTCACTAATTGAAAAACCCATCTCAAAAATGCAATTTTCTCCCCAACCCATTTGGAAAAAAAGCTAAAAAATGATTTTTTTAATGCAAGTAGCTAAAATTTTCAAAAATTAACAAAGCTGAGTTTTCTTGAAGTACGTACCGAAGGACGCTCATATCGCCGAACTCGCTCGAACCTATGTTGATGGTACGGGATCACCATTTCTATCTTCCAGAGCAAATTTTCTCGAACAACTACAGTGCACAAATGAGGAGTGGAAAAAGGAGGTCACCTTTTTAAACTCATAATGGGGCATTTAAGTGGGATTTTTATTCCACTTATTGTTAATCATCTAATCAACTAATCAGTCTGGTAGGGCAGCATTTTCAAATTTCTTATCGGGAAATGAATCGGATTGACTCTACAAATCTCTAAACATCGGAAAATCATTAAAAATCTAAAAAATTTCAAAAATTTCAAAAAAAAAAAAAATCGCGAAAAATTCAAAAACATTCGAAAATTATCTGATTAATCTCCTGAGGGGGCATCCTCGCATCAATTTTTATCAATAAGAGTCTAGGACATCATATCGAGATTTATCATCTCCAAAATCAAAACTGCATCATATCGAGATTTATCATCTCCAAGATCGAAACTGCATCATATCGAGATTTATCATCTCCAAGATCGAAACCGCATCATATCAAGATTTATCATCTCCAAGATCGAAACCACATCATATCAAGATTTATCATCTCCAAATCAAATCAGTATCACATTGAAACCAAATCTGCATCAAATCAAGATCAAATCTACATTATATCGAATCAACAACATCATCAATCAAGTTTTCTTTGAACCAACGCGTCGTCACACATCGCTTCAAAGAGGGGCAAAATGTATACACTTAAAAATGGTTTGAAGATAGTTAATTAAATACGCAGTTATTTGATTAATTCCCATTCTCAATTAATTAAATTCATAAGCAATTTAATTAATTTCTCTATTCATCTACTAGTAAATAAATCTAAATGATTTATTTATATAGTTCATTTCATATCCCCCTTTGATTAATTAATTCTAAATTAATTAATGTCTCCTCATACTAATTAATTCTTCTAATCCCTTATTAAGATTGACAAACTCAAGTTTGTTGAGATTAATTACCATTTTCCAATTATTTGAATTTCTAAATTTAAATGAGCACATGGCTCCTAACTTTAACCACCTAACCTAACCATTCCCTAACTTAACCCATTCAATCTAATCTTGGGTCTAATTAACCCTATCCTATCTTGCACATCCTAACCTCCTTATCCTAACCTCCCATGGTGTGGATATTCTCTTCTTGAGACACATGGCACTTTTGCCACATGTCTCCTCCCTTGGACACTTGCCCTCTCATGAGCAAGGCTCCTTGACACTTGTCACCACAGAGATGACAAGTGTCCCTTCATCCAACCTCTTCTCCAACTTCCTCAATCTTGGCCCTTGATATCTTCAGATCAGATCTGGACCGTCGATTCCTGCCACCTCAGCTTTGGCCTTGGAAATCTTATAAATACCCCCCATTTTGGAGCAATATGGATCCTCATCTCATATCAATTTAGGCATCATTACTATAGGCAATTTGCATTTCAATTATCTAGTAATTAGCGTTTGGATTTATCATAACATGTTAATCTAGTTTCTTAAATCATGCATTTCATATCATCTCCATAGTCAATCATGATCAATTAGCTACTCAACTCTTGAGTTGTCACTTTGGAGGTCATTGCTCCGCTGAGAGCCCATCAATCCAACACCTTCAAGGTCCTCACGAATAGAGGAAAATGGGACATTTCAAGGAAGGCTTATGGTTTGCATCTTTGATTTAGTTTTCAATTAAGCTTTTCAATTATATTATATTGTCTCATTATATGTGTATGCCTCTTATACTAACAACATTTTTAGCATCACAAATAGTACCCCACTTGCAAAATCCTACAAATGCAAGTTGCATCCCTTTTGGCTAAAATAAATCTTTTATTTTATCTAAAGTGCCTATTTTCCTCCACTTGCATTCTCCTACATTTTCCATTAGCATGCTAATATTATTCTAGAACCCCTCTAACCTCTCATCAATTAGCCTAATTCTTCTAATCATGTTACATCCCTAAATTTGGTGGAGTCACTTCTCCAAATTTGGAAGAAAGTCTTCTAAATGTGTTGAAGACTCTACCTTCTTCAACAAGTTAACTTGTTGTGTCTTCCAAACTTGTAAGGTTATCTAACTTTCAACAATTTAACCTCCAAAGTCTTCAAAGAGAATTTAATGCCTCTTACAAGACATCATCCTAGCCCATGATGGTTGTCCCTTTGGCCATCCCTCAACTTTGCACGAGAGTTTACCCTTTGGACAATAGCATGTTCCCTTTGGATAATGGCATTATCCAATGATGTCATCTCTAATGATTACTTAGCATCTAATGCTTGCTTAGAATCCTCTCAAGCCATCTCAAGGTGACATTTGTCAACTAGGGATTGGATTGAATCCCCCTCATGGATTGATAACTTTCAATCCTAGCCCTTATTGAGACTAATCAATCTCAACCATCCATTTCTCTATCTTCTCTATAACTAGAGCTCATTTCTTCTATTTATCGATCCATCTTCTTTTGCATCCATATTATAGTTATTTTGTTGTGCAAGTTATCAAGGAGCTCCAATTGTTCATCTTCAAGCATCTAATCCATCTTAATTGCATTATAGTTTAGATTATATCATGCTTTAGATTATCATTTAGCTTAATTTTACATCAATTTCATAGCATTACCATATCTCAACTCCATATTAGCTTAATTAGATTACTCAATCTTTCAATTTGGAAAGACACCTCCATTTTGCATATCATTTCAATAGCTTTTCATCTCATCACTAGGATCTTAGTTGCACCCATTTTGATCCTAGATCATATCCTTTAATTTCGTTCTTTAGGTTGTCATCTTAAAGATCAAGTTCTCTTCCAAGTGAGGGCCACCTTGAATCTTGAAGATCCTTGGAGATAGAGGACCGTGAGACGGTTTTGAGTAACTTGACTTGATGGACATGTTTTCTTCATTTAGATTTCTCCATATAATGTTTCATGGGTGCATTTGATGTTTGCTTGTTGTTTTGCAGGCTCCCAACAAACCAGATGCACACTAACTCTAACATAATGTTTCATGTGTGTGTTTGATGTTGTTTGATCCTCATTTTGCAGGTTCCCACACTTTCCAACACACATTTTTGGTGCCCACCGTGGGGCTATACCCCTATTTTGATCAAAATTTTAAAATTTTTGTGCAGGTCCAACCAAGAAAATTTTTAGAATATTTTAGCGCATACATGGTACACTACAGTGCATTTGGTCTCTGTTGTAGCGCGTTTGATCTTTGTTATAGTGCATACATTCACTGTTACAATGCATTTGCAGTATGGCGCAACGCATTCACTCCTTGTTTTAACGTATTTATGTCTTCTATCTTTTTCTAGTTCTGGACAATTTAAATCATTTGCAGTACGTTGTAGCACATTCATTCTTTGTTTTAGCACATTTGTCATAGAGGCAACAAAATTGTAATCTTGTTTGGCAAATTAGGATTGTCTAGCCCACCAAGCGATTGGGATTTTCACTAGCTTCTTTTTTGGCAGGTTTCTAACAATTCCTTGTAGGTTGGAGGAGTTAAATTAGGATTTTTATTTCTTTCTAGCTTTTTCAAAGTTGGTTAAAAAGAATTCATATTTCCTTTTTGGTAAAAATAACCTCACAATTTCATTTTGGTGCTCTAAAATAAATCAAACTTATTTTTGGACTTAAAAAGAACATCACTTGCAAAGGTAAAAAGAACCACAATTCAAACTTTGTTTTCTTGCAAGTTAGGAGCAAAAACACCTCAATTTGGGCTTAAAAAAGAACAAAAAATCTTTCATTTTCTTGCAAAGGTAAAAATGCACATTAAATCTTTATTTGCAAGTTAAAAAGAACAATCAACTTGTCCCTTTTGCAAATCGATTTACTTTATAGCAACGTGCTCTCATTTTGTTGACCAGGATTTCACTTTCCTGGTTAGAAAACAATTGCCACGTGGGACTATAATAAACACCATGTTTAATTGGAGCAACATCTCCAATTAGAACTTAGATAATCATTGCTTTGAAAGGTAAAAAGAACATTGCATGCTTTGTCTTGAGTGGTAGGTATATGCTCTCCCCTTAATTGGGTGACCAAAAAGTCAAACCCATTCTTTTCATGCTTTATTTACTTTCAAGCATTTAAAACCTCTAGAGGGTCTGCCTCCTTGAAGCCTTAAGGTGGCTAGTGAGAAGGGTACAATCCAAGTGGGCAACGACTAAAGCCAAGTTTACCAACCCACTATAATCAAATGTCGAGGCTGATGAAAATCCCCTCCAATGACAATGTGTATTTGATAGCATTATCCTAGTATCTTTGTGATGTGAAAAGCCTTTGTTTTAAAGGTTGGGAAGACTCTTAATTGAGTTTATCATTTGTCGTGTCGAATGGAACCTTTACTACGAACCATAGAAGTAGAAACTTTGAGCCGAGTCAGTTGCCATACATTGGCAATATCATAGTGCAAGGGTGGGGAAGAATTCGCCCCCAATATCACTCACCATACATATCCCAAGATAACTACTCAATTGAGGAGAAATCCTCTTTGGGTTAATTTCTGGAAAAAGACAAAAAAATAGGCACCCTCTAGGGGGTGACACGACGATTTGAGCTAAAGGAGTATCGAGTTGTGGGCTATGATATTGTCAATGACCCTTGAATAAAGAGTCTACTTGGTGTGTCTTATTTGTATCCAAACCAATGAAAACATCAGGTATTTGAACACATCCTCAAAAGAACACACTAAATGTTTAGCATTAGGATGAGCATTGTCTTCATGTGTGCTATGTATTCTTGTTGCAAATTTTAAAACATCTTGCAAAAATATCAATCAACCAACTAAAAAATCAGTTCAAACAAAGAGAAATCATAAGTGGAGGAGATTTTCGAATCCAACAAAGCATCTATTGAGGTGGTTATCAACTTTTCAACTATCTTTAGGCAAGACTTTCATCCAATAAGATTAAAGGAGTATCAAACCAAGTGATCAAAAATTATCATCCAAACTATCTCAACAACAATAATTAGCTAGGTATTCAAGTTTGTCAAATTTGGTTTCCATATCTGGAAACTTGATCCATATCATTTGACGTAATTTATCATAGGGTCCTATCGAACAAACCCTCTATTCAGACTAGTAAGCTTGAGTATCAAAACTAAGTATCCATATCAACCAACAACATCAACATTTTGATCATTTGTATGACCACTCCTCATATTTTGAGAAGAAGTCTTCATCAAAAGACTAAGTTGAAGAAGAGACAACCTAGTCCTAGGGAGCATATCAAGAGGAGAAATTTTCTCTACATTAATTGTCAACTCTTTGTATCACATCATATCTTCTTACGTCGCATGCAATTATATCTTCAAGGAAAAACCAACGAGTTTGATGAAGAGCCTTTGAGAAGTAGGGCTTTTACTCAGAATTCGACATTTAGCCAATGTCTTAACAAAGGGGGAAAAATCAATCCCACCTTCTTTCTAAAAAATTGCATCACTTACAACGAAGCTCGACCCAGACCACCAACTCCAACAAGAGAGGAATAAATATCAACCCCGCTAAGAGAAGAAGAACTCGCTTATTTAGAAGCATATTAATGCTCGTTGTCACTCGAGCTCATAAAAAAAAAGAGTGGGACCCACAACTAGAATCAAGCATGAGTCGTAGGGATTCCAATACTTTTTTATGAATACATGCATATGAGGGAAGAGGAGATCACCAAGGATCTCATCCAGTAATGCCAACAAAGTGCCACCTTCCAAAAGCTCATGGAAAGGCTTATAGAATCAGACAAACAAAAATACCTCCTCATGCTAAATAGTAAAGGAGTCAAGATTTCCAAGGATTTTGACATGGAGAATTCAAGGAATACCAATGAAATAATCCCAAGAACAAGGGCAAGGACCTACACATTCAATACTCAGAATCAAGAGCACTTGGGAGTAGACAACACCCGCGATCGAGATGATACCCATAATCATGACAACATTAGTGAACAAGGGGATGCCAATCATCTAAGGTTCCATGAAGAAAATGTTCCCTTAGCCAACATCAAACAACAACTCCAAGCACTCCAATGACATATGCGGGATATGCAACAAGGGTCCATGACAAGGTACTCTTTAGAGGACATTTGTCCTTATCCTTTTGATAGAAGATTAAACATGGTGCCCTTCCCACCAAACTTGGATATACCAAAGTATGACAATTACAATGGTAAGAGTGATCATCAGTATCACGTTAGGGAATTTTGCACTATGAGCTTAGAGTTTGCCCATAATGACACTTACATGATGGGGCTATTCCCAAGAAGTTTTGGAGGACAAACAATGGAGTGGCTTTCAAAACTCGCACCTCCTATCAGGTCATTTGATGAGTTAGTGAACAAATTCATTTCACAATACTCATATAATATCCAACATGAGGTCACCATGCTTGACATATGAATACAAAACAAAAGAACAATGAAATTTTCATGGTGTTCTTACAGAGATGGAGGCACATGGTCTCAAGGTACCCATGTGATGTGCCTGAAAAAGAGAAAATGGAAATTTTTATAGACAATTTGAATGACGAAATGAGATATCAACTCAAAATACAATGTCTACCTAGTTTCCAAAAGTTTATCAAGAATGGCATCCAAGTAGAAGAAGCCTTAATCAAAAAGGGGACCTTGAAATTCTCTAAGGAAGGTGTTAGTTCATCAAACAACAACACCTATAACAATCAATACAACAACTCGGACAAGTCCAAGTTTTGGACTAGGAACAAGAATTTTGTTAATGATGATGTGGTTGATTCCAACAACATAATATCCAAGCAACTAGTGCTAAATTTATTAGGTGGTATGCCACCCAACAATAATCAAAGAAATATCAATCAAGGTACTAACAACTATCAATGTACTACCTATCAAGGAAACAACAATTACCGAGGGAACACCAACAATCAAGGGATTAATAATCAAGGAAGTAACACCAACACTCCACCTCCCCATTATTAAAGAGCGTTTATACCATTGGGACAAACCCTGGAATCTGCATTTCGAGAGCTCTTGGAAAAAAAACTCATCACATTTCCAAACATAGGCAACTTCGAACCCCAAGTCAAACCACCATGGTGGAATGACTCACACTACTACGACTATCATTGAAACAAGGGGCATCACACAAATGATTGCCTAAGCTTGAAAAACCTAGTTCAAGACATGATAGACAAGGGTAAAGACCAATAATGACCACAAGGCATTCAAAATCCCCTTCCTAATTATGACAAGGGAGGAGCAACAACATCCAATAACAACAAAGGAGCCTACATAAACCACATCTACGACAACATCATTAATCACATATCGACATATGACAACCAAGTGAATGTCATAAAAATCAAGAATAAACAAGAACACGCGTCAATGAATGTGACAACAAGGGCACAAAATATATGTCTTGAAGGGGAGCACATCTAAAACAACAACTCTTCCTAAGACTCAATAAAGCTTGATAGACCAATTGAAAAAGACACCTGCCCAAATATTGATATTAGAGTTGCTCAAAATCTCACCAACGCATAAGGACATTTTGGAACAAGCTCTTACAAATACTACAATTCCAAACAATCTGGACATCATTCGATTCCAAGTCATGGTAGCACATATGACAGTGCCTCATAACCTATCTTTTTCAGAGCATGATGACGTCTCTTTGAGTCATCCACACAACACCCCACTCCATATCAAAGTTCTTGTCTACAAACACCGGCTAAAGCATGTGCTAATAGATGGAGGAGATGGCCTAAATATATGTACCTTAAAACTTATCTGTGCATTGGGCTTCTCAGAGAAAGCTATTGATCCCAAAAATAAAATCACTATCAAGGGATATGATGATGAAGAAAGGTTGTCATAAGGAATAGTGGTGCTACCCATTCAAGTATGACATGTGCAGAAGGACACAATTTTCCAAGTCTTAAACATAGACTTGACATATAACATACTCTTGGGTCGTCCTTGGATCCATGAAATGCAAACGGTACCCTCTACATATCATCAATGTCTCAAGCTCCCTTACAGTGGACAAGAGATCTCAATATCAATGAACACCAACCCCTTTCAATATTGCAACACTATGAGCGTGACACAAAATGTTCTAGTACCACATAACAGGGAGGCCCAAGCTTCCTCATCATCCAACAATAAGGAAAAACTCAAGTCTTTGTCCATAGACTTTGAAAAGAAGATGAAGATAAAAGACCAAGGCATGGGGGAGTACTCTTTTGAATCCCTATGTCTATCAAAGTTGTCGACTTTGCCAAGGTCTCACGAACAACCTTCAACATCAAGGCGCAAAGCAACAGAACTCATCAAAAAGTTTGATGGCAAATTTATCCAAGTAGGCACACTCATAGAAGAATTAGAAGACAAGGATATTCTCAACTGGCTATACAAAGATGAGGAAGAAACAGGAGTCGCTGCTCTAGAAGTTGCCATCCCCACACAACAATATGGTAATGGATTCAAAATCATGCAGAGAACGGGATACAAAGGAAAGAGACCTATTGACAAGCATCAGTAAGGCATCACAAAACCAATTCAACCCCATTCACAACTTACCAAAGATAAATCTGGACTTGGGTATGGCCAACATATTCAACCTGTACAAAAACAAAATCATCATAATCCCTGATGGAGAAGAAATGTAACACATAACGAGGAATCATGGCAAGGAGTGATACACCAAGCAACTAAAAAGACAAACAAAGATCAAAAGGATGAAGAATGTGAGAAACAACAAGAGGAACTCGCTATTCAAAGAGAGGAAGTTTCCTATAAACAGGTACATCACGTGCAAGCAATAATAGGACCTGATCAAGCCAAATATGGACCACAACAAGAAGAACTTGCCATTCAAAGGGGGGAGACTGTTTATGAACAAATCCAAAGAGTAAAAGCAAGCACGGAACTTGAATCAACACAAGCAACAAAACTTGTATCAATTATCAGTGATCTTTTTTCGCCGTACAATATTCTTGTTAGATACAGTGGTATAGCCTTAGTGATTCTAAAATAGACTCAAATGAATATGAATGGGATACTTGCTCTGATGTCACTGAAGATATCAAGGTAGATACAATCCACACATATACACCTATACCCTCTGAGGGACAAGGTTAGAGGTCTAAATCATTTTAATTTAGACCATTACATATCTATGAGGCTAGTGAGAACGAGCATCATCAATACGAAAGAAGAAACATTGAAGAGAGTACCATCGAAGACCTTGATACCATTATAGACTTTGATACATCCAATGACAACTATGATAATGTCTCCATCACGACTCTTGCATCAACAGACCTTGACTCACCAAATGATCTCCTAACTCTCATACATCCCGAGCTTATAGAGTGGGAACAACCTGAACACATTGATATACCAACCTTTCAAAATGACGAGGCCATTGTTCAATACCTTTGCTTAGTCAACCTGGAAAAATGCCCCACTAGTGAATCTCATAATGAAGCTCTCAATCACGGGAGTGCCAAGTCTCTTAGTCACAAAATGAACAAAAGACAAAATCTATCTAATGGTGAAAACCATTTAATGGTAGTGTTAGTGTTAGGTCCCAGAGACAACTAAGAGGGGGGGTGAATCAGTTGTTAAATAAATTCAAACAAAAAACAACTTAGCCAACTTAATGTTTAATACCGGTAAACTAGTTCAGTATACCGGTAGACAGTTTTAACAGTTAATTGCTATACTCGTAAGGATTAATGCATGAAACATAAACACAAAGTCACCCACAACACATAACACCAATATTTGTACGTGGAAACCCTGTAGGGAAAAACCACGGTGGGAAACCTTACCCACAATCAGATGATACTACTACAAATAGTAAGTGTACATAAATGGGGTTTGCACATGTAGAAAGGCCAAGCGCTTAGAGCTCACTGCTCAATCACAAAAACAGAGTCACACTGACTACAGTTGGATGGTTAAATCCAACAAGAATGTACTGCACAAAATAGCATCTTCATATGTTGGATTCGGTACCGGTGTAGTTCTGATTGTCTTCACAAAAACCCTTCTTCAATCTTCAAATGATTTCTACATGTATAGCTCTGCTTATTCTCGCATATACCTTCACACTATCCTTTTTTGCATTCCACACTTGATCTTACAAATAAGATCTTACATTTATACCATAATCTAAGACCAATTTTAGTACGTCGGCTCTACAAGATATTACAATAAAAATATTTTACAAATAATACAATATCCGATGCAATAACCGATTGAACATGTGGGCTTAATGCATTTACAACAACAATTATTCATCTCCATAGCATGCCATGCTAATCTGGAAAAGATAAACCTGTCGGTGTAACCCTGGACCTATTTGCCAGTAATAACAAATATGCGAATGCTAATGTACCAATAAACAAAACTCCAAAACAAAGTGTTCACACAATGTCTTTGACATAACCAAGTGTTTTCCATATCATTCCAAGTGTCAGTGATCATTATATCTTGCCGGTGTACTAGATACCGGTGACTGTGCATGAGTCACTTGCTTGCCGGTGAATGTTACTGATTCTCCAAAGTGCCAGAGTTGATAAGTGTTTAGTAGGTGTTGACATCAATGACAAAACCATACCAAAATACCAACAATCTCCCCCTTTGACATTAATGGCAACACAAGATGGAAAAACCATCAAAGTGCCAAAACAAAAATGCCAAATACCAAAAACCAACAATCTCCAAAAAAGAGATCATAACCAGAAATCAAAATACAGATACAGAGAGTAATAATCTCTCCCATACAACAATCTCTCCCCCTGGGAGCAACATGTGTTTTCCTTGTGTTTTTCAAAGTTTTTCCATACCAATCTCTTCCCCTTTGACATCAAATGCCAAAGTTACAATAAAAACCAAGTTCATATACAAAATACCAATCAATTCAATATACCAACTACTCCCCCTGAGAAGTAGCTTCCCATCAAAGTCGGAAAAAGATTTCTCTGTTAATTCTGTCGGTTGATGACAATCATCAACTATCTAAGTCTCTATCGGTGGTGGTATGAATCCAAGCTGATCTCCGAGATATTCAAAAGTCTCCGTAGGCAAAGGTTTAGTGAAAATATCTACAATCTGCTCTTTAGTATTCACATAAACCAGTTTTATCTCCTTTGCTTCAACATTTTCCCTTAGAAAATTTAGTTTGATAGAAACATGTTTGGTTTTAGAATGTAATACCAGAATCTTAGATATATCAATTGCTGCAATGTTATCACAATAGATAGTAATAGGTTCCTTGCATTTTACCTTTATGTCTTTCAACATTTGCTTAAGCCACAGTACCTGTGTACAGTTAGTTGCTGCTGCAACATATTCTGATTCTGCTGTTGATAAAGATGTACAACTTTGTTTCTTACTCAACCAAGAAACTAATCTATTTCCAAGAAAGAATGCTCTGCCGGTGGTGCTTTTTCTATCATCCACATCTCCTGCCCAATTTGCATCTGTGTATGCACATAATTCAAAGTTTTCGTCTCCGGGGTACCATAATCCAAGATTTATAGTGCCTTGTAAGTACCAGAAAATCCTTTTTACTGCTGATTCATGATTTTCTCTAGGATTACTTTGAAATCTTGAAACAATACACACTGCATTCATAATATCAGGTCTGGTTTGTGTCAAATACAGTAAACCTCCTATCATAGATTTGTATCTAGTTGGATTAACAGGTGTAGATTCATCCCTTAGTGATAATTTGTCATTTGTTGTCATAGGTGTACTTACCAGTTTAGAGTTTTCCATCCCAAATATCTTTAGTAACTCTTTTAAGTATTTGGATTGACTCAAGAATACACCTTTATCAGTCTATGAAATCTGCAATCCTAAAAATAATTTTATTTCTCCAATCATAGACATTTCAAATTCTTGCTGCATTTTAATAGAAAATTCTTTACATAATCCACCTTCTCCTCCAAAGATTATATCATCAAAAAATACTTCTATAATCAAGATGTCATCATTAGTTACTTTATAATATAAATTGATGTCCGCATTTCTTTTAGTAAAACCAATCTTTAAAATATACTTATCCAATCTTGCATACCAAGCTCTTGGAGCTTGTTTCAATCCATACAAAGCTTTTCTTAACCTGCAAACCATATCATTGTCATCTGTCAAAGAAAATCCATTAAGTTGTTCAATGTACACTTCCTCTTCAAGATCCCCATTTAAAAATGCACATTTAATATCCATTTGATAAACTTTGTAGTTCTTGTGTGCTGCAAAAGCCAAAAATAATCTGATTGCCTCAATTCTAGCTACCGGTGCAAAGGTTTCATTGTAATCAACTCCTTCCTTCTAAGAATATCTCTTACACACTATTCTTGCTTTAATTCTGACAACTTTACCATCTTCATTAAGTTTGTTTCTAAAAACTCATTTGGTTCCAATTACATTTTTATCTTTAGGTCGGGGAACTAATGTCCAAGTGTTTTTTTTCTCAATTTGTTCTAATTCTTCTTCCATAGCTTTAATCCAAAATTTATCTTCACATGCCTCATTAACAGATGATGGTTCAATTTGAGAAACAAGACATACCTCTTCATTTGCCAATCTTCCTCTTGTCATAACTCCTTTAAACTTGTTTCCAATTATCTGATCTTCAGAATGATTCAGTCTTACATACCGGGGTGTCTTTGTTTGCTGCTATTCCTCAGTTACTGTGGAATCCTCATATGATACCAAGGTAACTGGATCTTCATTCTTTAGTGGTGGATTTAGTGTAGGTTCATTTGTCAAAATTTCTGCTGCCGGTTCAAAGTCTATATACCTTGAAGTTCCTCTGAATTGTTCATCAATCTTTACATTTGTACTTTCAACAATTTTCTGCAATCTTTTGTTAAAACATCTATATGCCTTGCTCTTAGATGAATAACCAAGAGATATTCCTTCATCACTTCTAGGATCAAATTTGCCAATATACTCATCTCTTCTGATATAACATTTACTTCCAAAAATTCTAAAATACTTAAGAGTAGGAGTATTACCAAACCATAGTTCATGAGGGGTCTTACTGGTTTCACCTTTGATGTGAACTTTGTTGAATGTATAGACCGCTATACTGACTGCCTCTCTCCAATATACATGTGGTAGGTTTGCTTCTGATAACATACTTCTTGCTGCATCCAAGATAGTTCTATTTTTTCTTTCAACAACTCCATTCTGCTATGGTGTCCGAGGTGCTGATAGCTGTCTTCTGATTCCATTCACTTCACAGAATGTATTAAATTCCTTAGATGTAAATTCACCTCCTTGAACTGATCTTAAACATTTGATTTTCTTACCAGTTTCATTTTCAACCATTGCTTTGAATAGTTTGAACTTTCCAAGTGCTTCTAATTTTTCTCTGAGAAAAGTAACCCAACACATTCTAGAATAGTCATCAATGATTAGCATGAAATATCTATCACCTTGTAAGCTTTTAGTTCTAGCTGGACCACATAAATCAATGTGAATCAAGTCAAGAGCATTATTGGATTTTTTTGGAATACTTTTGAAACTAGCTCTAACTTGTTTTCCAAATTGACATTCCTTACATACTATATTTTGAGGTTTGACAATTTTAGGTAAATTTTTAATTGCCTTAGTAGTACTGATCTTCACCATGCAATCAAAGTTTACATGACAGAGTCTCTTATGCCATAACCAACTTTCATCTATATGTGCAATTAAGCATGTCTTTTCACTGTTATTCAAATGAAAGATATTACCTCTAGTATGATTACCGGTTGCAATTTCTAAACCAGTTCTATTCATGATTTTGCATTTTCCATTTTTGAATTGTAACTGAAATCCTTTCTCAACTAATTGACCAACACTCAAAAGATTATGCTTTAATCCTTCAACATAGTAAACATTGTCAGTGTTATGCTTACCATCAAGAGATATTGTACCCTTAACTTTGATTGAACAAGCTTTGTCATCTCCAAATCTCACTAAGCCTCCATTGTATTCTTGAATATTCAAGAATTTACCTTTGTCTCCTGTCATATGATGTGAGCATCCTGAATCAATGATCCATTCATCCTTTACTTCAACTTTAGCTGCCAAGGCCTATTCTATCGGTTGAGAAGTAGGTGCCGGTTGATCTTCTGTTATAGCAACAAAAACCCATCCATTGTCTGTTGGATCCTCATCAGAATCATCAGTCACACCTTCATCAACAATGTAACAAGATTTGTCTTTATTCTTTTTAAATCTGTATCTCTGATATTCAGGGTTAGGCTTGTATGTTCTTCTAGCTTCTTCTCTTAGTCTAGCATATCTATCAGGGCATCTTGAAGCCATATGACCAATCTTATTGTAGTTAAAACATTTAAAGGGTGCTTTACCTTCATACTTACTTCCAACTAGACCTTTAGGCATTTTTCTTGCAAATAGTGCTTCAAGTTCTTCAAGTTCTTCATTTTCTTTCCTACTTTCTTCAAGTTCTCTTGCATAAAAGGCTTTCCAATTAGATTTGTCAAATGCTGGAGCAGATGATGTTGATGCTTTAAAGGCCAAATCTATCTTTATAGTAGCAACATGACCAAATTCTTCAATTTCAAAAGCTGAAAGTTTCCCAATTAATGTATCCCTAGTAACTGATGTATTAGGCATTGTTCTTAACTCATTTATAGCAGTGACTTTCATTTTATATGCCAGTGGCAATCCTCTTAAAACTTTTGAACAATTTCATCTTCACTTAAGGTTCCTCCACAACATTTAATACCCAAAACAATCTCATTTACTCTTTCCATAAAAGCAGAAAGCCTTTCATCTTCTTCCATTTTCAGATGTTCATACTTGACCCGGAAGCTTTCAAGTTTTGCAATTTTGACTATGGAATCTCCTTCATTGAGTGTTTCCAAATAATCCCAAATAGCTTTAATAGTAGACCTATCTGATAGTCCCATGATTTGTTGATCTGATAATGCGCTCAAAAGTGATTCTCTTGGTTTGTAATCATTTTCCTCATCTTTAGTCAAGTTGGGTGGAGTGGGTTGACTCTGAGTAGGAGTAGTATAACCATTCTTTGTAACATCCCAGATGTCTTTTCCAATGCAATTTAGATGTGTCTCCATTCTGATCTTCCATATGCCATAGTTGGTTCCATCAAGTTTAGGATTGTCCTTTCTAAAATAGTTAGTAGACATTGGATCTCCTCAAGCTGTTAAAGTTCTACAAAAGAGGACTAGGCTCTGATACCAATTTTTAGGTCCCGGAGACAAATGAGAGGGGGGAGGGGGTGAATCAATTGTTAAATAAATTCAAACCAAAAACAACTTAGCCAAATTAATGTTTAATATCGGTAAACTAGTTCAATATGCCGGTAGACAGTTTTAACAGTTAATTGCTATATCGGTAAGGATTAGTGCATGAAACATAAACACAAAGTCATCCACAACACATAACACCAATATTTGTACGTGGAAACCCTGTAAGGGGAAAAACCACAGTGGGAAACCTTACCCACAATCAATTGATACTACTACAGATAGTAAGCATACATAAATGGGGTCTGCACATGCAAAAAGGCCAAGCACCTAGAGCTCACTACTCAATCACAAAATGGGAGTCACACTGAATACAGTTGGATGGTTAAATCCAATAAGAATGTACTACACAAAATAGCATCTTCATATGCTGGATTCAGTACCGGTGTAGTTTTGATTGTCTTCACAAAAACTCTTCTTCAATCTTCAAATGATGTCTGTGTGTATAGCTCTGCTTATTCTCGCATATACCTTCACACAATCCTTTTTCGCATTCCACACCTGATCTTACAAATAAGATCTTACATTTATACCACAACCTAAGACCAATTTTAGTAGGTCGGCTCTACAAGATATTACAATAAAAACATTTTACAAATAATACAATATCCGATGCAATAATCGATTGAACATGTTGGCTTAATGCATTTACAACAATAATTAATCATCTCCGTAGCGTGCCATGCTGATCTGGAAAAGATAAACCCGTCGGTGTAACCCTGGACCTATTTTCCGGTAACAACAAATATGCGAATGCTAATGTACCAATAAACAAAACTCCAAAACAAAGTGTTCACACAATGTCTTCGACATAACCAAGTGTTCTCCATATCATTCCAAGTGCCGGTGATCATTATATCTTGCTGGTGTACCAGATGCCAGTGACTGTGCATGAGTCACTTGCTTGCCGGTGAATGTTGCTGATTCTCCAAAGTGTCAGAGTTGATAAGTGTTTAGTAGGTGTTGACATCAATGACAAAACCATACCAAAATACCAACAGTTAGATCATAAAAAAGTAAAAACAAAGGATGTATCTGATGGTGAAAATCTCTTTGAGGTGTTCGAGGATGAGAGACTTCACACTCTTCCTGGACATTATCAAGAAAGATCACCAATTTTGATTGATCCAAACTCAATCAATCAATATCGGCATTGGAGCAACAACAAGAACCATACATCTGGCAAAATCCCTAATAGAACAAGAAAGACTTGACTTCATCAAATTCTTCAAGGAAAAACAAATCAACTTTGCTTGGTCTTATGCACATATGTCAGGAGTTGATCCGGATCTCATTATGCATCACTTATCAATTGCTCCAGGAGCTAAGTCTGTTAAACAAAAACCCAGAAAGATGAATCCATAGGTGGCATTGCTAATCAAAGCTAAACGAAAGAAACTACTAGATGTCAGTTTTATTCGACCTATAGACTATGCATAATGGATTTCCAACATTGTACCGGTCTCCAAGTTAGAAAAAAGCATCCAAATGTACACCGACTTTAGGGACCTCAACAAGGCTTGTCTGAAAGATAACTTTCCTCTACCAAGCATCGATACAATTGTGGATCTCACGGCAGGGTACGCGATGCTATCACTCATGGATGGTTTCTCAGGTTACAACCAAATAAAGATAGCTCCAGAAGATTAGGATAAAATGATATTCACATGTCCATGGGGTACATACTGTTGGAATGTCATGCCATTTGGTTTGAAAAATGCTGGTGTGACTTATCAAAGAGCAGTAATAACAATCTTCCATGACATGATGCATACTTTTATGGAGGATTATGTAGATGACTTGCTAGCCAAATCATTCACAAAAGAGGGACACTTGGACATTCTTGATAAAATCTTTCAGACACTAGAGCAATTTAATGTCAGATTAAACCCCAAAAAGTGTGTTTTTGGGGTCACATTCGGAAAGCTCTTGGGTTACATTGTATAATAAAAGGGCATCAAGGTGGACCCCGCAAAGGTTCAGGCAATCATGGAAATGCCATGTCTAAGGAACATTAGTCAGCTACAATCTCTTCAAGGCAAGATACAATCTATTAGAAGGTTCATTTCTCAACTAGTGGACAAATGTCTCCCATTCAACCATCTACTTCATAAAAATTTACTTTCATATGGGATGACAACTGTGCAGAATCATTCCATTAGCTGAAAAAATATCTCATGAATCTGCCTATTTTGGTGCCACCAATAGCAGGCAAGCCACTCATTCTCTACATATCAGCAATGAAAGTGTCACTCGGGGCATTACTAGCACAAGAAGACTCAATAGGAAAGGAAAGAGCCATTTACTACATTAGCAAGATGTTGAATGGCTACGAACTCAATTACACCATTGAAAAATCTTGTTTAGTTGTGGTGTTCGCTTCCCAAAAGTTGCGACACTATATGTTAGCTCATACTATCAAGCTAGTGGCGAAGATCAGCCCATTAAAATACTTACTTAGCAAAGTCGCTCTCATAGGGAGGTTAGCTAAATGGGTCATGATCCTAAGCGAGTTCGACATTCAATACAAAGAACAAAGGGCTATCAAAGGACAAGTAATAACATATCAACTGGCAGAAGCACCGCTACTAGACAAACATCCACTACATGTGGAATTTCCAGATACAGATGTGCTCACTATTACACCAAAGCAATGGATCTTATACTTTGATGGGTCCTATACACAACATGAATCAGGTGTCAGCATCTTGTTTGTCACTCCAGAAGGACACACAAATCCAATATCCTACAGGTTGATGTTCCCATGCACCAATAATATCGTTGAGTATGAAGCTCTAGTGACAGGTATGAAAGTAGTCATAGAGTGGAAAATCACATAATTGAATGTCTATGCAGACTCTCAATTAGTTATCAATCAAATCAATGATGACTATCAGATGAAGGATGATAAGTTGATGCCCTACAAATGTATGGTGGATGATTTTAAGAAATTCTTTGTACACTTCACATTTTAGCAGATTTTGAGGCTAGACAATAGAGTTGCTGACACAATGGCCACCATTGCCTGCTCCTACAAATTACAGACAAACATAATCATTATGAATTCCTGGTGGAGCAATTGTTTCCCTCGCCTACGACAATTCAGAATCCCAAGTCATTTGTACCCTATACGGTTATGATTCCCCCTCTCTATGGAAAGATCTACACCTACCTAAAAGACAATACCCTTCCACCAGACCTATCTCGTAACCAAAAATGCAACTTCATTCATCAAGCAACCCATTATACCTTAACTATTGATATGCTTTACTATCGAGGTCTTGATGGTACTCTTCTTTGGTGCCTCAATCGTAACGAATTTGACTCCGCCTTACATGAGCTCCACGAAGGTATTTGTGGCACACATTCAAGTGGTCCTACTCTTGCCAAGAAACTTTTAAGGATGGGATATTATTTGTTGACAATGGAGAAAGAGTCCTACCAGTTTACTAGAAAATGTCCAAAATGCCAGATCCATGGCAATCTTATACATTCACCAGCACAGGAGCTACAACCATTCACCACATCATGGCCTTTCTGCCAATGGGGACTTGACCTCATAGGAAAGATTCATCCTTCCTCATGAAATGGACACAATTTTATCATCACAGCCACCAAGTACTTCATAAAGTGGATAGAGGCGATCCCATTGACTACTATTACCAGCAAGCAAATATCCTCTTTTATCTCGAATTATCTCATATGTCGATATGACATTCCTAGTTCTATTATCACAGATAATGGACGACCTTTCAAGAATCAAGATGTACAAGAACTTTGTGAGCGATTCCATATCCAACATCACTTTTCAACACCATATTATCCATAAGGGAATGGCCAAGCAGAGGCCTCAAACAAAACCATCCTAAAGATCCTCAAGAAGATAGCGAATGATGATGGTAAAGATTGGCATGTTCAACTCAACCCAACATTATGGGCCTACAGAACTAGCATCTGCACACCTATAGGAGCTACACCATACTAATTGGTGTATGGATTAGAGGCTATCCTACCTATTGAGGTAGAAATTCCATCACTCAGGGTATCATTGAAAGGCCTCATTCCAGATGAAGGGTATCGAGTCAATAGACTGCAAGAGCTAGAGTTGGTAGATGAATGCCAACAATGTGCCTTTGATCATCTCAAGGCATATCAACAAAGAATGTGTCGAAGTTACAATCACAAGGTCATACCAAGGGCATTCAAAATTGGTGATCTAGTCCTAAAAGAAAATCCTCGAAATCAACAAGATCGGGAAAAGAAAGGGAAATTTGAACCTAACTAGTTGGGACCCTTTGTCATCATATCAACTTATGGATTAGGGGCATATGTGTTATCAAATTCAAAAGGGGATGTGTTTGATGAGCCAACCAACAACATCCATTTGAAGAAATTCTACACTTGAGTCGTCCAATGCACTGATCAAGCAATTTTTTTTTTAAAAAAATATATCAAAAAATCATCACTAGGGTGAAAACCTGGCAAACAGGTGGCTTGTGCCTTAAAAAAATTAAAAAATCAAGAAAAATACAAAATAAATGAAAAACAAATAAAAAAGTACAATAAAAAACAAGTGGTAAAAACTTGACAACACTATTTATGATACAACAACTCCTCTATCTATTAGTACTCATATCATTTATTTGGTTCCATCTGATTTAAGCCAATAGCCATCGTGGGACACCTATACACACAACATTATCTCAAACATACTTAGCATAGTCATTGTCCTTAAATATCTGAATCAGTTATCAAAATCATATCCTGCCATGGCTTGGTTATCAATGTACATATCCATATCGAAGTAGTATCGACATCAAGGGGCAAAAATCCTAACCTCACTAGGAGCATTTTGCCTTGAGAGCTTAGACACCAGACCAAACATGTAGTAAGACAACAAGGATCAAAACATAGCAACATGAGAGCGTAACCATCAAGGATAGACATCAAGGACTTGAACTGATTACAACCAAACAAAAGATCTATTTGCAAGATGTTTTATTTGACAAGAATACACTTTAGATAGCATACATGCTTACTTATGGTTGGTAATTTTTACTTATCATATCTCCTAAGAAACTCAAGGATGTCTCAAAGACTAGAGACTCAAGAAAGGAATGTGATGTTTTCTTTGTCTATTGTTTGGGAGTGAAGCCTTCTACTATGCAAATTTGTCTTACAACATGATCAGGCAACATATCACTGAGGACATTTCGGATTTGTATTGGACTAATGGTAACTCTTGTCTGTTTTACACAAGCAACATTCAGGTTGTCTTGGTTCAATTATACCTCGACACTTGTGTTGTCTTGCAATATCAACATCCGTGTAAGTTATACTTAGGTCATTATGGTTCAATTATACCATGATGATTGTATCAACTTTTAACAAATCAAGGCTCAATGATGAAAAAAAAGGGAAGCACTGGAAATTTGATCAAAATAGATGGCAACATTGAGAACGATAATGCATATTAAGCTTTGCATTAGTTGCATTATCATTATCATTTTAATCTGCACTTAGTTGAATATTCATGTGTATTATCATTATCATGTTAAGGTTGCATTTAAATTGCATTATCATCATCATTTTCATACCATGTTAAAGTTTCATTTAGATTGCATTATCATTATCATTGTCATACCATGTTAAAGCTGCATTATATCACATTACCATAGCTCATTTCACATCATGCTCCAATCACATTTAGTTACATGTACATTTTCATATCATTTTACAAGTGCATTAGTTGCGTTACCATATTAAGCATTGCATTAGATACATATCATTATCATTCTCATTCTCATTTTACATCTCATTTTCAAGATACAACTCATATCATTATCATTGTCATTTTTATTTTACATCTCATATCAAAATACATTCACATACATGAACATTTCCATATCATATCAAAAACATTTTGCATGTTAAACGACATCATCAAAAGAACACAAAAAGGACAAAAACATGTTAAACACATTCACATATTCGTCCATATACATTCATGCATTGCATTTAGCAACACAATAAGAGGCATACATCATCACATTGAAGCATATCACCTATAAAACATATAGTCAAGCATGAATCATCAAAACATCTTAAGGATATCACCTTCAAAGCATATAGATCATAACATCACATCATCACACACATCACATAGGCAATCATCTGCATCATCAAAGCAAAAGCCATATAGATCATATAGCTCACCAAATAAAGGCATCCATAACATGTAGAAGCATATCTAGTATCATATCATCATGCACATGTGTGACCCATGCTGATCCAAAGGAAAATCAAAGATATAAGTCAGAACGAATCATCAATGAAACAATAAATTTCCAAAGTCCCTGGATATCACATCAATAACAAAGTACATGAATCAAGAGACATCAACATCTATCAATGAATCAATGTGTATCATATCAAATCAATCAAAATACAACAATGTACATATCGAGGGAATTTTCAAAGATACAATGATGTGAGGAGGATAGGAGTGGTTACCTCTTGAATCTGACTACCTGGCCCCTGCACCTACACCACCACTAGGAAGATCTCTCCTAGGACCCATCACACCCTTGTTGGCTCCTTTTCTCAGGGAGCCCCCATGCTAAGAATTGGCAGTATACCTAGGGGTACGTTGATCTTGGGGCATGACCTAAAAGTACAGTCCTATAATATGCAACCCACTCTGTCTGATCAATGAGACTCCTAATGGTATCCCTTGTGACACCTTGTGCGGCTGCCTGTTGGAACGTCTACACCATCTCCTCTGTACGGCCTCGTAGATCTATCTATGTATCCCTCTCAGCTGTCAACTTTGCCACCTATGCCTACAGCCGCGTGATATGTCTATGTGCCTGTACTAGCTGAGTCTGAATTCTCTGCACTAAGGACTGTAACCCTGCTATTTGTGCCTGTTGCTAGTGTGAGGGCACTGTAATCCAAACTGAGGGAGGTTGTGGAAGTTGTGGGACCTATGCTGCTAGTACCTATGAAGAGCTCGCTTGTCCTATGGTCGATAGAGGCATATCTATCCACCTCCATTGTACCAAAGGTTGAACATCATCCTCCTCCTCCTCCTCCTCCTCCTCATCAAAGCCCATGCCACCCAATCCTACTCTCCCACCACCCAACTCCTCTGACTTCATCTCCTCATCAGAACTCTCCTCCTCATCCCTGCCCCCAACTGCTTCCATGGCCTTTGGATGTACAGGCCCTCCTCAACCTAGCATCTGTCACCAACCACCACCCCTACCCCTCACCCCCTGGCTGTTGGATCCTCCTCCTCCCCTCTTGTCTCCACCACCATCCCCACCTCAACCCAACTATCCTCTACCTTGGCCTACTCTCCAATCTCCCCCTCGACCTCTCCTCCCTCTCTCCACACCTCAGCCCCATCGGCCCCCTCATCATCCTCCATTGCCACCATAATTATCAACAACAACAACAACAACAACAACAACAACAACAACAACAACAACAACAACAACAACAACAACAACAACAACAACAACAACAACA
This sequence comes from Cryptomeria japonica, assembly GCF_030272615.1. Lineage (NCBI taxonomy): Eukaryota > Viridiplantae > Streptophyta > Pinopsida > Cupressales > Cupressaceae > Cryptomeria > Cryptomeria japonica. The sequence continues at coordinate 521,448,487 of NC_081410.1, read as the reverse complement.
ACAACAACAACAACAACAACAACAACAACCTCCTCTAGTGGTGGTACCGACTCTCCTAGCCCTGTCAATCAAGGGAAATGATGCCTCATCAAATATAGGGCATAATACTGGTGCATGCTCACATCAATCATTGTTGGTCTCATATCCCAAACAACAAAAGGAAGAGAGTGGAAATCTGCATGGGTTGTGGTGTAATCTAATGGTGGCCCCCACTCTGCTCTGTAACAAAACTGGAACCTCTGTGGCATCCTTAGGCCATGACTCACAATCCAAATATGGGCATCAAACCACTGCATCCATGTCATCTAATACACGCCTCCAATACTCTAGCTTCCCGAGCATAGGCTGAGAAGCTTCTTGTCTGTACATGTAAAGATAGGGGTACCCAACCAGTCGAGATCTCTAAACAATGGGGCACGTAATAGCTATATGCTTCCAAGCCCAAATCTGAAGCAATGTGCACCCTGCTGCTAGACTCGACCCTCGATCCCTGCCATATACTATCTGGTGTAGCTCATGATACAGGTGGGCCAAGACACATATCCCCCACACATAACGAGTCCTCTCTCGTACCATCTGCCGAAGCACATGATCCCATCCAATTGACAACCCATGTGATCTCCTATCAGGAAGGAGGAAACCACCGACCAATCCAACTATATGAATTTCACCTATTCTAAAGCAATCAAGCATCAACTCTCAATAAAAAAGGGGCACCTATCAAAGTAATGAGAGTCATGATATCATACAAAGAGTTCCAAATTAGACACTCTTGACAACTAAGTGGGTTTAACTTAACCTATCTATCAAAATCAAGAATCATATCAAAATCAAGAATCATATCAAAATCAAGAATCATATCTAAATCAAGTCTCATATCGAAATTAAGTCTCATATCAAAATCAAGAATCATATCGAAATCAAGACTCATATCAAATCAATTTGACTCACATCGCAATCGGTTTGACTCATATCAACCTTTGACCCATATCGACAATCAATTTGACTCATATCAACCTTTGACCCATATCAACAATCAGTTGGACCCATATCAACAATCAGTTTGACTCATATCGCAATCAGTTTGACTCATATTGACCTTTGACCCATATCAACAATCAGTTTGAATCATATCGACCTTTGACCCATATCTACAATCGATTTGACTCATATTGACCTTTGACCTATATCGACAATTAGTTTGACTCATATCGACAATCAATTTGACTCATATCAACCTTTGACGCACATCGACAATCAGTTTGACTCATATCGACCTTTGACCGATATCGACAATCAATTTGACTCATATCAACCAATTTGACCCATATCAACAATCAGTTTGACTCATATCGACCTTTGAACCATATTGACAATTAGGATCCATACTAGTGGGACACATATCGAATTTGAACCATATCGACCTCTCATATTGAACAATGACCCATCCAAACCCTAGATCGACTTTTTGACATCATGCATCTCAATGGACGCAATCGACGCATATCAACACATCAAAAAGGTGCAAAACATCCTAATGAAACCAAAAATCTACTTTGCACGTGTTAAATTTTTTTAAATTTTCAAAAAACTCAACACTGTCACAAATGTGCTAGAACAATCGATAAATGTGCTAAAACAAATGCGTTGTACAATCAAAGAAATGCGCTAAGTAAATCGACAAAAGCACTTCAAAAAAAACAATTGCGATATGTCATACGGTAAATGTGCTTCGAAACAGAAAAAATGCACTAAAACATTTTAAAAAAAAAAAGAAGGAGGAAAAAGCCCTTCCATACGAGCAAAAATTGGAAAAATCTAGCTAAAAGTTCACAAAAGAGGGTTAGAAATTCGAACTTACTGGTGGGTCGTACTCTGCTAGTCGCTAGTAGTGCCGAACTTGCTCAGATCGATGTTTATGATAGGGGGCTCCATTTCTTCTCTCCTCTCCAAACTCCACTCTCCAAATGCCAAGTGCACAAATGAGGTGGAAATGGGCCCCTTGAGGGTTTATATAACCCATGCTAACGTAGGCGATTGCGGTTCCTCGGTGGTCATGTGGGGCATGTACGCGCTATGCCCACATCATCTCTTTACCATTTTCACTATTCTTTTTAATAAAATTTATCGGAAGATAAATATTGAAAAAATTAAAAAATTCCAAAAAATAAAATAAAATAAAAAAATTCCAAAAAAAATTTAAAAAATTCCAAAAATTTAAAATCGTCCAAAAATATCAAAAACCGTCTTGCATCGCGACACTGCCCCAAAAATTGCAATTTTTCTCAATTTATCTCCTGAGGGGGCATATCGACATCAATTTCATATCAGTCTCATATCGACATCAACTTCATATCAACTTTTCATATCAAATCAATTCTTCATATCTAGGGCTTTATATCGACAATTTTGACGACAACACCATATTGAGAATTTTGGCGATATATCGAGCTTTTTCTTTGAATCAACACGTGGTCACACGTCACTTAAAAGAGGGGCAAAATGTAGACACCTAAAACTTGCACAACTAATTAATCAGCATTTATTAACCTATTAATTAGACTAAGGTTTAATTAATATCCCTATTCTTCCAATCAACCTATTAATCAAATTAAAGATTTGATTAAAATCCTTTTCTTCTAGCCTAACCTATTAATTAAACCAAGGTTTGATTAAGTACCCCTTTAGCCATTTAATTGAATAAATCTTATTTATTATATTAAAACCCCCTTTTCCCTTTTAATTGAATTTACATTTGATTAAAATCCTTTTACATTTAAATAAATAATTATTTATTTTTGAATAGTTCCCCAACTTGCAAAATCCTACAAATGCAAGTTGCACCCCTTTTGGCTAAAATAAATCATTTATTTTATCTAAAACTGTCTATTTCCCTCCACTTGCATTCTCCTACATTTTCCATTAGCATGCTAATATTCTTCTAGAACCCCTCTAATTCCTCTAATCATGTCACATCCCTAAATTTGGGGGAGTCACTTCTCCAAATTTGGGGAAAGTCTTCAAAATGTGTTGAAGACTTTACCTTCTTCAACATGTTAACTTGTTGAGTCTTCCAAACTTGTAAGGTTATCTAACTTCCAACAAGTTAACCTCCAAAGTCTTCAAAGGCATTTAATGCCTCTTACAAAGTCATCGTCCTAGCCCATGATGGTTATCCCTTTGGCCATCCCTCAACTTTGCACAAGAGTTTACCTCTTGGACAATAGCATGCTCCCTATGATTTCATCCCTTGAGGTTATCCCTAATGCTTACTTAGCATCTAATGCTTTCTTAGCATCCTCTCAAGCCATCTCAAGGTGACATTTGTCAACTTGGGATTGGATTGAATCCCCCTCATGGATTGATAACTTTCAATCCTAGCCCTTGTTAAGATTGCTCAATCTTGGCTATCCATTTCTCTATTTTCTATATAAATAGAGCCCATTTCTTCAATCTTAGGATCCATCATCTTGTGCATCAAACTTATAGTCAATTTACAGGTTATCAAGGAGCTCAATTTGTCATCTTCAAGCATTTAGATCATCTTAGTTGCATGCTAGTTTAGTTTTCATTATGTTGATAGTATCATGCTAACCCCATTTTCATGCTAGCTTAATTCATAGCCATTGTATATCAATTTCATAGAAATCTCCATGTTAGTTTAATTAGCACACCATAAGCTTTCAATTTGGAATCAATCTTAGTCTCATATCATGCATTTCATCTTTTCATATCATTTGATCATCTAGCTAGGATCTTTGTTGCATTCATTTTGATCTTGGCATATCCTTCAATCTCGTTCTTTAGGTTGACATCTAAAAGATCAAGTGCTCTTCCAAGTGAGGTCCACCTTGAATCTTAAAGATCCTTGGAGATGAGGAACATGAGGCATGCCTAGGGTTCTTGATTTTGAAGCTAACTTAGTTTAGTTTCTATTTTTTATTTCTGACTCTAACATAATGTTTCATGTGTGTGTTTGATCCTCATTTTGTAGGTTCCCACACTTTCCAGCACACAAGAGTTATCTAAAAGGGTTGTCATATTTTTTATTTATTTTTGAGGATGAAATTATATGGACCTTGTCTCCATCCAAAAAATATTTTTTCAAGAGAGGTTATGAAAGTTTAATTGTTGGTGAAGAGGTGGAGGATGGGCCATTTAAGGTATTTTGGAGCACTTCATGTCTCCTAAAAGTGGGCAATTTTTCTTGGCTTACAATTAAGAATAAAATTTTGACTAGGATGAGCATTCATAGACTTGGAGTCACCACTCTATTTCCTTTTCTATTATGTGGAGGGACCTTTGGGACTTCAAATCATCTCTTGCTCCTTTGCCCTTTTGCTCGACAATGTTGGTTATGGTTGAAATCTAAGTTGGATTAGTAATCTCCTTTACATAATAGTCTTCTTGGTTAGTTCCAGAGTTGGCCACTTGTACATAAAGATTCTAAATTTGCTTGCATTTGGGATCTTAGACCATCCATACTTATTTGGAACCTTTGGTTGAGGATAAATAATAGGATCTCTAGGAGGATTTCCTCTCCAGTGGAGAGAGTAATTTTCTAAATTAAAAAATTTATTTATGAAGTTGTTATGTCTCATTTAATTAAAAAAAAGAGAGGAAAATTTGAGTTTTGTTCATGGGACTCCTACTTATTAAAAAAATGGAAAGCTCTAAAACTACCCCCCTCCAAGGAATCCTTCCAACAACAAGATTCAAAATAACCTTGTTTTCAAGCTAAATGGAGTCCTCCCCCTTAGAACTAGGTAAATTTGAACTTTGATGGGGCTTCTCAGGAGAATCCAGATGCTTCAAGAATTGGTGTCATTTCTAGGAATGATAAGACATATGTATTAAATGAAGCTTGCAAAGTCCTTTCTCCTAGCACCAATAATGTTGCAAAATTTTGTGCACTTTGATTTGGTTTGTCATCAACACTTGAATTTGGCTTCTTGAAAATTTGTGTATCAAAGGGGACTTAATGGTGACAGTACACTCAATTATTCACAACTCAACATCTTCCTGAAATCTTACGTATATCCTTGATAAAATTTCTTCTCTTCTCCAGCTCTTTGAACAATATAGGGTTATGTACTGTTGTACATGTAGGCTAACAAGTGTGTCAATTTGTTAGCTAAAAAAGAAATTGATGAGAACATGGTGTTAAAAATAATTTAACTCAAGAATTTCTATTAGATCGGGCCCATAAAGACAAATGGAGTCTCGATGTACCATTAGAATAGTAGATTAGGAGAGGGTGTAGGACCCTTGCTAAGTTGGATCCTCATATGGTTGGGACTAGGTGATTGTGTGACTTTATGTTGCTTTGCTTTATTTCATAACTTCACGATATCCAGTAGTTGTGTTAACATATGATAATTGATTGTGTGTGTGAAACTTTCTATCTCTTTGATATTCCTCATTACTAAGGATCATTGAAAATTACAATTAATATTGACATTTATTTCACTAACATTTGTTTATGTTTTTGTAGGGCTCTCTCATTGATGCAGTTTGGTCCAAACATACGATCCCTCATACTTGGCTCTCTATGTTTTTAATAGTGATATCAACCCGCTTGTGTTGGTTTCATTTTTGGTCATGATGATATACTCTTGGCATGTTATATTTGCACAAGGGTCTGTTGTGCTCCACATTGAATTTTATTTGGTTTTGTTCTATTCTTATCATCAATTTCCATTTCCTACCTCTTGCTTTGTCATGTGGTTCTATGGAGAGAATTTGGAGAGCGCATATACCTATTGGTTGTTGGGAGTGATCAGACTTGTAAACCTATGACACATAAAAGATTGGACGGGTGTTATTGCTTGGTGGGGAGCATGTTGAAGTGGTTGTCTGTGCAGTTTTGGGAAATAACTTTTCTTCTGATAATGCAAATGTCCTATTCACAGAAATTGCTTCTTGGTTTTTGTTCGAGTGCATGGACATTTTGCAAGATGCGGGGATGGTGATGACGATTACAACTATATATATTTGGAACCATATATCTTTTCTGAACAACTTTTATTCAAATAACTTCACTCTTTCTCCATTCTAGGTGGGAAAACTCCCATGAGTGGTTTCATTGAGCTTTAGGACTCGTGGTGGTATTTTGTGTATGTCAAGTTGCCATCTGCAATGAGATCCTCCCTAATTTGCAATAATTTTGAAGGAATGATGAGTATGGATTAACTTTATTTTAAGTTTGTTCGCGTGAAATCTGGAATTTGCATATTCAACACAAACACTCAATAGATCATTACATGCATGGTTAGTTGATCAAAATCAATAAATGTAAAACCATAACAAATCGACCTATTGCCTCCTAAAAGATGCGAGTATAGATTTTCTCTCAGATTTGTCTAAGCAATACCAGTGACTTGACACACCAAGACAAAGGATTTAATCTATATGAATGTAAACTAGATGAATGCAAGATTAACAAATTAAGCTAGATTAATCTGAAATGATATGAGATACATGATTGTATGCATGATTAATCTAAGATGCTAATTTTGCTACATGATTGAAATAAAAATGTCTATAGTAATGATGCTAAAATCTAGGATGCAAGGGATCTTTATTACTCCAAAATGAGGGGTATTTATAGGAATTCCAAGGCCAAAGCTGAGGTGGTAGGAATCGATGGTCCAGATTTGATCTAAAGATATCAAGGGCTACGATTGAAGAAGTTGGAGAAGAGGTTGGAGGAAGGGACACTTGTCATCTCTGTGGTGAAAAGTGTCAAGGAACCTTGCTCATGAGAGGGAAAGTGTCCAAGGGAGGAGACATGTGGCAAAAGTGCCATGTGTCTCAAGGGGATAATATCCAACCCATAAGAGGTTAGGATAAAAAGAGGTTATGATGTGCAAGATAGGATAGGGTTAGTTAGACCCTAGGATTAGATAGAATGGGTTAGGTTAGGGGGTGGTTAGGTTAGGTGGTTAGAGGTTAGGAGCCATGTGCTCATTTGAATTTAGAAATTCAAATATTTGAAAAAGATAATTAATCTCAACAAACCATGATTTGATTTGTTTTAACTAATTATGAGATTAGAAGAATGAATTTAAATGTGGGGAGGACTAATTAGTTTAGATTAATTAATCAAAAGGGGAATTATTGAAATGAACTTAATGAATAAATCCTTAGATTTATTTATAAGTAGATGCATGGGGAAATTAATCAAATTATTTATGAATTTAATTAATTGGGAAGGGTTATTAATTAAATAACTGTATATTTAATTAATTATCTTCAGACCATTTTTAGGTGTATACATTTTGCCCCTCTTTGAAGCGATGTGTGACGACATTTTGGTTCAAAGAAATTTTTTGATTTGATGCGGATATGATTTTGATATGATGCCCCAAACGTTGACTGATAGATTATGATGTGAGGATGCCCCCTCGGGAGACCAGTTGAGAGAATTGACGATTGAATTGTTTGGATTTGTGCAAATTTTTTTTCTCGATAAAATTTACTTGATTCTTGCAACTTTGGTTGATGAAAGTGTTAGTTCTCTAATTACTCTGATGTTTTGCTTGAATTGATGATTGATAGAGTTTGATTGACCTCATGATTGATGAAGGTCAATGATATAAACTCAAGATTTGATGATCTGATAGGATGAGTTTGATTGACTTCATGATTGATGAGTGTCAATGATGTAAACTCAAGATTGAAAATGCTAGATGTGTGACCTCATGGTTAATGAGAATCACTAATGGGTGCTCAAAGAGATTGATGGAAATCTCCAGTGAGCGAATAGGATAGCAGATCAAATGATCAAAGAGATTGATTGGATAAAGAATTGATATTTTGTTGATATCCCGTTGTAGGAAGATTTAGATGTGCTGATATCGGTCCATTTCGGGGGAGTAACATGAGATTCATTTAGGCTGACAACATCTAGATAAAGTTTTGGTCATCATCCTAGTGGACATTGATATGAGAGATTGATCATTGATCCGATTTTGTATACACCATTCATGAGACATTGATGATTTCTGCAATATATTTTAACATTTTTGTGATATCATTGTACATTGGACCTTGATTATTTCTAATGATATGATATGTAGTCAATCCTATACACCTTATATAGTCTATGAGATTATGGATGCATTCTACTTGCTATATGATTATGGACCCTAGATGATGAATGCATTCTACTTGCTATATGATTATGGACCCTAGATGATGGATGCATGCCTCTTATAAGATGATGCAAGATGATGCTATATGTACTATGTGACTCATGTGCAATGAAATATTTTTGTATGATGCTTTTTTTACTTTTCCCATGCATGCTGATATGAGATGGATGCAACTCAATGAAATGATGATGTCTTCTTATGCAATGTTGTCATGTGATGAAATGAACTAACTCATCATGCTAAATGAATGAATTGATTATTTTTGTTAATGTCCAATGTACTCAATCACTTAATAAGAGAGATAATACCCGTTGAAGCATTTGGACTTGGAAAAAGATGATCTTTTGTGATCCCATGCAAAATGAAATGCAATCTACTTTAAATAATGCAAATGCAAATGCGATGCAACGTTGTGATCAGATCAGTCACTTGGTCATTGCTTTTTGTCATCATTGAGATTTTAAAATGTGGGAAGTGAGTGAAAACATCGATGGTATAATTGAACCATGATGATCTGAGCACTAATTTCCTGGGTTTTGATATTGTAAGTTAGCACAAGCATCGAGGTATAATTGAACCAAAATGATTTGAGTGTTGCTTGCGTAAAATAGGTAGTATTAACCATTTCTATATGCAAATCTGAAATGTTTTCGATGATACTCTGATGATCATGTCCTGAGACAAATTTACACATATTAACGATTAATTTACAAACAATAGACAAGAAAATATCATGTTCCATCCTTGTTTCTCTAGTCAGAGACATCCTTGAGTCACTTAGAAATCATGATAGCAAAAATCAAGATATAAAAGTTGAACCATTATTATCAAAGTGTTAAAATTATTAGGCAAAAGATATCATCCATTGATATGTGTTTGTTGTGTTTAAACTAACAGAGGGTAGTTTGATGGTTGATAATTTGATCTTGTGTTCAACATTGGATGTGTCTCAGTTTTCCCTTGACGAGTGTTGCCTAACTATTGTTCTACCTATTTGATGAAGCTCAAAATGATGAAATTTTTTGCCCCCAGCTAGGTTCAGGATTTCGCCCCCAGTCTAAAAACAAACTTTATTATGGTTGTATACACATAAAAATGGCCATGAGCAATTAAATAAATATTTTATATTTAATAATTATTCTTCTATTAAATAGTTAATTTGAAAAGATTAATTCATTTAATTCATTTCATGTCTTTCTATTAATTAATTTAATTGAAATATTTTATTAATTAATTCATTTATCCTTTTCTTCTAATCAATTAATTAAATATATAAATACTTAATTATTCTTCTAATCAATTAATTAGATATATAATATTTAATTATTCTTCTAATTAATCAATTAAATATCTAAAATATAATGGTTATTCTTCTATCCTATAGTCTCAAATATTAAATGATTTCTTAAATTATTTAATTCATTTCCAACTCATCCTTCCATCTCCACTTCATCTTTCCTTTGCCAACTCATCCATCATGTGGCTAAATTAATTCAACAAAATTAAAATAAATCATTTATTAGCCACTTATCTCCAACCTCCAAAATAAATGAAATATTGTGTACGTACACACATTTCTTAACCTTCTTCTATATTCTCTCCAACATCTCTAAATCTTAGGATGGACTTGAGTCCACTTGTCCTCTCATGCCTAAATCTTCTCCAACCATCCCTAGATTTCCCCAGTCAGCAACCCAGTCAAGGTGAGATGAGTGACACTCATCTTCTCCTTCTCCCTTTCTCTCAACCTTCACCTTTGCTCACAACCATCCAAATTTGCAGATCGGATCATGACTGTTGATCTAGGCCACATCATCTTATCCTCTCAAAGTCTATGAATGAGGGAGTTTGAGTTGAGAAAGAGTTAGTCTTCAAGTGAACAATTTGTGAAAACTTATGCATTTGTGAGTTTTTATCTTGAAGCAAATAGCATAATCATTTAGCATAATTATTTAGCATTACATATCATAGTATCAGTTAACTATCATTATAAGTCCATTCTTCATATGCCATCTTGGAAGTTATCAGTGCTTGTTTGAGAGCACATCATTTGCAACTAGGAACAATGGAGTTAGGACACAATGAGACTTAAATCATGAAGGTAAAAATAATGTTTTTATTTTAATATTCATTTCATGTAGTTTCATTGGTTGAGTTTGGATTTCCTATAGCATTTCCTTTGTATTTTGTGAAACTAACATGTTGCAGGTAGTATTCTGATGATGAAATTCAAGTCGACACATTTTGGCACCCATCGTGGGGTTAAAGCCTCACATATATCTTTCTAATATCTTGTCTATTTGCTCGCAAAAATAATTTTAATGCATTTGTAATCCAGATTCACGCCCGTGTGAGTTCTGACAATGCTTTTATTTAATAGATTAGTGCTTTTATCTTGCAGGTTAGCGCATGTGTCATTTAGGTTAGCACTTTTATCTGCAAATCAACGCATTTAATCCTCAAAGCAGCACTTTTGTCCCATAGGTTAGCGCATGTGTCATTTTGGTTAGCACTTTTGTCAGTGATTTCTCACTTCTTTGTCCACAGAGCAACGCTTTTGTATAGTAGGTTCACGCTTTTGTCCTCTAGGTTAGTGCTTTTGAGGTGAAAGACATTGCATTTGTTAGGATAGCGCTTTTATTTGCAACTAACAAAATTTTCCTGCAGGTCCGAATGTCCAAGAATTAAAAATTTTCAAACTACTGACATATCTATGTGCAGGGTTGTTTTTAAGCAAATTCATGCATTTCCTCACATAGTTAATTAAGAGTTTTATTTTGGAAATTAACACATCATATCTTGCTCATTTAGCTTAACTAAGGGGATAAATTGACAGCATGCAACTTGCATTTTGAATGACTTCTTTAAAGTAGTTGCACATAGACTTTAGGAGGCTAAAATAAACTTGTGTTTTCCGTGCTTGATAAAGTAGTAGGTAAGTATGCTCTCACCCTCATACGGTGACTAGAAAATCAGACCTACTTTCTTTTATGTGTAACCTTTAGAGGGTCTGCCTTCCCGAGTTGCCTTGAGGGGGCTAGTGAGAGGGGAACGACCTAAAGTGGAAATGGGCTAATACCGAGTCCTTCTAATCCACTCTAAATAAATCATGTTCATCACAAACAATATGTGCTGATATGTTCATATCGACACTATGTTTCCCCATAAACCCTATGAAGTGTAACCTCTATAGGCTGCGAACCTTCTGTATTTAGAGAGCTAAAAGTGTCGCATGTATGGCCACATGACTGGAAGCCTTTACTAAAAACCACTTGTACTGGTTGCCAAAATTCTTCTAATTATTGGCGCAGGAGGTCAGACCTTTGAAGCAGCTCACACATATACGGTTCTTAGTAGAGATATAAATTTTGCCATGGGGATTTTTCATGGAAACTGGTGCTTGGATGCCCCAGAGAAGTGAGTGCCTAGGGTGGAGTCCGTGGGGTCAAGCATATAAATATCTGCTTTGAATAGCGTAACCTCGGGGGAAACCCCATGTGAGATTCAATAGTTATTGTCTCAACCTGCCATAGGATTTGTACTTGCTTGTGCATTTTGTTTTTCAAACATTGTGTCTTCTATGTCTATAACATGCTTAGAATGGTCAAAAATTGAAGAAAATCATCATCTAAAAATGAGCAAAAATCCAACAACTTGCTAAAAAAATTGAAAAAAATCCTTGAAACATAGTCAAAGTAGCACTTTCAAGCAGCCAAATAGCGCTTTTATCCCATAAGTTGGCACTTTTGACCAAAAAAGGTTAGCACAAATGCTTTCTCTCATCTGATACAAAGCATATCAAACCAAAATTTCAAAATCAGTATTAAAACACTTTTTGAGTAGAATTGTCTTTAAACTCACACATTTTCAAACTAGTTCGATAACTGGGTCACCAATCCAACAGGCTGTTTCCAAAAAGGTTTCCATAAGCATAAAACATTCAACAAGCTATTGATTCAAACATCTTAAGTGGAAAAATCAACATCATTATCAGTTTCTCATTAGGATATATCAAATCCTCCATCAAGAAACTTGATCAATCCACCTTGTGTTCATTATCTTGGATATATCTTTCCTATTTTGAACCTAGGTTATATCAAAATCAGAATTGCGCCCACATTGGAATCAAACAAACTTGTAAACTATCATATGCTTATATGACTTTTAAGTATCGCCTTAAGAAAAGAAAACCCAGTTATAAAGCTACTCAGAAAAGGATAAGATTCTTATATATCAATTGCAAGATCTTATTAAAACATAGGAGATTCCTACACTGTTTTCGTCACTATTTACGTGGCTACGGGATAAAATTTGACAGAGAAATTTTGCAAGGACGTGTTTTTCAACAAAGAGATGCTTTATCACAACGAACAAACAATAGTGGTAAAATCAACAAAGCATACCTTGCTAAACCAATAATCACCTATTGAGTTGTCTTTATAAAACTTCAAAAATTTCAAAACAATCACATGCCAGTTTGTACTAGAGCTCAATACGAACAAATCAGAAAACAACAAAAACAAATGGAAGAATAATATAATTCAACGTTCCACACTTTTGGGTATACGACTTTTGATGAAGAAGTGGTCAATAACACCATTAGAGACCTTGAGCAAGATTTCAAATTTGATAGACTAATGGAAAAATTATTAGCAAAGCAAAAATAAAAATATCTTGTGATGTTGGCAAAATCAAGAGCTAAATTGCCACAAGACTTTAACATAGAAGGCTTGAAACAAGATGCACAGACAAGTAATACTCAAAACACAGATGATCCAAATAATGAAGATATAAACAAAGAAAACCATGAAGAAACAAGAAAAGAACATGATGACACAAGAAGAGAACATAGTTATAGAAGAACTCATGAAGAGACAAGGAGAAACCATATGGATAATCCATTGTTAAATCTCACTCAGCAAATGCAAACTCTACAACAACAGATACAAGATATGCAGAATGGAACAAGCTCCAAGAAGTATTCATTGGAAGATATCTGCCCTATCCTTTTGATAAAAGTTTGAGTATGATACCATTTCCTCAGCATTGTGAGATCCCTAAATATGATAAATACGATGGAAAATTTGATCCTCAAGATCACATTATAGAGTTTTGTACTATGAGTATGGAATTTGCACATGACGAAACTTACTTGATGCGTCTATTCCCTAGGACTTTAAATGGACAATAAATGGAATGGTTCTCCAGATTACCATCTGGAATCAAATCTTTTGAAGAACTCGTGAATAGGTTTATTTCACAATACTCTTACAATGTAAGGAATGAGATAACAATGCTAGATTTATGCAATGTTAAACAAAAGAAAGGTGAATCTTTTATGACCTTCTTGCGACGATGGAAGCAAATGTTTAATAGGTATCCAAGAGATGTACCTGATCAAGAAAATATGGATATATTCATTGATAATCTTATTAATGAAATGTGTTATCATCTAAAAATGCAATGTCCTCCTTTCACCAAGATGATTGAGAATGGTCTAAAAATAGAAGACGCGATGGTAAAGAAAGGAGAGCTAAATCTTTACAATAATTCTTACAACAACAATCACAACAACAACAACAACAATGACAAACCCAAGTTCTGGTCAAAGAATAGGAATGTCATCAATGGAGGAAATGATGACAATAATGCTACAAAACAACAACCAATCTTTAATCTATCAAGTCAGATCCCAAGAAATAACAATCAAGAAAACAATAAATCCAAGTCTTTCTTCACCAATCCTCGCAGGAAATTCACAAACATTGGAGAACCCTTGGAATCAACTTTGAAAACTCTTATTGCGAGCAAACTGATTATTTTACCATATGTAAGAAGTTATGAGCCACAAGTCAAACCGAATTGGTGGAACGACAATCATTTTTGCAATTACTATCAAAATAAAGGATACCAAACTAATGATTGTCAAAGATTGAAACACCTTATCCAAGATTTAATCGATAATGGAACTATCACAGTTGATAGTCATAAGACAAACGAATCACACCTAGCCTTGAAAACTCCGCTTCCAAACTATGAAAAAGGTGAACAATCTAAATCAAAATATGACAAAGGCAAAGCCAAAGTGAACTGCAATTATACATATGATGATGTGGTAAATGTCATCATCGTTAAAGACAACACACCTTCAAAACCAATCAATGTTATTACGAGAAGCAAAGCGAAGGTCACATTTCCAGGTCTAACAAATGAATCAACCTCCACTTCATGACAATATAACTTAGTGAAATAATTGCAACAAATACTTGTGCAAATATCAATTTTGGAACTTCTGAAAGTTTCACCTATGCATAAGGAAATTTAGAAAAATCTCTAACGGAAACAACAATTTAAAAAGACTTGGATGTAGATCAGTTCCAAAACATGGTGGGACACCTTATAGCCGCTCATTGCTTATCATTTTTTGAAAATGATGACGCATCCTTGCAACATCCTCACAATGCTCCCTTACACGTTGAAGTCACCGTTAATAAAACTCGTGTCAAACGGGTACTCGTAGATGGTGGAGTTGGCTTAAACATTTGTGCATTAAGTTTAATAAAGGCTTTGGGATATTCAAAAAATACAGTAGATCCAAAGAAGAAAATAACCATTAAGGCTTATGATGAAGAGGAGTGTTCTTCTAAAGGAACTATGGTGTTACCAATCAAAATAGGACATTTGGAAAGGAATACATTATGTTAGGTTTTATATTTGAATCTCTCTTATAACATTCTTCTGGGAAGGCCATGGATTCACAGCATGCAAGCAGTTCCTTCTACATATCACCAATGTGTAAAGTTTCCTCATGAGGGACAAGAGGTCACTATAATTGCAGACTCTAGCCAATATTGCAATAATCTAAAGCCAACACGAGATACAAGAGTTCCACATAACAGAGAATCAATGTATCCTACCAAAGAAATTCAAGAAAAGTTATGGGAAACCTTCAAGAAAAAGCTCAAATTAAATGATGAAGGAATGGGAAAATATCCTTTGCATAATTTTCCACTTTCACCTAAATCATATGGAAAGCCTACAAATATCCAACCTCGGATCTCAGAAAAATCAAAAGAAATGTTTAATGGAGCATTTGTTAGAGCTGGAACACTTGCAGAAGAAACTGAAGACAGGGACATTCCTGGTTGGTTGTACAAAGATGAAAATGAAACAATAGCAATAGCTGCAGAAGTCAATATTCCCATAGAGCAATATGGAAATGGTTATAAGATCATGCAAAAAATGAGATATGAAGGAAAATGACCAATTGGTAAGCGACATCAAGGTATTTTAGAACCTATTTGTCCTCACTCACAATTTAAAGAAGATAAATAAGGACTTGGATATCCAAAATCAAATCAAAAGCAACATAATTATCAATAGCCAAAGTGGAGAAAGAAATCAGTCCCTAAAGAAGAACAATGGCAAGAAAAGCTACATCAAGCAGTAGAAATAGTAGCCAATAAGCAAAAACAAGAAGAATATGAGAAACAACAAGAAGAACTTGCAATCAAAAGAGAAGAAGAATCCTGTAAACAAGTTCAAGGAATACGAGCAAATGCAAAATTTGAACAAGATATTCCAGAAGCAGTAAAAGTAGAGATGGCAGAAATCAGAAAACTATTTGCACCATACAATATTCCTGTATGGTAAAGTGGTGTAATCCTAGACAATGGTTCAGAGACATATTCAAATGAATATGAATGGGGTCTAGATTTATCATCTAGTGTATCAAGTGAAGAAAAGAATGAAGAGAAAACAACTATCACAAATGAAGACTTGTCTTTTACAAAACAAATGATAGAGTTAGAAAGACAAGAAGAACTCAGAATACGGAGAAAAGAGGCATATACAAGACAACAAAAGAAAGAGAATGAAAAAGACCAAGAAGTAACGCTATAAGAAGCACAAACAGATATTGATCAAGCATCATGAAATATCAGATTTCTATCAAATGGGGAGCAAGATGTACCAAGGTATGGAAGAACCATAGAAGAACTAAGAGATAGTCAAGTAGGATTGACTATTAGTCTAGAAGAAGCTAAGTTCGAGAGAAGACAAAGCTAGCAAAAGAATCCTCTATATCATGTACACAAGTATGTCAACTTCAAAATACAAATAAATCTATTGAAATTAATCAAGAAGAAACTTACAGTACTAAAGATGTGTGTGTTGATATAATCTATTTGTTTAAGGGACGAACGTCAAATGAAGAGCCACTTGAGTGTGAAATACAAAATACTAATACTGATTTTGTTAGAATTGATTGGAGAACACTTGGGAGAGACTGTTGGCATATGCACACTCCAATGAGACATTGTATGTGATTGAAGGTTTTGTCATTGATGGCAACCTTGCAATCCTATGGCACCAACAAAGGCATTATACCGGCATCAACAGATCACACTCTACACCGGCACTCAGGACATCGACATCGACACAAAGAAAGGAAGTATACCAGCATAGAGGCCGACATGATTTTGTTATATTATATTTTGTTTATTATTGTAAAAACTTTGTAAGTCGACTTGGAAAATTGTAAAATGACTCTTATATATAAAAGAGATCATTGTAGACATTTGAAAAGGGATATGAAAGCAATAAGGAAAAATATTAGGCATACCTATTATGTGAAATATAGGCTAAAGGGTTTATGTAAGAAGCAGAGCAGCAATGGGTACTAGATCAGGCATTATAGATGCTATTGTAAAGCAGTACAAGATATTGGATTTGTATAATCCTCATTGTAAGTCAGTGAGACTTCCCATTGAGCAGTGAGCTCTAGGCAGTTGGCCTTCCTGCATGTGCATGCCCCTATTGTAAGTAATATTCTCTTATTGGCTAGTGAGTGAACATTGTGGGTCACAAATCCCACCAAGGTTTTTCCCACTTTGGGTTTCCTCATTAAAACCTTGTGTTATGGTGTGCTTTTCATGTGGATGTTCTTAATTCTGTTTATTGCATTATTTCTTTCATACCGGTACACTGTTATAATATGTTCTGCATGTTTTAAGTTAAGAAATTCTACTCACCAGACAGATACTGATTCACCCCCCCTCTCAGTATCTGTGGGATTCCTAATAATTGGTATTAGAGCTTGGTCCTCTATTTTCAGAAGCCTAACAGCTTGAGGAAGATCTTGACACCGGTAAAGATGGAAAATCTGATGAAGCAACTTGAAGGAGCTCTTTCAGACTATGATGCAGATAAATTGAAAAATATCAAACTAGAAGATGATTTAAGGGCAACTCAGGATATCATTCAGGCACTTCAAGAGAATCTTACTGTTGCAAGAAATAAGAGAAGAGAACTTTGTGAAAAATTTCAAAATGAGAATGATGAAAAGGAATCACTTAATGATATGATAAGCAAGTTGAAACAAGAGAACATGACAACAAAGAATGAGATGCAAGATATGACTATGAGATTTTGCAAAGAGATTGAGGATAGGAAGAAGAATGAAGAAGAATTGACCAGAAGACTAAGTGATGCAGCAAATGAGAACACAAGACTTAGCTATGAAAATGACATGTTGAAGACAGATATGATGCATACTCAGAATGACTCAAATGAATTGATGAGTCAAAAAGAAGTCTTAGAAAGAGAGCTAGAAACTACAAATCAACATAAAGAAAAATTCACGAAAAGCTCAGAGGAACTTGACACCTTGCTGAAGAATAAAAAACCTAAAGGTGACACTTCTGGAATTGGCTTTGAAGTTGGTGAAAGCTCTGGTACTGCAAATACTCAAGATCACAACAAATCGGTAAGACAACCTAATGCTTATAAATTCAATGGAAAATGCTTTAACTGTAATAAGTATGGTCATAGAGAAAATGAATGTAGATCTAAAAATTATTAGAATATCAACACACCCACCGGTCAATGTTCAAAATGCAACAAAGTTGGTCACAAATCTGAAAATTGCAGAATGAATGTGAGATGTTATGTTTGTGGAAGATTTGGACATTTATCTAATCAATGCAAAACACAAACTGGTAGAGGTTATGGGAAAGCTATTCAGAAGAATAA
Organism: Cryptomeria japonica; assembly: GCF_030272615.1. NCBI lineage: Eukaryota > Viridiplantae > Streptophyta > Pinopsida > Cupressales > Cupressaceae > Cryptomeria > Cryptomeria japonica. The sequence goes on along the minus strand of NC_081410.1, from coordinate 521,430,299 downwards.
TGTAACTTGTTATGCATGTAACAAGATTGGGCATATTGCTAAATTTTGTAGAAGTAAAGGAACACCGATAGACAACAAAAGTTCTAGCTTGAAAGGTAAAGAAAAAGTTGAAGAGGTTAAGCAAGAATTCTCAAAACAATGGATTAGAGAAGCTGATCTAAATATTGGGAATACTCCTCCACTGGTAGAACAAATCAATGCTTCACCGACAGGACAGAGTGATGCTTCACCGACAGGACAAAGCAGTGCTCCACCGGTAGGAAGTTCTTCATCTAATTGAAGAAAGTTTCCTTGAGGGTTTGGAAATCTAATGACACGTGCTATTATTCCCTCGGTTAGAGATAAGAAGTTGGAAATTACCTTTTATCGACAGACAATGTTAAGTGAATACTTAACCGGCATGCATTTAATGTGGTAGATGGCAAAAAGACACTATAAAATTGAGGTTTTGGCTCTATTCCATTTCACCGAGATTTCAAACCTACGAAGAGCGCGAAGATTCTGAGCTAAGGCATTTTGAGCAAGAGTCAAGAACACTCCAAGCAATCATCCATCCTAAAGGCAGTAAAAGGCATTTTATCATGGCATCCACCTCTGCAATTGAATATATATCAAACCCTACTATTGTTGAAGTTATAAAAAGACCTAGGCCCGTATTTTAGTTAATTCCTGAGGTAGCAAAGAAAGATGATACCTTAGGTGCTTTTTCTCAAATTCCTAAGGGAGCTGTTTATGCTAAAGACCCCAGAATTTACATCCACTGCAACTTTGAGGAACTAGGAGATGAAGAGATTAAAACCATGTTTAAAACTATGATATGTGATGAATCCGACAATATAAAAGATGAACAAAAGATTATTGAGACCCTAGGATTCACAGAGATCCTTAGCATTCCTGAATTCCCCAAGGATGTGATTAGGATAGTCTTAAGCAGGGTACATGGTGAATTTTTCTGGTTAGATGCAATCTACAAAATCACTAAGGAAGCCGTGAAAGCTGTCACAGGGTTACCGACCACTGGTAAAAGGCCAGATAAAACTAAGAAGGTATCCAATGACCTAGTTACAAACCTAACTGGTGCAACATTCGATAAAAGGTCCCTAAGAGTTAATGATGTAACATACATTAATATGAGATTTATCAACATGATATTAGGCTATAAAGTTACTCATGCAAATAGACTCAATTTAGTTTCAAGTTTATGAATTAAGAGTGCTTATGATATGGTCACAGATAATGCAAAGATTGATATATGTGAGTGGTTAAAGGATGAATTAATTGACAACCTTGGAAAGATTAAGAAGGACAAGAAAGGAACTTTCAGGTTTGGAAATCTGTTAGTATGTCTGATGCTACATATAACCAAACAGGTTCTTGGTATAGGCTACAAAGAACTTGGATATGATATACCGGTAGGTAAACAGTTAACATAACTATTCAATAACATGGGAGAAGACAAGGAAAACAATATTCATGACTTCTTTCAAGCATTAAAAGCCAAAATGAAGAAAAGAATCAGGTTATCGCAAAAGATTGTCGACAAATACAAAGATGAAATATGCTTTGTAATCAAGAAGGATGAAATCAAGATGGAAGCAATCATCCCTAGGACAGTTTGGGTAACTGAGATGGGATATGAAATAGATGATCATATAATTGAAACATATGCTAAAGCACTTCTGGAAGCCCCCAGAGAACCTAAGGAAGAAATATTTGGTAGTGCAGAAACTATTGAAAGCCAAATACAATCAAAGAAAAAAGTGAAAAAGGTTGAAGTAGTTGTAAGGAAAGGTTCCAGACAAGCAAAGGCCATCAAAAAAGATGTGTTGAAGAAAACCGGTATAACAGAGGATGAGTTAGCAGCTTTACAACCTGAAACTCACCTATCACCGATAGGTACTTCTTCGGAGAGTGACATGCCTGCAACTTTCAAAAGAATTGTGAGGAAAAGAGATCCCTCACTGGCAACCACACCCTCACCTAGGAGGACAAGACAAAAACAACAAGCAGTGAGATCTCTGGTAAGAAAGGCTACACCAAAGAAGAAGAAATTGACACCCAAAAAGAAGAAGAGGACAAACAAAGACTTGGCCCCTCTTGATATACTGCTGAATGAAATTACAGAGGAAGGTAAATTGAAGAATATAGAGAAAATATATGACACTTTAACAGCTGATAAAAAAGAACAAGTTGAAAAAAGTGTTATATTGCATATGGATATGTATAAGAAATTTTTGATGGAAGTAGTAAATGAAATTCCAAATGAACTATTTAAGAGACTGGAAGCAAGAAGACAAGCAATAATAGAACTAGACAAGAAAATAAAGATTGAAAAGCTACTTGCTATATATCCAGTAAATTCACCCAAAGAAACCGATGACCTAATTGCTCAAGCCAACCGGTCAGTATTTTCTACTGCACACCGACACATTGCTTTAATGGTTGGAAGAGTTAATGAGGTGATAGAAAATGGATGGGATATATTCCTAGTTGAAAAAGAAAAACAAGAAGAATACAGGAACCCCAAACCTATAAAAGTTTATCAGAAAGATAGAGACAAAGGTAAAGGTAAAGTTGGTGGACCACCTAGTATCAAGGTTAAAGACAACTTACCCCCACCTCCTTTGATTACTCCATTGGTAAAAACAACATCTACAGAAGATCAACCGACAACTGAGAATATGGATGTAGAGGATGGTAATCCTAATCCTGAATTCTTATATATTATGGATGTTGATACTCAAAAGATCAACATTGTGGTAGACAAAGATACAGTTGATAAAACTGAAATGACTAGTGAGCCTCTGGTAGTTGAGCAAACTAAAAACACATAGGAGAAACCGACAGATAACAAAGAGTAAAAGGTAGAGACTCAGACTCAGACTGAGACAATGCAACAAATAGAAAAAGAAATAGAGCAAAAGGCTCCGGAATAGGAACAACAACAACAAAAATAGGAACCACAACAGCAACAGGAACATGAACATAAGGAAATAGTGCCACCGGCAACTGGAGAAGTAGAAAAACCATTGCTTAAGGAAATGCAGACACAAACAGACCTACCAAAGGTCAATACAAGCTTGGTTACTTCCACTAGCAGTACTCAGAATGTTGGTTCATCATTAGGCTAAAAATCAACTAATGTGACTGAGGTACTATTAGATTCAATCAAAAAGATAACAGACTATAGCTCACAAGCTTATAAGGCAATTGATGATACCATACCAATTTTGAAGGTAATTGCTCCTAACTGTAATATAGACAATAAAGATTCTTTAGGACAACTTGATACACTATGTAAATATATCATAGAAAACATTGAGAAAATAAAGGAAGAAACATTGAAGGATAAAATAGAAATTGAAAAGCAGAAATTCTTTGATGAGCAAATAAAGAAGTGTAACAGAGATTTTGACACACTTCTACCGGAATTGTGTAATTTATTGAAAGAGTACAAAACTCTGTACAAAGACATCTGTAAGACAAACCTTTTGACTGTAGATATTGATAAGAAGATGACCAAGGTACATGATGAAATCAACAAACTTGCAGATAATTTTGTTAACTCACCTGATACACTATCAGTTTTTGAGGAGAAGATAACAAATTTTGAAGAAGATTTACTTAAATTGGAAAGAGAGAAAGAAAGAATAGTGAATAAGGCAAAGCATCTGAGATTAAAACTAAGTCCAAGATTGGACTATCTAGCATCACTGTGAAAGGAAGTATCTGAGGCACTAATACAGGGACAAAAAACACTGGCAGAGCATTTGCAACATCTCACCAGTATAGTTAAGAGAACAAAGACAACAATAAGAGATAGTAAAAAGTTTATGGAGAGTATAAACTTGATTTTGGCAGATCTATTTCAAACTGTAACTATCCAGTTACAAGGTTGAAACTACAAACTCTACTGACATCTTGACAACCTTTGTCATTGATGCCAAAGGGGGAGTAGTGGGATGAGAAAATTCAATATCACAGGAATCATATGCTCAGGGGGAGCACACACATTTTTTTTGGTAACTTTTTTTGGACTTCACATTTTTGATACACTTTTGAAATTTCTCATGAGTGTTGCCATCAATGTCAAAGGGGGAGATTGTTGGCATATGCACACTCCAATGAGACATTGTATGTGATTGAAGGTTTTGTCATTGATGGCAACCTTGCAATCCTATGGCACCGGCAAAGGCATTATATTGGCATCAACAAATCACACTCTACACCGGCACTCAGGACACCGGTACCGGCACGAAGAAAGGAAGTATACCGGCACAGAGGCTGACAGGATTTTGTTATATTATATTTTGTTTATTATTGTAAAAAAATTGTAAGCCGACTTGGCAAATTGTAAAATGACTCTTATATATAAAAGAGATCATTGTAGACATTTGAAAAGGGATATGAAAGAAATAAGGAAAAATATTAGGCAAACCTATTAAGCGAAATATAGGCTAAAGGGTTTATGTAAGAAGCAGAGCAACAACCGGTACTAGATCAGGCATTATAGATGCTATTGTAAAGCAATACAAGATATTGGATTTGTATAATCCTCATTGTAAGTCAGTGAGACTTCCCATTGAGCAGTGAGCTCTAGGCAGTTGGCCTTCCTGCATGTGCAGGCCCCTATTGTAAGTAATATTCTCTTATTGGCCAGTGAGTGAATATTGTGGGTTACAAATCCCACCGAGGTTTTTCCCACACCGGGTTTCCTCATTAAAACCTTGTGTTATGGTGTGCTTTTCATGTGGATGTTCTTAATTTTGTTTATTGCATTATTTCTGGCATACCGGGACACTGTTAAAGTATGTTCTGCATGTTTTAAGTCAAGAAATTCTACTCGTCGGACAGATACTGATTCACCCCCCCGTCTCAGTATCTGTGGGATTCCTAACAGAGACTATCCTCAAGATCATTCTATCTATGACATTACCTAATCTATGCCAAATTATGACTATTATTTCATGAACCTTGAAGCACCTAACAATGATGATGATTATGACTTACCCCTTCTTCATCCGGAACTAATTGATTGGGATAACCTAGAAATCCCTGAATTGGATGTCTTTTCCAATGACCATGACTTAGCTGTGCATCTTAATGTTGTCGAACCTATAATACCTAAGATATCTTCCATCACGGAATCAAGTAACGTTTCTTACAGCCAGGAGAATTCCAAACTTTCGAGTCGCAAAATTGAAATAAAACAAGGAAAAAGACCTAGTGCTGAAAACCATTTCATGGCAACACTAGATCAATCAAGAGGAAAAATAAAGGACATATCTGACGGTGAAAACCTCTTTGAGGTGCCAGAAGATGGAAAGTTTGACATCCTCCCTGCATATTTTTAGGAGAGATCTGCTATTCTAATAGAACCAACAGAAGCAATAAACATTGGCACACCAAAGGATCCCAAGATACTTTATTCTGATACATCATTATTAGATAAAGAGAGGAAAGAATACATAGAATTCTTTAGACAGATAGATAAATTTTGCTTGGTCCTATGCAGACATGCCATGACTTAATCCAGATCTTATCATGCATCATATCAATGTGGATCTAAAAGCAAAACCAATTAAACAAAAACTAAGGAAGATGCATCCACACATCACTCTCCTTGTAAAATCTGAGCTAAAAAAACTATTAGATGTGGGTTTCATAAGACCTCTTGCCTATCCAAAATGGGTTTCAAGCATTGTGCCAATGTCAAAGCCAGATAAAAGCATAAGAGTCTGCACCGATTTCAGAGATTTGATCAAGGCATGTCCCAAAGATGATTTCCCACTACCCAACATTGATATAATTGTGGACTTATCAACAGGACATGAGATGTTTTCATTAATGGATGGATTCTCAGGATACAATCAAATAATAATCATCCCTGAAGATCAAGAAAATATAGCATTCACCTATGCATGGGGTACTTACTGCTACAATGTTATGCCATTTGGGCTTAAGAATGTAGGAGAAACTTATCAAAGAGCTACAACAACATTTTTTCATGATACGATGCATACATTTATGTAAGACTATGTAGATGATATACTTGCAAAATCTCATACAAGAAAAGAACATTTGAACATCTTGGGCAAGATCTTTGATAGGCTTGAAAGATATCAATTAAGATTAAATCCAAAGAATTGTGCATTTGGAGTAACCTCTAGAAAATTTATTGGGTACATTATATCAACTTATGGAATTGAAGTAGATCCAGAAAAGGTCAAATCTATCATGGAAATGGAGTCACCTAGGAATATAAGTCAATTGCGTTCTTTACAAGGAAGATTACAATCAATCAGAAGATTTGTCTCTCAATTTGCTGATAGATGTCATCCATTCACTCATCTTTTACATAAGAACGTTCCATTCAAATGGGATAAAAAATGTGAAGAGGCTTTTATGCAAATCAAAGAATATCTCATGAATCCTCTAGTTATTGTATCACCAATCAAAGGGAAACCATTGTTACTTTATATCTCAGCAACAAATGTATCATTAGGAGCTCTCCTAGCACAACATGATGAAGAAGGAAAAGAAAGAGCAGTGTATTACATCACTAGAACACTTGTTGGCTAAGAATTGAATTATACATCAATAGAGAAGACATGCCTAGCAGTCGTATTTGCCACTCAGAAGCTGCAACATTATATGCTGACTCATTCTGTGAAACTGTTAGCAAAGATAGATTCACTAAAGTATTTGCTGAGCAAGTCAACTTTGATAGGCGGACTGGCAAAGTGGGTTATGGTACTAAGTGAGTTTGATATAGAGTATGTTGATCGAAAAACTATCAAAGGACAGGTCATTGCTGATCAATTAGCTGAAGTACCCTTACAAGATGACATATCATTGTACATTGAATTTTCTGATGCAAACATTCTGACAATAAGTACAAAATTCTGGGAGTTGTACTTTGATGGTTCTTATACACAATATTGATCAGGCGTAGGAGTTTTGTTCATCTCACCTCAAGTACACACAATTCCAAAATCATATAGACTGTGGTTTCCATGCACAAACAATACTATAGAATATGAAGCATTGACTATTGGTCTCAAAATGGCTATTGAATGGAATATCAAGGAATTACATGTCTATGGTGATTCACAACTTATCAACAATCAAATAAATGATGATTATCAAACTAAGGATGACAAGCTCATGCCCTACAAGCAATTGGTAGAAGAGTTTAAAGAACACTTTGAAGAAGTATCATTTTACTCAGATCCCAAGAAATGAGAATAAAGTAGCAAATGCAATGGCTACAATAGCATCTCTCTTGCAGAATTAGAAGAATCAACAGCATTACGAATTCCTGGTGGAAGATATCTTAACCCCTACCATTCAATCCCAACATACCTACATGATTTGCCATATATCGGGAACCGGTCAATCCTTATATGGCCAAACCTATCAGTACTTAAAAGAGAATATCCTTCCTCCTGACCTATCCCACAATCAGAGAAGAAATTTTATTCGTCAGTCATCCCGCTATACTATTATTGCTGATACCTTATATAGGTGAGGTCTAGATAGCACTTTATTGAGATGTCTCAAACAAGAAGAATCTGAGAAAGTTCTTAACGAAGTTCACGTAGGTATTTGTGGCACACACTCAAGTGGATTAAAACTGGCTAAGAAACTTCTTCGTATGGGTTACTATTGGCCTACTATGGAGAGAGATTCATTCACATATGCCAAGAAATGCAAACAATGCCAGATCCATGGGAATCTCATCCATGCACCAACACAAGAATTGTATCCTATGGCAGGATCATGGCCATTTTATCAATGGGGCCTTGATTTGGTAGGTAAAATAAATCCTTCATCCTCTAATGGACATAAGTTCATTCTGATTGCTACTGAATATTTCACTAAATGGATTGAAGCAGTACCTTTGACAAAAGTGACAGGAAAACAAATATCATCATTCATCTTGAATTATATAATCTGTCTCTATGGAGTTCTTATGAACATTACCACTAATAATGGATGACCATTTAAGAATCAAGATGTGAAGGAACTATGTGAGCAATTCCATATCCAACATAGGTTTTCTACTCCATATTATCCACAAGGAAATGGTCAAGCTGAGGCATCAAACAAGACCATCTTGAAAATCTTGAGTAAAAAGGTCAATGAAGCTGGAAAAGATTGTCAAATTCAGCTAAATCCTGCTCTTTGGGCATACTGGACCAACATCCGCACACCAATGGGGGAAACTCCATATTGCTTAGTCTATGGATCAGAAGCCATATTACCAATAGAAGTAGAAATACCTTCTCTACGAGTTTCCTTGAAAGGTCTTATACCAGAAGAAGAAGAACGAGTCTCTAGGCTTCAAGAACTTGAGCTAATCCAGGAACGTCGCCAAAATGCAACAGATCATTTGAAGGCATATCAACAACGATTGGCAAGAAGTTATAATCATAGAGTCAAGCCACACATTTTTCAGATGGGAGATATAGTTCTAAGGGAGAATCCAAGAAATCAGCAAGACTGAGAAAAGAAGGGTAATTTTGAACCAAATTGGCTAGGTCCTTTTGTCATAGTAGCAACATATGGCTCAGGAGCATACAAGTTATCTACCCCTGAAGGTGATTGGTTTGATGAACCTATCAATTCTATCCATCTCAATAAATTCTACGCTTGAGATATAAAAGTCCAAAAAAATAAAATCAATAAAAAGCATATAAAGTCCTGAAGAAATCAGTAAAAATCAGAAAAGCAGAAAATCCCTAAAAAGCATAAAACAACAGAAAAAAAGAAAAAAATCAAAATAGGAAAAAAATGCAATAAATATAGACAGTGAAAACCTAGTAAACAGGTGCTATCTAAAAAGTGAGTTCTTCCATCTATGAGATCGCTTTGCGCACCTATCCACTCCATCTTATCACATCTACCACTTCCATCTATTTAACTCATCCATTTTTCATATTTCATATTCATTTCTCTGAACCATTAGTAGGAAATATGTAGCTTACCAACAATTATCAATCTTTGGCATACTTGTCGTAGTCACTGTCTTAGATTTTATCAAAATCAATCAATCTGCATTTATATCCCGCCATGGTTTGGATCTTGGTCAATTCGTACATCCATAATAAATTTTTGTTTCCGATGGGGGAAACATCCTAATTCCTTTTTCTAAGGTGATCTTTTGAATCTTTGAAAATCCAAAGCATTCGGAAAACTTAGAAAAACCAAAAACACCGAGGATTTTGAAACAGATAACGAGCAACAAAGCAACAAAGATCAAGGCCTTTTATAACAACTGAATCATGAAACTCAGGATACAAATATTCCACCAGCAAGTAATAACAAATTATCAATGATCATTCATCAAGATGATTATATCAGTTAGTGACCATGAGAACATGTGAATGACGTACAAGATTCAGTGTTTATATCTTGATTTTATTGATAATCATGCACTCTATACGACTCAAGGATGTCCATGACTAGAGAAACTATGATAGGGCATGAGTATTTTCTTTTATTGTTTTCTGTGGTTTATCTCTTATTAAGGTATGTACTTGTCTAAGGATATGATCGGCAAAAGATCAAGGAGGACGTTTTGAGTCATGCATGAAAGGGGATGATCCTTGTCTGTTCTGCAAGAAATACTTAGGTCAACTTGATTCATTATATCAATTTGCTTGTATTAACTTGCTATATCAAAATCCATGTAAGAAATACTCAGGTCAGCTTGGATCATTATGTCAAGTTACTTGTATATTCTTACAACATTTTAAAAGCTCAATGATTAAATCAAGCACTGTTACAAGACAGTATATGAAGAATGGCAGTCTCATTTTAGTTAGATCATTTTTAGATTAGCTCATTATTTAGTTTCATTATAAGCATTTCATTTCATTCATAAATCAATGGTCATAAATAAAGATTCAGTATACTTGGACAAATAAAAATAATTTGCATTTGATCATTGTAGGTGCATTCATTTTTAGAATCATTTTAATCATCATCCATTTCATTTAGTTGCATTCAATCATTGCATTAGTTTGCATTATATTAAGTGCATTTCATTAATCATGTAGTATATCATCATTATTATTTACATTATCATTGAAGTTAATTAAGATAATTTAGTTGCATCTTTGCACTTAGATTCGTAATCATTATAAGCATTACATATAAAAATAAAAAAAACATTTTGTATCGATCATTTGTATTTCAAAATCATTCATTTGCATTCCCATATAGATCATTGCATTTGCATCATTTAAGTTAGTAATCATTTTCATTTGCATCCATGATCATCAAAATCAAAATAAAATCAAAATCTTTTTTCATTTCATTCATCATTGCATCATATAGAACATCATCATGAAAAGAAAAGAAAATAAAAATCATCCATGTAATCGATGCATAATAATAGATCATCATCATATCGAGTCCATGTCTGCATATAGATCATCATAAAACAATAAAAAGTCCAAGTAGAAAATGATATCAGATCAAAAATACAAGTGCCTCATCAATATAAATCAAGTCAAGGTTGTCCTATACCACTACCACCTAACTTTGTTCGTCTTTGTGGTTGTGGGTGAGAAGATCCTCAAGATACCTATCTCACATGATCACCACTCCTCTGACGAGGTCCCATGACTTCACCACTGCTACTATCCATCCTCATAGTGGTATGATAGCTACCTTCCCTTTGGCTCTCTATGACTAAATCCTCATATAATCATTGCCAGTGTGATGTCTCCTTCTCGGCCCAAACTAGTGTTCTAACGGTATCAACTGAGAGAGTGCCTGATCCAACCTGCTGAATGTGATCAAGGAGACCCTGAGTATCTTGCTGTCTCCTAACAACCCCGTCCCTCTCTATCATGAGTGTTTGTACCTGTGCTTTAAGCTTATCTATCTATGCTTTGAGACTCTCCAAGGTATCCTACTCTAGCATATCTTGTTGAGGAACATGACCCTCAATCCCCTCATCACCACCTCCCTGTCCACCTACTTGAATCTTAGCTCAAGTAGCTCTCAGAACCCATCTTCTAATAAGTGGAACACGATCCTCTGGATCCTCATCCTCTCCACCATGAGCTGCAATAACCCTAGGGTCTAGCTTAATCTGACTAAAATCAATGCCTCTCCTGCAACCCCCATCAAGTCCAGTAATCCTGCCTCCTCTTGTAGAGGCTAACCCTCTCACTGATCTCATGCCTGCCTTGTCAGTATCCCTCCCAATCCATCCTGCATCTCTCCCACCCATGGGAAGTGGTCTCCCAATCCTGCCAACCGGTCCAAAAGGTCCTCCATAGACTCTCAATCAACCTCCTCTCTGTCCAGGTCTCCTACCGCCTCTGCCTCCGCCTCCATCTCCTCCCTCATCTCCATCATCTCTGGCCTTTTGAGAAGCTCTAAGCTCTCATCTCCATCTCCATCTCCTAATGATGGGATCATCTGAATCATCCTCCTCATCTCTTGAGCTGGGAGGAGGGTCTAATGGATCGGTAATATGAGGAAATGGGTGTGCAAGCATGTACTGAGCATAATCTACAATCACCCCAGGATCTAGAATGTGTAATCTCAAATCATAAGCCACCCTAGGAGTAGCCAAAAACTCTGTGCATGCTATCTTAAAAGACAAACACGGTCTCCAATCTCACCTATCCTTGTACCGTCATGCATATATCGTGACACTAGTAGGCATATGCTGAATGATACCAAACTATCTCAAAATGTGACTAATCAACTGCCGCTCAATAATGTATGGAGTCCAACCAATGAGATATCTACTATGCATAATATATGGTAATGTTCGTGCATCATCCATCCATGGCTCACAATGGATATAAAGTCTCCAAATAACACTATCCAGTGAATCCAGAACCCAACGCCAATACTCCATCTTACCCAGCTTATACTAAGTAAGGATACCTGCATATAAATAGACATACAACTACCTCTCACCACGAACTCTATGATGGATAGGCCGAGTAATCTCAATGTGATCCCAACACTAGATCTGTAAAAGTGTGCATCCTGTCGACAAACTAGCACTCTCATCGGAAACAACATGATGAAGATCATGATACAACTGAGCGAGCATACAAACACCAACGCATATCGAGTCTGATGCTGCATCATGCTTTGAAGAATCTCACCCCAATCAACACCAAAACCTCAAGATCTCTTGTCTGGACAGATGAATCCACCAATCAAACCTGCAAGAATCACTGGGAGAGTCTCATAATACATGATCATATCCTCCCATCTAATCTCTCCTCTAGCAATACTCTCATCACCAAACATGGCTCTGCAAGCCTCTGTCCCTCCATGATCTTGAAAATCATACTGGACTAATTCACCAGTCACAAGGATGTGAAGAATCTTGTACACATCCTCGAGCGTCACACTAATCTCACCAGTGGGCAGGTGGAAAGTGTTATGCTCGCTATGCCATCTCTCTTCTAAGGCAGTCAACAATCCCCTATTATGGGTAATATTAGGCATATATAACAAGTGGCATAATCCGCAGGCATCTATGTGTCTAATCTCAACCTATGTAAGCTCTGGCACTAAGTGGCGCATGGTCGAGAATTTCTCTCGACACTAAAGAACATCGAGTTTCTCCTGTTTAACGAGAGAATTTGATCTTTATCAATCATCACTCATCTATCTATCAAATCAAAGAGATCGCTAATCTATCACATCAACAATTGGTACATGTTTTCAAATGAAGAAAATCAGGCTATCAAATCAATCTAAACCTATCAATCATGGTTTTCTATCAATCAATGAGTTCAATCAAACTCTGTTATGCTCTTCTTCATAAACTACATTGGTTTCTTAGAGCTAATCTATCAATTTATCAAATCAAATTAAATCAATCAATCGTTTATCCTATCAATCAACATTATCGAATTTCTATCAATCAAGACTTCAATCGAATACCTATCAATCTCAATTGCGTATCAAAATGCATTAATCACATCATCAAAATGAATTTTAACATAAACAACATCAAACAAATTCATCTAAAACAAAAGTGCTAATCTTTTTAACAAAAGCACTATTCTATTGAACACGGGCGCTGAAACACACATATGCGTGAACGTTTTTTGCAAAAGCGCTAACCCTTGAAACAAAAGCATGAAATAGTCACATGCGCTACCCTTTTTAACATATGCGCGAACACTCAAAGCATAAGCGTTGACTTAACAAAAGCACTAACATAAATCACAAAGGCGTGAACAAAACAAATGAATGTGCTAAAACTATCAAACGCGTTAACATCCAATGCAAAAGTGCTAACATGCAAATCGAAAGCGTTAAAACATATAGTCGAAAATCAAAAAAATTCAAAATACCCTCAAATGCGCTGAAAAACAAGGAAAATCGTACGACAAGTTGCAAAACAACTTGGGATAAGGTACATATTGGATAACCATAGTCAGGAGGTCGCTGATATCGTCGAACGCGCTCAAATCAATGGTTCTCAAATGAAATCACCATTTCGCCACCTCACTAAAGATAATTCTCTTCAAAAGATGACAAGGATGCAAATGAAATTAAAATTACCTTTGGTTAATTTTATATTTACCATTTGGAAGGGTAATTAATGTTTTTAAAATTGGGCAATTTTATTTATTTTTCAAATGAATTTAATTGAAGGACCTTTTCAATTATCGTGAGATCAATTGCTTATCCAATTTTTTTAACAAACTCATGATCGATCTCTCGTGGGGGCACATAATTAGGATTTTTATCTCCATCAGGCATGCTCGAGACTTGATTTAATCTTTGAAACAATGTTGTCTCGACATCATTTCAAAGAGGGGCAAAATGTATACACATAAAAATGGCTGAGTAATTAAATAGATATTTTATATTTATTTAAAAATTATTCTTCTATTAAATAGTTAATTTGAAAAGATTAATTTATTTAATTCATTTCATGTCTTTCTATTAATTAATTTAATTGAAATATTTTATTAATTAATTCATTTATCCTTTTCTTCTAATCAATTAATTAAATATCTAAATATTTAATTATTCTTCTAATCAATCACTTAAATATCTAAAATTTAATGGTTATTCTTCTATCCTATAGTCTCAAATGTTAAATGATTTCTTAAATTATTTAATTCATTTCCAACTCATCCTTCCATCTCCACTTCATCTTTCCTTTGTCAACTCATCCATCATGTGGCTAAATTAATTCAACAAAATTTAAATATATCATTTATTAGCCACTTATCTCCAACCTCCAAAATAAATGAAATATTGTGTACGTACACATATTTCTTAACCTTCTTCTATATTCTCTCCAACATCCCTAAATCTTAGGAAGGACTTGAGTCCACTTGTCCTCTCATGCCTAAATCTTGTCCAACAATCCCTAGATTTCCTCAATTAGCAACCCAGTCAAGGTGAGATGAGTGACACTTGTCTTCTCCTTCCCCTTTTCTCTCAACCTTCAACTTTGCTCACAATCATCCAAATCTGCAGATCTGATCATGACCTTTGATTTAGGCCACATCATCTTATCCTCTCAAAGTCTATAAATGAGGGAGTTTGAGTTGAGAAAGAGTTAGTCTTCAAGTGAGTTTTCAAGTTAACAATTTGTGAAAACTTATGCATCTGTGAGTTTTTATCTTGAAGCAAATAGCATAATCAGTTAGCATTACATATCATAGTATCAGTTAACTATCAGTTATCAGTCCATTCTTCATATGCCATCTTGGAAGCTATCAGTGCTTGTCTGAGAGCACATCATCTGCAACCAGGAATAGTGGAGTTAGGACACAATGGGACTTAAATCAGGAAGGTAAAAATAATGTTTTTATTTTAATATCATTTCATGTAGTTTCATTGGTTGAGTTTGGATTTCCTGTAGCATTTCCTTTGTATTTTGTGAAACTAACATGTTGCAGGTAGTATTCTAATGATGAAATTCAAGTCAACACAATGGTATATGCAATGATCCGAACCATGGTGAGAAATCACCTGCGAAGCCTGTACATGTACAAAGTCTTTATTATGGATATGAACACCGTTGATGAAAAAAATAATGCAAGCGGAAGGATGCATGAACTAATAGATGGAAGAGCTAGTTGATAGATAGCGCCTATTGCTAGGTTTTCACCATCTGTTTTTATTGTGCACTTTTTCTCATATTTGATTTTTTTGGTTTTTTTCACTGTTTTCCCTATTTTTGTATTTTTTGCTTTTTCCACTATTTTTGGATTTTTCTGCTTTTTCACTTTTTTTTTGTTTTTTTTTTTCTGCTTTTCCACTTTTTTTGGGGTTTTTTTCTGCTTTTCCACTGTTTTGGGATTTTTCTGCTTTTCCACTTTTTTGGGATTTTTTTGCTTTTACACATTTTTTGGAATTTTCTGCTTTTTCTGCTTTTTCACTTTTTATTTTTATTTTTCTGCTTTTAGACATACTTTTTTTTTTCAAATGCATGCTATTGATGTGTTCCTCGAGCCGATCCCCGTCTGGTGTTGATAGCTGATAGGCTCTTGACCCAAATGTTGCTGTAAGAATAAACAGACCCAACCAATTTGGTTCAAACTTCCCTTTCTTTTCTCAATCTAACTAGTTTTGTGGATTTTCCTTGAGCACTAGTTCTCCAACATGAAAGGCTCTTAATTTGATCTTGTGATTATAACTTCGACACATTCTTTGCTGATACACCTTCAAATGATCAAAGACATTTTGTCATCATTTATGGATCAATTCTAGCTCTTGCAGTCTAGATACTTGTTGTTCTTCATCTGAGATAAGACCTTTTAATGATACTCGTAGAGAAGGTATCTCTACTTCTATGGGTAGCATTGGTTCTGATCCATAGACAAGAGAGAAAGGTGTGGCTCCTATTGGTGTGTGGATACTAGTATGGTAGGCCCATAGAGCAGTCTTCAATTGAATATGCCAATCTTTGCCAGCATCATTCACTGTCTTTTTGAGGATTTTCAAAATTATTTTGTTTGATGCTTCTGCTTGTCCATTCCCTTGTGGATAGTAGGGTGTGGAGAATCTATGTTGGATCTGAAATTTCTCACAAAGCTCTTGTACATCCTGGTTCTTGAACAATCACCCATTATCAGTCATAGTGGTCACGGGTATGCCATAACAACATATGATATAGTTCAAGATAAATGCAACAATTTGTTTTCTTGTGATATTTATGAGCGATACCGCCTCAATCCATTTTGTAAAATATTCTATAGCTACAAGGATGAATTTGTGACCATTGGATGAAGGAGGATTTATCTATCCTACTAGATCAAGACCCCATTGGCAGAAAGGCCAAGAGGTTGCCAAAGAATGAAGCTCTTGCGTTGGTGCATGAATTAAATTGCCATGGATCTGGCATTGTTTGCATGTTTTAGCTATCTGACAAGAATCTCATTCCATAGTTGGCCAATAATAACCCAAGCGTATGAGTTTTTTTTGAAAGAGTAAGACCACTTGAATGAGTGCCACAAATGTCATTATGGACTTCATTTAAGGCCTTCTCAGATTCTTCTTTCTCGAGACATCTTAAAAGAGTACCGTCCAGACCTCGTTTAAAAAGGGTATCTGCGACAAGAGTATAATGAGAGGATTGTCGAATGAAATTTCATTTTTGATTCTTTGACAAGTCACGAGGGAGGATGTTATCTTTCAGGTATGCATAAATTTGGCCATAGCAGGAGGAATCATGCCCAACAAGGTGATAGATAATTTGGGAATCAGGACAACTATGTGCAGGGTAAAACAATTCTTCCACTATGAATTCATAATGCTCTTGATTTTTCTGTGTCTGAAGTAGAGAAACAAGTGTTGCCATGGCATTTGTTGCTTTTTTGTCATTTCTCGATATCTGATCAAAAGTGATTTCTACAAAATACTTATTGAAATCATCTGCCATCTTTTTATAATGTATTAATTTGTCATCCTTTGTTTGATAATCATCATTAATTTGATTGATGACGAGCTAAGAGTCTCCAAAAACCTATAATTGTGTGATGTTCCAATCTATGACCATCTTGATTCTTGTGACCAAAGCTTCATATTCTGCTGTATTGCTGGTACATGGAAAAATCAATCTATATGGCATTGGAATTGTGTGACCTTGCGGTGTGATGAATAAAATGCCTGCTCCTGATCCATGCTGGGTATATGAACCATCAAAGTACAACTGCCATGTCTATTTGGTGACTACGAGGATATCAACATCTGGAAATTCAATGTTTAAGAGATGATCATCTTGAAGTGGTGCTTCTGCTAGCTGGTCTGCAATGACTTGTCCCTTGATAGCTTTTCTTTCCACATATTCAATATCGAATTCACTTAGGATCATGGCCCATTTTGCTAATCTTCCTGTTAATGTCACCTTACTGAGCAAATACTTTAATGGATCAATTTTAGCAATCAGTTTGATGGAGTGAGAGAGTAGATAGTGTCACAACGTTTGAGAAGCGAATGCTACTACCAAGCATGCTTTTTTTGTTGGTGAATAATTGAGCTCATATCCCACTAATTTTTTGTTGATGTAGTAAATAGCTTGTTCTTTTCCTTCATTATCCCGTTGTGCGAGCAGAACTCCCGATGATACTCCTGTGGTTGATAGATATAGTAACAACGCCTTTCCTTGAATTGGTGACATTAGGACTGGTGGTTGCATGAGATATTTCTTGATCTTGTTGAATGCTTCTTCACATTAATTGTCCCATTTGAAATTAACATTCTTGTGTAACAGATGTGTAAATGATTGATATTTATCTGCCAACTGAGCAACAAATCTTCTAATTGATTGCAATATTCCTTGAAGTGATTTGAGTTGACTGATATTCTTGGGAGATGCCATTTCCTTGATTGCTTTAACTTTAGCCAGATCTACTTCTATACCTCTAGCTAAAACATTGTATCCCAATAACTTACTTGATGTGACACCAAAGGCACATTTCTTAGGTTTGAGCCTTAGCTTGTATTATTCTAACTGGCCAAAGATTTTTCCAGTATTTCTAGATGTTCCTCTTCATTGTATGATATTGCCAATATGTCATCCACATGGTCTTCCATGAATATATGCATCATGTCACAAAATATTGTTGTCATGGCTCTCTGATATGTAGCACTTGCATTCTTTAGTCCAAATGGCATGACATTCTAGCATAAAGTACCCCATGGACATGTGAAAGCTATCTTTTCTTGATCTTCTGGAGCTATTTTAATCTGATTATATCCTGACAAACTGTCAATTAGAGAAAACATGGAATGTCCAGCAGTTAAATCAACAATGATGTCAATATTAGGCAAAGGAAAGTCATCCTTTGGACATGCATTATTGAGATCTCTAAATTTTGTGCATACTCTGATACTTTTATCCAGTTTAGAAACATGAACTATGTTTGATACTCATTGAGGATATGCCACAGGTCTGATGAATCCTACGTCTAGTAATTTCTTCAGTTCTTCTTTGACAAGGAGAGCTATATGAGGATGCATCTTCCTCAATTTCTGTTTTATTGGTTTAGCTCTTGGAGCGACATTTAGGTGATGCATTATAAGATCTGGATCCAACGCTGACATGTCTGAATATGACCAGGCAAAATTGATTTGTCATCTTTCAAAAATTCCAGATATTTTTGCTTTTCTTGTTCTGATAAAGAGATTGCTAGATGTATAATCTTTGGTTTATCTGTTGTTCCAATTTTGATTGCCTCTATTGGTTCAATTAGTATGATGATCTCTCTTGATAATATAGAAGTAAGGTGTGAAATCTCCCATCTTTCGACACCTCAAGGAGGTTTTCACCATTAGATGTGTCCTTTCTTTTTACTTTTCTTTGGTCTAATGTTGCCAATAAATGGTTTTCAACATTAGACCTGATATTTTTTTCTTTATTTTTACTTTTGCGATTGGGAGATTTGGCACCCACTTGATTGGAAGATGCATTGGTGAAATCCTTGGTGGAAGTTGTTGTGGGCTCAATTGCATTGAGATATAAGGCTATAGCGTGGTCATTGGGAAAGGTATCAATTTTAGTATGTCCTTCATTATCCCAGTCAATAAGTTTAGGATGTATTAAAGGTAAGGGATCTTCAGGTTGAGATGTTTCAAAGGATTTAAGGGTCATGATAGAAACGTTAAAGTTTTCAATATGTATTTTAATGTCTAGGATGATACTCTCTTCAGAATGACCTCTCGCAAGTAGTTCCTAATCGTCCCTGATTAAATCCAAGTCAGTCAAATGTGATTCTAATTCAAATCTAGCTCCTAACGTTTGTCCTACATACACATAGACTACATCAACACACAAAGCTTCTTCATAGCAGGTTTCTTTAGCTGATTATTTAGAATGATAGGAATCCCATTCCCATTCATTGGAATCTATCTCACTGGTAGCCTACAATCTGTGGATTTGTTCATATAGCTATTAGTTCTGTTAGTCTCGCTATTAGTTCTCCTTGCTTTATACCAGTTTCTTGTTTGTTTTGATTGGGAGTTGACTCTGCTTGGGAAGTATCTTTATTTTGTCTTTCTTGCTGATTAGAAGCTCTCTCTTTTTGTGATCTTATGTTTGCTTGTTCTTGTTGTTTGGCAGAGGCTTCTTCTCTTTGGATTGCAAGTTGCTCTTGTCTTCTGTCATGTTCATCTTTTTGCTGCCTAGAAAATGTTTCTTCATGTGGAGTAACTTGTCCATACCATAAGCCTGATTTGTCTGTAGCTTGTTGAGTATGAGGTTGTATGGGTTCTAAGATACCTTCCTTTCTTTTTCCTATAGGACCTATTCCAGTGTATCCCATTTTTTGAAGAATTTTAAATCCTTTTCCATATTATTCTGTGGGTATTCTGACATTATTGATGTTTTGTTGAACTTCTTCATCTTTATATAGCCATTGTAGCACATCTTTGTCCTCTATTTCCTTAGATAATGTCCTAGCACTAACAAAAACTCCATCAAATATTGGAAGAGGTTTCACAGCTGGTTGTTGTTTTGAGTTTGATGGTTTACCATAAGATTTAGGAGAAAGTGGTAACTATGACAATGAATATTCTCCATTCCCCCGATCCCTTAATTGTATCTATTTTTCAAAACTTGACAAGATTGAGGAAAATGATTTTTCCTTGGATTGTGTGCCTAAAGATGACGCCTCTCTATTATGTGGAACAATGACCTCTTGTGTTGGTTTCAAATTACTACAATATTGGAATGGATTTGAGTCTGCTGAAATTGTGATTTCTTGCCCATTGTACAGAAACTTTAGGCACTGGTGATAAGTTGAAGGAATAGATTGTATGTCATGAATCCATGGTCTTCCCAAAAACATGTTGTATGATATATCCAGGTGTAGAACTTGACATGAGGTATCTTTCTACAAGGGTCCTACTCATATGGGTAATATGACCATTCCTTTAGAGGAACATTCTTCTTCGTCATATGCTTTGATTGTAATTTTTTTACGGGGATAATTTACCTCTTTAGAATAACCTAAAGCATGAACAAGACTTAATAAGCAAGTATTCAAGCTAGCTCCTCCATCTATTAGGACACATTTAACATGTGTTTTATGAATAAGGACTTCAATATGCAATGGAGTGTTATGGGGACATTGCAAAGACATGTCATCTTCTTCTGTGAATGATAATCAATGAGGAGCTGTGAGGTGTCCCACCATAGATTGGAATTGATCTACATCAAGATCTTTAGATACCATCGTATCTACTAGCGCTCTTTCTAAAATTTCTTTATGTGCGAGTGAAAGTTTTAAAAGTTCTAAAATTGATATTTGCATGAGAGTTTTCTGTAGTTGATCCACTAGACTATATTGTTTTGAAGTGGATGATGTGTCAGTTGTAGGACCCGACAAAATAACCTTGGATTTGCTTCTTGTGATAACATGAGTGGGTTCTTGTTGTTGTTTCTCTTTGACCACAATCACATTAACCACGTTATCATAAGTATGAGCATAGTTTACTTTTTCTTTACCCTTTCCTTTTTGTGCTACTGATGATTCACCCTTCTCATAATTAGGAAGAAGAGTTTTGAAAGATGCTTTCGATTCATTTGTCTTATGCCCATCCATAGTTATGATGTCATTGTCAATCAAATCTTGGATGACATGTTTTAACCACTAACAATCATTGTTGTTGATTGCATTGGCGAGTGCTAGTGACCTAAAGCCTAAAGGTGAGCGATCATATTTTTGAAGTGGTATATTATACATTATAGTTTATTATTGTTTCTTCAACAAATTGATATTTTGTTGGCAGCCTTTATTTCATTGGAGATGTCGAACAGGAAGAGGGGTAGGAAACCTGAATGTGGGGAAGGCCAGGAGAGGCCAACAAAAAGCAGAACGTTGTCTTCGTACTTTGGCAATGGAAAAGATTGTGGTGAAAATCAGGAAGGTACATCATCACAAGTACAAGTACAAAATTCATTACCTGCACCGCATGTTGAAGACGATGGCGAACCTAATATCTCAGATTAGGATGATCTTGAAGAAGATTATCTGGTAGATACCCAAGTTAGCCGGAATGATATAATCGACTTGGGTGATAATGCCATTGATGATAATGCATGGAAGGGGAAAAGAAAAGCCATATCAAAAAAGGGTGAACCACAATCAAAAAAGGATCGGGAGTGGGATATGTCAGTGAGGAATTTTCAAATTAATTGGGCATCAAAGTATCCATTCATTGAACTAGTGGAGAATCCAATTGAAGGCGAGCCTCCAATAGAATGCAGTTATAAGATTCGCACTTGGAAACATAACAAGGAAATTAGGTTGTAGCTAAAATTTGACACCATAGAAAAGCATATGGGTAAATTTTATGAAAAACAAATGATAGACGGGGTTGAAAAATTAGTGATAAGATGGAAAACAAAGGAGGAATGTAAGCATGTGAGGAATGCTGAAGAGTATTATTTTTATGAGAAATTACAGATGAAGCCTACTGAAGTTAAAGGTTCTATTGAAGCTGTTTTTGGAAAAGCAATGCAAATAGAACATCTGGGAAAAGTTGTTCAGTTAAGCGTTGTTTTTCATATTTTGAGCAGAGAGCGTGCTATGAGAGATTTCCCATCAATTAGTGGTTTATTACACTTTTTGAAAGTTCCTAACTATCCTAAGAGACACTGGTCAGTAAACAGTGGATGAGAATGGGCAAGTTGTCTTGCTGAGGTTGAAAAAGAAGATGCACAGGAAAAAATAAGAGAGTCAAACTTTATTGCATTTTCTTTAGACGAAGTTATGACAGTAGACAATACTTCATGGGTATGCATGCATGTTTATACTATAGAGAATCATACCCGCCAACCTCATCTACTATCTGTTACTAAAATGAAGGAGAGTGTGACAACGGAAAATTTATTTCAACTAGTAAAGAGAAGTTTAATTAAATATGGAGGTATGGATGACATGATGGTAGCCAAAAAATTGGTTTGTGTTGGAGTAGATGGAGCTTCAGTAATGCAAGGTCACAAGAATGATCTTTGTACAAAGATTGAAACTTCATTTGCACCATACATTACTGTAATTCACTGCATGGCTCACAGAATGAATCTAGCTTTTGGAATTGTGAGCAAGTTTACTTCAGTTAAAAAAATTGAAATTGTAATCAGAGAGCTCTACTCACACTTCTGTCGAAGTCCCAAGTGATTTATGGAATTTCAACACTTTGCTGATGGATTAACTGATGGGAAAAGCCTTCTCAAGGATAATGATACTAGATGGATCTCTTTGGATGGTCCAGTGCATCAAGTGTTTTCAGAATATCCATCCTTGATTGGACTATTTCACACAACTTGCGACGAATTAGATCAATCAAAATTTCCTGAACTTCTTGGCAGGTTAAGTAATTTAGAGACACTCTTAACTTTAGCAGCTCTTCTGCCCATGACAGAGGAAATGAGGAATATTATGAAGGCTCCCCAAAAAAGAGCTTTGTATATTGCATAACATGCTACGCTGTGTAAAATGACATGCATGACCCTCGATAATCTCTATCGAAATCAACCAACACTATCTGATGAAAAATTTGTTAAGTGGCAGACACTCACAGATTTGAACAATCCTAATAAATTTTTACAAATTAATGCAGACGGGGAGGTATGTGCCAATGTACGGGGAGTTAAGATACCAATGCACTTCTATGCCACGGTCGACCCCGAGGAACCAGGAAAGTGCCCCAGGAAGAAACTAGCAAGAGTTAAAAAAGAAGTTTTCGACAAGATTGTTGAGACTGTAACTACTTCTGTGAAGAAAATTGCATATGATATTTCCTCACAAATTAGAAGTAGATTCCCTCCTAACAACTTACTCGAAGCCATGTCTATTGTGTTTCCTCATTATTGGAGCCTCAACAGTGCATCTGATTTTCAAAGTAAGCTACTGATTTTGATAAAACAATTTTGCATATCCAGAGAATTGAATGGAGTAACTATAAATGGAATATTAGATGAAACTCATCTTCGAGAGCAATCATCTCATTTTGCATATAGTATGAAAGAACAATATGCCAAAATGGAGAACCCTTGTGAAGAGGGATCAGTAACAAAGCTTTAGAAATATATAGCTGAGAACGCAGCCTTGCATGATTCAATGCCAGAATATGTGAAGCTTGCTGATTTATGTCTTACCATGATATTGGGTTCAGTGGAAGATGAGAGAGTTTTCAGTGCTTTGGGGTTCCTAACACCAAAGCTAAGAAACAAACTAAACAAAAATTTGGAGAATTGCTTGAGGCTCTATACATCTAGGTATGATGTCCACACTTTTCCTTACGATAGGGCACTGCAAATCTGGAGGTCCAAATGTGAAAGAAGAGGTTTGGGCAACACTTCAAACCAAAGTGCCAGTGGGACTACTAGACCTACTGGTAGCATTGAGATGCAGTTTGGTGAAGATATGCAGACTCAGACTCAGAGTGAAGAAACCACAACCGAGAATCAAGAAAGCACTGAATTTGATGAGGATGAATGGAAACTGTAAGAGATTGGTATTTATTAATCTTATTACTGTATCTCATCATTCATATTACAAAAGCATATTATTTTTTGCAACTAGAATTTAATATTGATTTGTAATTGTATTTTTCAACTTTCTATTTCCAGATTTAAAATAGCATAATAAAAAAAAAACCATAATGTGTTTATTGATATAGAGATGTTTATTGTTTATTTATACATGTTTGAGTCTCAAATCTATGTGATACATTTCAGAACCATATGATACAATTCATTCAATAGTGATACACATGTCGAGAACTTAGATTTTCATTAATTCTTTCAAAATATAGCCATATGATACAATTCGTTCAATAATAATACACCAATCTGTGTGATTCTCCATGCCAATTGCAAAAGTGACTACAAAGTTTCAGAACCCTTTGCAAATGACCCTGAATTCCCTTTTATAGAAACAAGAGAGCAACAACAACTCCTGTGTGATTCTCCAATGTCCATGCAAAAGTGAATACAAAGTTTCAGAACCCTTTGCAAAATTGCAAATGACCCTGAATTCCCTTTTATAGAAACAAGGGAGCAACAACAACTTCAGGTCGAATTGCAAGTTTGCAACATGTGAACACCGAACATCAAAATCACAAACTCAGCATAGATTTATATGGCCATCACAGGCCGTATTAGCAATTTAACATCTGCTACATGTTTGATGTCTCCTGTTCAAAAAACTAAGTTCAAAATTAAATATTAATTCACGCCATGACAAATTAAACATAGATAATAGCAGTGCCTAAAACCTACTAATCAGAAATAGAGAAATGCATAAATGTTTTTGATTAAGTAAAAACAGGTTTTAAGGGAGCTGAAACCCGATTACATTATGAAAGATGAACAAGAAAGAAACGAAACAAAATAGCTGCAAAAGACCAGCACAAAAACCAACAGCTAAGAAAAGGACAGCAAGAAGCCAACAAGAAGTTGGCCCCAAACCCAACATTACATATCAATTGAAAAATTTAATAGACTCCTCAACATTTTGAACCAAGAGCATCATCGCCTTGGCCGCTTCCCTCAGATCATTGCTTTCCTGTCTTAGCTGGCAATCTTTCATTTTGGTGTCCATCCCAGTAGTATTCTGCCTTGTTCTACACCTGGGAATCTAGTGGGTGGAGCTGGAAGTTGGTACATCTTCAATGATTACCAGATTCTTATCCTGATTTTTCCTTTCCAAATTATCCACCAAAGCATTCATGTTCTGTGATGAAACTTTTAGGACCTGGAGACTATGGTTCATGAAGCTTTTCAGAGCCTTCTCGGTGTAGGCAACCTGGGTGTTGATGTTGTCTTTATCCTCCTCAACCCGTTCTTTCAAAATTTTGATAACATCCTCTAGGTGTTTCAAATCCCCTTTAATTAGGTCTTTTTCTAGCCAATCCTCCATCTAGATTTCCTCCTTAGCTTCACTGGTTTCCGTCTCATCATTCTTTTTCCTAGAGTTTGTATCCTTAACCAACTTATTTATCTTGTTTTCCAGATCCCTCTGTTTACTTTGCATACTAGTAATGTTGTCAACAATCCATTTCTGGAAGTTGAAGGACTCCAGAGTACAGTTACGGGCAGTATTCAAGATAGTGTTCGCAGAATCCCTACCATGTTCAGTGCCCATAGAGTTAGGATTGTCATCCTCCTTAGAATTTAGAGCAACATTCCTATTGTCCGAGCCCATAGGGTTAGAGTGAGGGTTTTCAGAGTTACCCCCTTCATCCTCTTCACCAACGTTCTCAACCTTTTCATACTCCATTTCTGTTTCAATATCCTTTCCCTTTTCCTCCTCCACATCACAGTGCACCTTCATTTCCACATTATCTATATCAGCTCTCCTTTTTTTGTGGGTAGGGGCATTAGGCTGATCCTCTTCTGAATCAGAATCTTTGCAACTCTCAGAGATATGCATCAGTGATCAGGGGATCATCTTTGGTAGCCCTAGGCTTGTCTTTCAGATGTTCATAAATGAGCAATATGAGCCCTTGATGGGCTATAGGGTAAGAGTTAGGCTTTTTAGCGTGATCAGCTAGACTCTCATTCAGAGAGGATGCTAAATAAAAAGGCAAGGATATTTTAGCCCCATGACGGAAGTGGTTCAGAATTGCAAAGTGATAGTTATAGATTTTAGTAAATCTACCGTCAACAGTGAGATAATCCATTAAAACCCTTAAAACTTTTTGCCAAAAGGGCTTTACCTACTGGGGAATGTAGTAGGAGATGTTGTCTTTCTTCACAAGCTTGCCCTTCTCATCCTCCGATTTTAGGAAGTTTTTGAATGCTTTAGCTGCATACTTCTGGTCTCTATAGAATTTAGTACCCTCCTTCTGAAGACCCATGACCTCTGCAACTAGGCTCTCATTAATTTGCCATATCTCCCCGAACAAGGTGACTCTGTTGTTACTCCAGCCTCTGGCAAAACCATGTGACACAAAATTTCTCCTTCCATGAAGCTTTTCCATATAGTCAGTAAAGCCATATTTGTGAAGCCTTCTCCAGACTTTTCGTTCACTCTTCCAGTTTTCGCATCCTGGGGGCTCATTCCTGTTTAAGTTACCACCCATTTTGAGCTCCAAGTAGAAATACCCACAACTATAATTCTTAGTCCGCAGATGAAACCCCAAATGCTTGTAAATTCTGGAGTTACAGAACAAAGACTCTTTCGTTGTTTTGAAACTTATGTTTATGGCCGCACAAACCCAACATTTATTATTATAATCTTCCTCACGCATATGATCATGGAAATGATGCCAAAAAGCACTCATTAACTGACAGTTAATCTGCCCCCAAAATCTGTCTTTGGAATTCGTTCCCCAAAATATAATCATGATTTTAACTTGACCCATTGATACGATCAAAATATAATTGCTCTTTAACCTCCCTTTTACAATGAGTTTCTCCAATATATTTAACATCATTCTCTAAATTGACCCCTTCATTTGCTAAGAGATCCGTTGCCTTATTGCCTTCTCTTAGAGTATGAGTTATGCTAATACTAACATAGTTATTTAACAAATTTTTAGCACTTTTAACTAAGTTGGTAATATTCCAAGAGACAGAGCTTGTACCTTTGAGGGCTTGGATGATGTTTAAGGAGTCCCCTTCGAGCTAGATTTTTTTAAATTTGAATCCCTAAGCAAGCTGGAGGCTTTTTAACATGGCCAGAGCTTCAGCCATGTGATTATTTTGGACCCCAAAAGGAGAAGCAAAAGCTACAATGAAGACTCCTTGAGCATTTCTGATAACTCCTCCACCACCCCACTTCCCAGGATTGCCCTTAGCCACCCCATCAAAATTCACCTTTATCCAATCATGATTAGGAAAGCGCCAAACAATATTATCTCTCCTATTCTTATTGTTAGATCTGTAGACTTTATGTATTAGGTTCCATTCAGTGAGGATATCTTTTTCCATATCATTCATATCAGTAACAAACCATTGCTTATTATTCTTGTGGGGAATATTGATGTTCTCTTTTATAGCCCTGCAGATTTTTTCAAAAACCACCTGAGAGTTACACTTAGCTTCCCTAAATATTCTATTATTTCTTTCTTTCCAAATGCCCAAGCAAATCATGGGGAGGGTCAAAGACCAAAGGTTCTTGATAAGCTGGCATTTGGTGGGGAAATTCCATTGCTAGATAATATCCTTGATACTCTTGTTCATAACCCAATTAACTTTCCATTTCTTCCACATCTTACACCAAATTTCCCAGGTAAAGGAGTAGTGAAAAAAGAGATGATAAACTGATTCTTCCTCTTTCTTGCATAGCTCGCATCTATTAGGGAATTTGAAACCTCTTCGGACCAAATTGTCAAGAGTAAGGGTACTATTATGAGAAGCAAGCCAAAAGAAAATATTGACTTTAGGGATCAGAATGCTGTTCCAAACTTTACTCCAAATGGGATTACTGGTTTGAGAAAAAGTGTTTTTGTAGGTTGAAGCAACCGTAAATTCACCTCTAGGATTAATTTTCCAGAGAAAAACATCATCATAGTCTTTGTTAGGGGAAAAGGACAACAACTCCTTCCGGAGTAAGGAAAATCCAGAATATATAACATCAATCCTCACCCATTTGTCCTCTTTCTAGTAGTCAGACACCATAAGACCAAACCTCCTTTTACATTCCTCAATAACTTGACTGTTGCCTTGATCATAAAGAGCTTCATTCTTCATCCAAGGGTCCTCCCAAAACCTTATTTTGTCGCCTTTTCCAAGGACCCAACCAGCTCCAGGTTTGGCCACTTTTATGAATCTGATAATACTATTCCAAATGAAGGATCCAACAGGAATGTCTTCAGAATTAAGGACCCCCTAGATTGGCTGATTTTGAATATATTTATGAAACCATATTTGATTCCAATCTTTCTTGGTATCATAAGCTCTCCATAATTGTTTTGCTAGAAGAGCTTTGTTAAAGGTTTTTAGAGCTTTAATCCCCAACCCTCCTTTGTTCTTTGGTTTCCAAACTTTGTCCCAAGCAACCAAGGATATCCTCTTTTTTTCTTCAACTCTTGACCATAGAAATCTCTTCTGGATTCTTTCCAATGCTTCAACAAATTTAGCTGGGATAACAAATAAGCTAAGGGCATAAATAGGGAGGTTCTGGAGTGTAGCTTGAAGGAGCTGTAATTTCCCAGCCTGAGATAAAATGGAACCTTTCCACCCAGCTAGTTTTTTGTTGAGTTTATCAATAAGCATGTTCCAAAAGGAATTTGGGGGAGTTAAACCCAAGGGAAGACCCAGATAGGTGGAAGGGAGCATGTCCACCTTGCAACCAATAATTTTAGTAATTTTTTGTTGTCTTATGACCATAGTATTCATGAAATATATAGCCGATTTGTCCCAATTGACTTGCTAACAAGTAGCCAAAGCATAGGAATTAAGAGCAGTTTTGAAGGCCTTAGCCTCCCTAACATAAGAATATCCCATGAGGATAGTATCATCAACAAATTGTTGATGAGAACAAAAAACATTAGCAGAGGAAGGCTGAAGACCTTTGATGGTTTTACTCAATTTTAGATTGTGTATCAATCTGATCATGCTCTCAGCCAAAATGGTGAAAAGAATAGGAGATATTGGATCTCCTTGTCTGAGCCCCCTTGACGATTTAAAGAATTTTGTAGGAGATCCATTAATCAGAATAGAAAACATAGGAGTGGTGATCAACTCTCTAATAATTTTGGTTATCTTTTCATCAAATCCAAAGGCCTCCATGATTCTGAAAAGAACATGCCAATCCACTCTATCATAAGCCTTCACCAGATCCAACTTTATTAGGAAGCCTTATTTTTTAGCAGCATTGAGGGAATGAATGTTCTCATGCACAAGAATGATAGAGTCCAATATCTGGCTGCTAGGAACAAAACCTTTCTGCTCCTCAGAGATGATGAAGGGGAGAACAACCAAAATTCTAGTGGTCAAAACTTTGGATATGATCTTATAGAAAGAGTTACATAGACTTATTGGCCTAAATTTTCCCATAGAATCTGCCCCAGCAAATTTAGGGATTAGGGCAATAAACGTAGAGTTGAGTTCCTTAAGGATTCTTCTAGATCCAAAAAATTCTTTGACCGCATTAACCGTGTCTTCTCCCACAATATGCCAGAATTCTTGGAAGAAAAACATAGGGAAGCCATCAGGACCTGGAGCTTTATCCCCTTGAAATGAAAAGACAACTTTTTAAATTTCTCCAGCAGACGGGATAGCAGATAGGGCCTTATTCTGAATAGGATTAATGATCTTAGGAATGATATTAACCAAATTATGTTGATGGGTATGATCAATATCCTTGTTACTAGTGAGGAGCTGATTGAAGAAATTGATAGCTTCATCCCTGATTTCATCCTTATTAAGAAGAGTTTTGTCCTCTACAATAAGTCTTGAAATTCTATTCGTAGCTTTATGTTTTAAAGAGGTCATGTGGAAAAATTTAGTGTTTCTGTCCCCAGCCTCCAGCCAGATCACCCTGGATCTTTGCCTCCAATAGATTTCTTCCCTAGAAATAATGTTGTGGAGTTTGACTAGAACATCATCTTCCATGGCTTTGGAATACTTTTTATAGCCATCTTTCTGTATTGAATTTTGGATTTGATCAAGATCCTCCTCTAGCTTTTTCTTTGAATCAAAAATATCACCGAAGACCTTCTTGTTCTATATCTTAATGTTGACTTTGATATTTTTAAGTTTTTTGGCAACTTTATACATGGCAGTTCCAATCACATCAATATTCCACCAGTTGGCAATAGATTTTTCAAGATTAGGGTGGGAAATCCACATCTTTTCAAACCAAAAAGGGAAGCTCTGATTATTCTTAAAATTCTCAACAACAAAAGAAATGGGATAATGGTCCAAACCAATTCTATTAATAACAGAAAGGGAGCATCTATGATAAAGAATCCAATCATTAGTGACAAGGTCTCTATCAACTCTTACCTAAATGAGATCTTCACCATCCCTTCAGTTAGACCATGTGTAGGATGCCCCATTGAGATCCATATCAATGAGAGCATTGAGATTGATAAAGTCCATCAAGTTAGATCTGCTGTCTGGTTGAGCTTGAGTACCCCCATATTTATCAATGTCTTGCAGAGGAGTATTGAAATCTCCCATCACAACCCAACTATTCGAAGGGAAAGATTTTCTTTTTTGCTAAATTTTATCCCAGAATTTGCTTCTAGCAGATTTGGAGTTAGGGGCATAGATATTAGTAATAACACATTCCTTTCCATCATAGATGCTTTTAACTTTCAGGGATAAAATATTGCCATCTTCATCAATCATTTCTCCAGAGATGGTTTTCTTGTTCCAGAAAATTGCTACCCCTCCAGATGCTCCATTCGAGCTGCTGCCACAAACTCCTCCATTTTTAAAGAAGTTTAATTTCTCCACTTTCTCTTTACTCATTTTGGTTTCCTGTACCAGGATAATATCCAGATTTTGATCTCGAGTGAGGTTTCGTAATATATCCTGTTTATTGAGACCATTTAGGCCTCTGATATTCCAAGATATTACCTTCATTTGGAAGCCTGAGGGAAGGATTCCTTTATAGTTCGCTGCCTTCCATCATCTATGTTTTGCTTGCTCTCCTAGTCCCTATTCCATTTCATAGTTTTACATCCCGGTGGAGATTTTGAAGCACCAAAATCAGCCTTGGACCTGGTTCTGGTTTTCACCCCATTAACGCCTCCTACCTTCTTAGTTTTTATTTTCTTTCCATTTCCTGTTATGTTTTCTTCTTGTTCCTCTTTAGGCTCATCTTGCATATTACTCCATAGTTCTCCTCTTTTCTGGGATGATGTGGGTGTATCAACTCCAATATTCTGGAATAACGCATTTAAATTTACCTGAGGCGATCCAAACTTGTTGCTCCTTCCAAGTTTAATTTCATGTTCTTCAAATTCATCTAGGCACTGTTCATCTATTTTTGATATAGAATCTTGAAAGACCTCATGATGATAATTGGTGATATTCTCAATCTCACCATCTTCAAGTGTCTCTTCACTGATTTCATTCTCCTTCTCCTGTGTCTGTAGAGCCTCAAAGGTATTGACTGTTTTGATCTCAAACTCCCTAATTTCATTCTTTTTGTTCTCCTTCAAAGGGGGATTCTTAGGAAGGTCATTTCTATCTCCTTCTGATGGTTCTGATAAATTGACAGAGCTTCCACTTTTTCCTTCCAACTTGTTACCTTCTTTGTTATTATTCTTTTCTTTCCAAACCTGTTTGTGGATGTTTATCATCATAGGTTTTTTAGGGTTGCTGGGGCAAGCATTAGCCCTGTGACCAACTTTTTTGCAAGAAAAGCACACAAAGGGGAGTGATTCGAACTCTATTGACTGTTCCCATAATCCAAGTTTGGAGCTTATATCAATAGTGCTAGGAAGGTCCATATTCTGCAAAATGCTGACACAGATACGCGCATAAACCAATCTCTTGCGAGCTGCTGTCATTGGATCTATTGCAACAAGCTCCCCAAAGGA
This sequence comes from Cryptomeria japonica, assembly GCF_030272615.1. Lineage (NCBI taxonomy): Eukaryota > Viridiplantae > Streptophyta > Pinopsida > Cupressales > Cupressaceae > Cryptomeria > Cryptomeria japonica. The sequence goes on along the minus strand of NC_081410.1, from coordinate 521,398,331 downwards.
GTTAGCAATTCCTAAGAAAACATCCTCCACCCAGTATCCCAACGGAAACCCTGGTATCCTTACCCAAACTAGAGTAGATTCAAAGAAAGAGTCATTGAGTTCCATGTTAGGAGACCATTTTCTAATAGATAAAGAAGATTTACCAAACATCTGGGGGCCACCACTTAATGCAGCTTCCATATCTTCCCCACAAGAGAATGAGAATACAAAAAAGCCTCTGGACAGGGCAGAGACATCAACCTGACCTTTCATTCTCCATTTTCTCTTAACAAAAGACCTAACATCCTCAATATTAGGTCGAGGTCCAACAAACTTCCCCACCAGAGAAAAAGCCATTAAAGAGATACTATGATCTATAACCAAATCAGGAATCTCAATAGCAAGTTTACCCATTTTATTATCTGATATATCTTTCACAAAGGGGAAATACGATTTACCAATCGGTTTTCTAGATGCTTTCCTTGCAAAAAGACTACTCTAGGGTTTGGAAACTTGCCCCTCCTTGATATTTTTTGAGTCAACTTTCACCGCCTCGGGGCTCGATTCTTGGGAATCTTCCATCTTTTTGCGGTCAGGAGGAGGGTCCTGTAGCCGTGGGTCCCCATCCTATCTCCCATCCTCATCATCCATTGCTTGTCCTTGAGCTACAATGGATTCAGAACTAGAGGATCCAACCTCGATATTCCCTCCATTTCCCGATTTCAAATTTCCCACTGCATTCACTATTCCCTCCATTTTTTGTCTGCTAGGATATTACACCCAAAAATGCATAAATGTTAAAGTAAGGGAGAATTTGAGAATACAAATTTACTGGCTAAAGTTTTGCACTGTGCAATATGTGCATCATAGATTCATAGGTTGGATTAGCAAAATAGCAATAATGAGTGCATCATAGATTCATAGGCTGGATTAGCAAAATAGCAAACAAAAAAAACATAAAACCTTGAAATTAAGAATAAAAGAAGAAAATTGTGCAATACATACTATGATTCTTAAGAATTCTGTGCCAGTTTTTGTAGGGTACTCCACTCTTCGTCTGATGGAAGGTCAATATTCTGTAAACTATGGAAAGTCAACTCCAACTTTGTCAACATTCCAAATTTAGAAGATTTACTTGACATCACTGTTTCATCCAATACCGAATTTAGAGTTGTAAATGGTTGGATGAATTCCAGAAAGCTTTTGGGAGTTGTGTCCTTTGGAAGCAAGTCTAAGTTAGACTTCATTTTTATCTCCATGCTTTTTTTGTAAGCTTCTTCTCCAATGAATTTATTTGATGTGTCAACAGGCTTAGGCAAACCAAGTTTAATCAAATCATTTTTCTTTTCTTGCAACTTCACTATCTTTTTTCCACAACTTTCCATAACTTCTGATGTTTCCCTTAGCTTCTGACATTTTTGAATGATAGATGATGTCTTAACTGTGGCATCAATGTGGCTCTTAATTCCCTTAGATGCCAAGTAGCTATCACTGGAACTGTAGACTACTTTCAGAATCTTTTTTTCCATTTCCTCTTTTGAATAAACATGTATGCTCTTCTCATAGTGCCCTTTGATTTTTATAAAAATTAGACTCATACTTTCAGTCAATTGAAACCATTCACACAAATTCTCACTCCTCTACATTATTTGCCGCTAAATGTTTTCTTGTATATACTTCATTGTATTTTTCATATTATCTTTCAATCTATCCTCCAAAGTTTTTATTTTATCATTTGCATTGTGCAAGTCTTCTTTCATTTGTGCACATTTTTTTCTTTCTTCCTCTACTTCATCTTGCAAATGTTTTTCTTTTTCCTTCCCATGATCCAATAGGTCCTGTAATTTTCTCATTTCGGCGGCAGCAGACTCATAACTTTTGTATAATTTTTGAAATTTGGCTTTTTCCTCAACAATTTTTTTACTGCTTTTAGCCAGTTTTTCTGTTAGGTCCTTCAATTTTGCATCCTTCTTCTCCTGCTCTGCAATTTCTAATGCAGAGCCCGAATTTTTTATCCTTTTTTGTAAATCATTGCACTTGCTATCTGCTGCTTTCCTCCTTGATTTTTCATTTTCCAGGTCTGCTTGTAACTTTTCTATTTGTTTCTCTAGTTTATTTTTTTCTCTCTCCACCTTTAGCAGTGAAGTGTAGACCACTTCGTTAGTCCTTTTTGACACACTAATTTTGTCCACATTGTGTACTTTGGAAAAATCCATTTGGAGGGTGCTAACTTGAAATTGAGAGGGATCTATCTGACTGTGTGGTGGATTTTTATCTTTAGATGGGGCCGGGGGCATAACAACCATGAACTCCATCATATATTTCTGTGGGTCATATGTTGGAAATACCCCGTTCCTTGCCGACTGTTCGTTTACAACTTCAGACACGGAAACCCTATGAAATGATTTCTTTTTTTCTTTATTTGCTTTTGTTGTGTGTTCATATTTTTCATAGTAATCACGAAATTGAAAATCTGGGCTTGCTGAAGCAATTGAATGTTTGAAAGGTGACATAGGAATACCATAGGCTCCAATTCCACTTATTCCTATGGTTTTAACTAATGCTTGACCAGGATTACCAACAACAGTTCTTGATGCTGTCCCACTCCCATTGACACCTTCATGTGTAGTTTTCATAGTCTTTCGAAGTGTTTGATTTGAAGCTGCAAATGATTGATTTGTAGTGTCAGTGGCACTTGATATAGGATTCTCAATAGCATGAGATTGAGTATATACCTCTAGTGGCCTCTTGCAAGAGATATTTTGTTGTTTCCCTTGTCCAACACCAAGACAACTAGTATTAGTAGTAGTACCCATGCCAACATCACCAATCACATCGACACTTGACTGAACAATAATAGGAATACTATCCCCAGATTCCCCACCAGTGGCAGTGGCACTTGATTCACCACCAATGGGAATACCATGATGTGGTGGTGGTTGTGGATTTGAACCTGAAACAAATGTAGGTGGATTCTAAGGGTAATGAGTAGTACCTATCGGTGATGAATATGAAGAATCAAGTCCAATGACTGGTTTATAAGGACCTTTTGATTTTGACCCTGATGGAATTTGTACCTGAAGTGGATACCAAATGCCCTCTCCTCTGGGACCTAGACCACCACCTTCAAATCCCATTTTTTCCACAATGCTTTCCCCTTTGCTATATTTGTCTTTCATTGCCTCATGGACTGCACCTAATATTTTAGGGACTGTATAGTTGTTTGAGTGGGCTCAACCTCAGGCTCATATTGATCAACATCTTCACTCCTGTCATATGATGTTGTGGGATGCTCCATATTCCACAATTTGCTAAACTCTGCATCCTCGTCGATGTTCACAAATTCTGCACTTGTCTTTGGTTCACTGAGATTCCTCCTCATAGTCCAAAAATCATTTATTTTGGTTTGAGTCCAATAATTCTCTTTACATTTGTGCAGAATTGATTTAGGAATAGTTTTCTTAGATGGATTAGTAGATTTTAGGTAGAAATTGTAGGACCTCCTATTTTGGATGCCTTGGCCCTCCTCTATTGTCCTCTGTGTGTGCAATGCCATAATTTGTGATGAAATTTCTTCTGTTGAAATGTTATTGTCAGCTAGAATTTTCTCCATCTCTTTTTTAATCTCATCCTAGGATTCCTTGTTTCTAAGCTTTTCTAGCAGTGGTTTACTTTCATGTTGACATAACGCTGAAGAGTTCCCATTTTTCTTAAGCCTTGCTTGAACTACACCGATCATACTGCCAGAGACCCTCATCACCAAAGTTAAAAACTGTCAAAAAATCATGTGCCACATTGAATGCTTTTCTCTCAAATGTGAACCCTCCACATGAGAAAGGAAAGGAAGGAAATATGCTCTTCTTTTGCTGACCATGGAAGTGCCTATCTGTGCTCTCCAATTGCCGTACATACTCTAATGCAAATACCCTCTCTGTCACATGTATTGGAAGTCTGTATGGTTTTACTGCCGATCCGTAAAACCTTAACACAGTGAATTCTTCCATGAAGAACCAGTCAGCCAATTCTATTTGACTTCCGAGTTGAATGCAATCTCTACAAGACACAGGCAACCTAGGCATTGGAGTGCTTGTAATTTCATTATACATTGGTGCCAAAAAGAAGTCTACAAAATGGTTGTAGTTCTTTCTGTTATCATGCATCCTTATCTTTGGGGTCCAATCATATATTGGACACTATGTTCTCTTCCCAGTCTTCTTATCAATCTTATAGCTCACAATTGGAAGCTTGTTGGTCTCAAATATTGCACGATACTTGGATAGAAGGAGATAGAACAAGTAGGATGAGAACCTAAATGTCTTAAAAGAACCTTTTTTGATCATTAGTAATTGTTTTTGCATGGATTTTACAATGTGCTCAATAAAATCATATCTTACTGGCTGACCTACACAATGGATATTATAAATCATTTCAAGAAGGCTTGCACCCACTTCCCTATCATTTTCCAATCCTAGGCAAAATGACAGCAAGGAAATACTATCCCCAACCCATGGAACAAAAATGTTAGAATCATAAGGGGGCTTATGATTCTGATCCAACACAATACCAGTACCACTACCACTCTTTATTAGAGCTTTGACAAATGAATCTCTGTGACTTGGATCGAGACTCTCATAATTCCCTGCCAGCTTTTCAAGGTCAATTTGGACATTTGAGTTTTGGGCTTCAAATACTAGGTTCAACAAATGAGCAAATTCTCCCTCATTTATGGATAGAATTTCCTCTTTTGTATTTTTATTGACAATTACTTTTTTATCTTCATCATAATTTTCAGCGCAAACCATGACAAAATCAGGGCAAGGGAATACTTCAGGTAACACCATGCTTCCTAATCCAACATCCCATGATGCGATTTTATTTGTTTTTTGTTGTAACATTGGGTTGAAAACAATAAATTTTGCCCTAAATGCATCTCCCGCTTTACTAGACAATGTATATCTAATATCTATGATACACTTTTCACCATGGATAGCAGGGTCATAAATATCATGGTATTCATCAGTGAAACCTGGTGTTTTAACCAGTTCAGTTAGGTACATTTTGTTTTTCACTTGGCTTCTTGTTGAACTACTACTTCCCGTTTTACCAATCACTATTATTGTTAATAATTCAAAATAATGCTAGATAAAAACCTGAAAATGCTAACCCTCAAATTGGACTACGGGATTACTAAAAGCAAAAAGGGCGGGATGTAGGTGTTCTAGATTTTACCTGGAAATTGGAATTTCTATTTCACTAGATTGGCGCAGACAGTCTCTATTGCAACTTGCATTCCTCAATCTAGTAGCTGTTTCTGAATCTCCCTCGATTTACAGGTTTGTCCATGAAATGAAAGACAATTATGATTTATGAGTCTCTTATTTTGAAAAATCTGAAAAGTAGAAAAGTAAAACCTAAAGGGAAAAATATCTAGAATCATGTTGTAATTTTATTAATTTCTATTAATAACTATTCAATGCCGAAGGACAAAACATTCATTACTTCAGTATAAATTCCGAGGACATTATGAATCATGTTGTATAAATTCTGAGGACATTAAATGTAATACGTTCAATTCTGGGCGAAGTTCTCCCAAATGTGTTCACTTCCCACATTCGGGTCGAAATCCACCCTAAGCCGTTGATCTTTGCTCATCCAATGGATGAGGGACCCCAAGGTACCTGTTGTGACTTTATGGGTCTATTTTTTATGTCTTTTTAATAATTTTAAACTTCCGCTTGAAAAAGTGCTTTATAGACTTAATTATATTTAATTAAATTTGAAACGTTTCAATTCTGGGCGAAGTTCTCCCAAATGTGTTCACTTCCCACATTCGGGCCGAAATCCACTCTATGTCATTGATCTTTGCTCATCCAACAGATGATTGTACCTATTGTCAGTTGTCGTGGGTCCCATGACTTCTGCCAGTTTTCGGGCACGCCACCATACTCGTGTCACTTTTCCGGGCAAAGTTCTCAGAAAGTTGTTCACTTCCCACATTCGCCCCAAAATCCACCCTAAGTCGTTGATCTTTATTCATCCAATGGTCGATGGTACCTGTTTTCAGATGTAGTGGGTCCCACGACTTCTGCCATTTTTCTAGCATGTCACCATACTCGGACACGTGTCACTTTTCGGGTTTGATTTTTAAGTCTATTTAATCATTTTAAACCTCTACCTGAAAAAAAGCTTTATCGACTTAATTATATTTAATTAAATTTAAAATGTCCAATTCCAAGCGAAGTTCTCAGAAAGGTGTTCACTTCCCACATTCGGGCCGAAATCCACCCTAAGCCGTTGATCTTTGTTCATCCAACAGTCGTCGGGTCGATGGTACTTGTTTTCAGATGAAGTGGGTCCCACGACTTTTGCCATTTTTCTGGCACGTCACCATACTCGTGACACTTTTCGGGCCTGTTTTTAAAGTCTATTTAATCATTTTAAAATTTCGCTTGGAAAAGAGATTTATAGTCTATAGACTATAGACTTAATTATATTTAATTAAATTTACAATGTTCAATTTCGGGCAAAGTTCTCACAAATGTGTTCAATACCCACATTTGGGCCGAAATCCACCCTAAGCCGTTGATCTTTGCTCATCTGATGGACGATGATACCTGTTGAGAACTTGAGTGTTGTCAGATGTCGTCAGTCCCATAATAAGAGACATTTAAATTTTAAAGATGTGCAAACTGCAATAGTTTGAGATAACTATTAAATATAATGTTAATATTATTTGTAATTAAAGATGTGCAATAGTTTGAGATAACTATTAAATATAATGTTAATATTATTTGTAAAAATTTGAAATTCAAAAATAGTATAAAACATGAAACTCAGATTCTAGAATAAAACAAATAACTAAATAAACATATAAATTTTGATATACAATTTGAAAGGTAAAAGTTTAATATAAAAAAGAAAACATTCAATATTAAATCTAAAATATTAATTTAAAGTTTAACAAAATTTTTTGAAAATATGTTTAAGATATATAATTTTAAAAAATAGTTTAAAAATATATATAAATGTTCAACATAAATTTAGTGTATTAATTTAAAAAAATGTGCAGTTCTCAACCTGTTAAGGTGAGCAAATTTGGAAAGTACAAATGCCAAGGTGGCGATTAATTGTTGCAGAAGGAGCTATCTACGACATGTCACACGAACGGAGGAAGGGGAGGATGGCAGGAAATATTTTTCTTGATCTCATGGCATTAATGCCTTATCGCGCACATTCATTACTTGACCTATAAGAGTTAAGACAGAGGCATAATTTATTACCTTATGATCTGTGTACTAGTTTTTGCTTTGAAGCAGAACAAATCTGTAGTTCGTAGAATCGTAGCTTCCAGTTTTTGCTTTGAAGAAGAACAAATCTGTAGTTTGTAGAATCGTGGCTTCTGTAAGACATTTTTTGCAGGAAGTACTTTTGAAATTGCAGGTGACCATGGAGGCCAATTTCACACTTTGAACAGACAAGAAGTTGGTGCTCTTTTTGGGCAAAGCATCCGATAAACGAATGCAAGGACTGTTCAAGTTTTAGGAGGAGAAGTTGTGGGCGGCAACTCGACTGATCCTTGCAGAGGAGGTGACACATATCAGTCACCGGTATCGAACTAACATGGAGGTTTACTCTCTGATTCTGGCATGGGCCTGTGAATTCGAACTGGAGGTGGAAAAGGTAAAACTCACATTGGTCAAACTGATTGATGGGGATTTTTTGATTAACCTGGATTCAATCTTGGAGTGGGTGGTGCCAAGAGTTGGCATTCGAATTAAGAAAGGGGACGACCAGGATGAATTGCTTCCTTTTATTCGTGGCCTAGAGGATGAAATCAAATACCAGTGCTGTGAACATGCTCGAGTGGGGTGGGAAGCGATGAAACTCTTTGTGAAATTAACCAGAAGTCCTGAAGGCTTTTCATGTGGTGGCAAGGATGGAGGTTGGTAGGGAATTGAGAGATAGGGCTCAAGAAGGAAGGGCCATACAGCTAGTGGCAAGCTTGGAGGGTGACCCCGACTTCGGGTGCCTAAACTGCATTCCAAAAATGAAAGATGAAGCAGCAAAAGGGAAAGCCAAAGCATCAACCTCTGAGGAGTGAAGGGGCTGGGAGGAGGCGACCTAGGGGATAGTGAGACTGAGTGAGTGGCGTATTGGCAATGAACTGGTTTTTTTGTCTGCTTGTTATAAGCTGTGGGCAGTATGGTTTTCTCTCTGTCTGCGTTTATGCATGAATGACTGCAAATTTTGTATCTTGAAACTTTTGAATTAATAGAATGAAAAAACCTTTACCGATAAACTTTTGTATCTTGGAACTTTTGAAATTTTGTATTTCGAATGACTGTATATTTATAAAATTACAATCAACCATATTCAATGTACAAATAATTAATGGAACGAACTGATTTTTTTTTATAGCATTACATAAAAAAGATCACAGTATTAAATTTATTTCCATTGTTTAACAAATAATTGAAATAACGTAGCTCATATACAAAAAGCATTTGAAAGAAATTAATTAATAAAAATGAAATAGAATCATAGAAAGCATTTTTATATCCTTAAGACTGTAAGAGGCAAACTGAAATAAACTGAAATTTGAAAAATTATCATTAATACTTATGCTTTTGAAATTTACAATTTTTTCGTCTGAGACTTGAGTCCCCCAAAAAATTAAAAGCCAAAATGAGTGAGCTGCTGTCACTCAGCCTGTTAGGGTTCAAGGACATAGGAAAAAAAAACTACAGGCGGGCGGGGCTAGGGCACAGGTAGTGGAATTGTTTACAATTTTGCCCAAAGAATCTGGCCCTCATTCCATGTAGAATTCTTTAGACAGCATAAGTTGAGAGAATTATTCAAGCCACATGTAGTTTGGAAAGTGGTCTAGGAGGAACCATTTCCAGAGGAAGTCCCTGCCAATCCGCACCCATTTTCTGTGACGCGTCAGCTGCTCCACATTCAAGTTTAGGAGAAATGGTTGCCTGGCCACTAACACTGCTTGGTCAGGGAGGAGAATCTTGGATAATTCACTCACCCAAGGGATCCCCACCCCTACTTCTACAAGGACAACAAGAGTAATGTCGTCTCCAAGGAAGTCTTCCTTAAAAACCTTCCTCAACAACATCAACATATCCACCTTGTCTCCTCCTAGGTCCAGAAGAGACGCAAAGAAGCGAGATGTAATGTCCATGTTAACATGGTACCTATTTTTGTTTCGCAGAAACTCTGCCCAGAACCATCTGCACAGCCTCATTGGTGAACGACCCAACCTCATTGCAGACTGATTCGAGGGTTGGGTCTCTAACGAAGCCTAGAAAGGCCCTCTGGTTCTCTGTAGAAATGCTTCTCAAGCGGATGGGAGTGTCCATCTTGAGAAAATAGATTAACAAATTAAACAACCTGGTTACTTGAGCCTATAAACCTAAAATACCGTGAGCTGAAGCTCCGACGATTTAAATACCAAATGGCAAAGGCTAATTGAAGATGAAAGAAGCAGAGATCGTATATAAATTGTTGAAGCTCTTGATTGTAATAATTACTTCTTTAACCGTATTAATTGCTATAAATTTTTTTAAATCTTTCGTATCTCTGCAAATCTTTCCCATAAATGCACTATCGTGAGAAAATGGAAATGACTATGAACCAGTACAAAATTGGCAAGTATCACATTGTAAGTCGTGGGGACATAGTGGATTGCCATAAGTGAATAGATATATATTAAATGAACAAAACTATCAATCAGGATTCATGACATTTGATACGTGTCTATTGAATCCAATTCCATTCCGGGCACTTTCTGGTGAGCTATGTTCTCTTCAGAAAATTGGGCCGAAATAAAACTTCAGCCATTGATCTAGGATCATCGAATGGTTTAAAATCATTGATAGATTTTAGGTATGTGTCACCCTTCAAGTGTCAAAGAGGTCGCACTTATTGATACATCGTGTAGAGTTCAGACTCATTGTATTATGAATTTATGTGATGTGATGTACTGATGTGATGTGATGTGCCTTGTCTATTAATGGCAATGAATTCATGAAATCGCCAATAAATTATATATTTTTTCAATAAATACAAAATATTCACCAATACATTTAAATAATTTTCAAGCAGTATAAAAATCGCCAATACATTTAAATAATTTTCAAGCGGTGGATAAAAATCGCCAATACATTTAAATAATTTTTCCTTCGGAGTAAAAATTTTCGCTCATACAATTATATATTTGTTCCTTTTAATAAAAATTATTCGCCTCCCACAATAAATATTTTGCCATAGAACAAGGTATTATTTGCCAAAAATTTATGGAATTATCGTACCCTAGAAAAAAAATCGCCAATACAAAATAATTTTTTTTCCCATTTTAAAAAAAAATTTCACCATCAATATGAAAATTCCCCCCCGAAAATAGTCTGATTCACCAAGATTTTACACAGTTGCCCGGGGGGTGGTTTCTTAAAGTTATCCTTGATAGTAATGATGCTAAATTATAGGATGCAAGGGATCTTTATACTCCAAAATGAGGGGTATTTATAGTAATTCTAAGGCCAAAGCTGAGGTGGTAGGAATTGACGGTCCTTATTTGATCTGAAGATATCAAGGGCTAGGATTGAAGAAGTTGGAGAAGAGGTTGGAGGAAGGGACACTTGTCATCTTTATGGTGACAAGTGTCAAGGAACCTTGCTCGTGAGAGGGAAAGTGTCCAAGGGAGGAGACATGTGGCAAAAGTGCCATGTGTCTCAAGGGGAGAATATCCAACCCATAAAAGGTTAGAATAAAAGAGGTTAGGATGTGCAAGATAGGATAGGGTTAGTTAGACCCTAGGATTAGATATAACGGGTTAGGTTAGGGGGTGGTTAGGTTATTTGGTTAGAAGTTAGGAGCCACGTGCTCATTTGAATTTAGAAATTCAAATATTTAAAAAAGATAATTAATCTCAACAAATCATGAGTTGATTTATTTTAACTAATTATGAGATTAGAAGAATGAATTTAAATGGGGGGAGGATTAATTAATTTAGATTAATTAATCAAAAGGGGAATTATTGAAATGAACTTAATGAATAAATCCTTATATTTATTTATATGTAGATGAATGGGGAAATTAATCAAATTATTTCTGAATTCAATTAATTGGGAAGGGTTATTAATTAAATAACTGCGTATTTAATTAATTATCTTCAGACCATTTTTAGGTGTATACAAAGATAAGTGAACAATTTTGGATGGAGTGTCATGCATTTATCCTCTTCTTCAATTGAAATATATATAGAGATTAGTTGACTCAAAATTAAATTTGAAGAATTTAAATGCTCGACGGTTGATTCAACTTTTATCATCTTAAGAGAAAACAATTTATGTTTCAAGTAAAATTTAATTACCAAACTTTTTGCTTGGTAGATCTCACTGATTTAGTTCCACAAAGCATACACAGTCTTTTCTTTTGACATATTTAAAAGATGTGAGGCCCTACCCCGATTCAGTTTGACATTTTCAGTTATTTGCATATAGAGACTATTATGGATGCTTTATTTTATGCTTTATGGACTTAGAACTTATATGATTCCATGATTTGGATCACACTGACATTTGTTGATGCTTTATTTCATGCATGATGATTATGAAACTTTAGATATGTTACTTGAATAGAATTACATTATGATGGTGAATGTCATTATTGGAAATTGCAGGATTTCATTTTGATGATAGAAAAATGATGCTTATTTATGAGTGGTTCAATTTTGGAAAATTATGTTAATTGCTTATGTGAAATTGAAATTTGAATAAATGAGATATTGAATTATTGTTGCCAAATGTATGAGTGTTTGATGTGCAATGGAATCCATGTTTTTGATTATGTATAAATGCGATTATTTGGAATTACTAATGTGCTAATTGAGATGCGCAGGGAAATTATCCATGTGACCATGGAATTTATATGGAGAACTAAGCCTAGACCAATGTGCGTTTGTTAAGCTGGGAGTTGTCTATTTGGAGAGACAACACCCCATTGTAATGTATTTTATTTGTGAAGTGTATAATGCTTGAGTGTTAAAATTAATTTATATGTATATGTGTAATCCTACAAGAGACAAATTCCATGTGTGATTTTTATATTGTATTTTTATTGTGTCACTTGACACATGTGCTGATTAGTGTCATTGATTTTGACTTGTCTCTTGGAGGGAGTTTTGTTTCTACCAAAGCCATTCAAAAAAACATGAGTGTGGTCCCAAATTTGCCTTGGGTAGGGAGTCTTGGGAGTGGTCAACTCAAGTTTGACCCGTAGGTAAACTTCAGTTGGGTTTCCAAAGGGTTTAATGGACTCCTAGGGTCAGTTTTAAGGCTTTTCCAAAGGTCCAAAGGGTATACCTATGGGTTAGGGTTATTTTGAAACATGTGGCTTCTCCCATGTGACTATTTAGTCACTTCAAAAAGTGGTGTTTCCAAGATGAACGAAAATTCAACTTAGGAAGTTCCTCCTAGGATAGAGAACCTTCCCTTTAGATGTCAAACTCTCTTCCCCATCTTCTTCCACCTTTTCCCTTTCCAATTTTGGTAAGGTGTAAGAGTTTGGGAAGGGCAACCAATGGGAACTCTCACCTCACCCAAGGGGTTGGGAAGTGTGTGAGAGGCCTTCTTAGGCAAGAAATGGGAGACTTAGTGAGTAATCACCCACTCTCCATTTTTGGAGATTATGCTTTGATTTGAAAATTTAGTAGGAGAATAGAATTTTTGGAGGAATTTGGAGAAAAGTTTGGGTGGAATTGGGCAGCTCATCCCCAACTAATTTTAGCAAACCTATTGGCAGGATAAGGTTGGTTTCTTCTTATCTCCTCTTGTTTATGTTGTGTGTGTTAGTTTATGTTGTTTTGTAGAAGAAAAGAGTTGCTTGTAAAGAAAGTGTTTTATGAAGTTTTTGTGGAAGTAAAGAATGTGTAGTTTTCCTTTCTATGTGTTTTGTTTTGTGTTCTTGTTGTTTTGGGAGTGTCCAAGATCTCCTACTCTTGGGAGGGTAGGAAGATCTTGGGGTGGAAGGAGTATGACAGCCATGGGTGAGAGGCTCTCCTTATGGAGAGTGATCTCAAGGTTGTCCTTTGTGACCCTTGTTGCATAGCCTTGTGTATGCATTTGGGGGTCATAAGGGGAGTAAATATGGCCTTGAGCCTTTTTGGGGGGCATAAGGATTGTAGAAGTATTTTGTTGCATTTGTATTGCCATGAGGTGGCTTGTGTTGTGTTTGGCTTGCAAATCTCCCCATTGGTGCTTGGTCCACTTCCACCCATGGAAGAGTCACCATGAATGTGGTGAAAGTGTAGCTTGGGATGGGTAACTTGTGTGTTGAGTGTCTTCCTATTTTTGTTGTAGAGTTTGCTTGTTTGTAACCCGTCTAGTGCTTGGTTCTCCAAGCTCGGGGGTGGCTTCTCGTAAGCCTAGGCTGGGAGGTGAGCTCTCCATGGTCAAAATGTGTTTTTATTGCAGGTTGCATGGGATGGGAAAATAAGGATTAAAAGACTTTGTTGCTGTTTTGTGTTGCAGAAAAGTGTTTCAAAAAAAAAAGAAAAGGAATGGAAAGATTCAATGTTGTAGTGTCTAAAAGGAGAATGTGAGCATTTGTAGTATTTACTTTCAAGAAGGAGAAAGAGTTGTATTATTTTCAAGTTACTATGTAGAGAAAAACATTGTTGGGATTTCATCCCATTTGTATTCATGTTTATTTTGTATCCATAATAATTTTGTATCTACCTTGCTAATGAAATACATAATGTCATTCCTACTCTAGTTAGTTTGCAAATGAAGAAAGTAATGCACTAGATTGCATGTAGATTTTCATGTTTTACAAAAGAAAGAGAAGCAAATGCATTTATTATGATTTCTGCAAGAAAATGAAAATTATTGCTACATGTGCTTTATGATATTATGCTGCTGCAAAATTAAATTTGAAACTGCCATTTATTCTCCCCATTTGTTGCAGAAAATGAAACTTGTTATAGTAATTTATTCCTTTCAAAAAAATACATTTAGCAATTAGTTTTAGTATTTTGTTACAAGAAAAGAAAATATTACATTTAGATTTAGGTTTATTTTGTTACCCAAAAAGGTTGCATTATTAGTTGCTAAAAGAGAATGCATTGTTAGTTGTTTTCAAAAAAAAATAGAGCCTAAATGGAACTTAGTTTAAAGAGTAGCAAACAAAAAATATATTTATTTATATACATTTACCTCCTTGCATGCTATTCTATTATTCTGTTATATAACAGATAAAGGAACAAAAAATGTGTTTTACTAAATCTTTTTTCCACATTATATATATATATATATAATAAACTGGATCATGCCTGACAAAAAAAGTCTATTGCATATAAATCTGTTAGACAGAAAGAAAATCCAATGATATATACATAAATACATACATACATACATATATATATATATATATTATGATTGAATATTAACTCTGTATTCTTATTAATAACCTTGTTAACATTTTACTAAACCCCGAAAAATCGAAATGTATCCACGTTTAAATAAACAGCAGTAAAACGTTTTTTTTTAAAAAAAAGTAGCACGCAATGGAAGCGGCGGGGGCGCGGCCTAAGGGCGGCGGCGCCCGCAGCCTACAGAACCCGCAGCGTGCGGGCGGCATCATCCGCAGACTGCGGGCGGCGCCGTCCACAGTCGGCGGTGCCCGCGCTGCCGGCGCTCCCCGTTCCGCCTTCTCCTTTCCCCTTCGCCGTAGCAAGTTTTAAACAAAAAAAACAACTCTGCCTTTTTCCCCCTCTTCGCCGCGGTGTAACTACGAACTCCATTTCGCTCCGCCCCTTTCTCCCTCCTCCGCTCGACCCTTTCTCCGCCCGGCCATTAAAACAAGCGCATAAAAAAAAAATTAAAGGGGTGAGGGTTCGGCTGTGGGTTCGGCCTGCGCGCCGCCTCCCGTGGCCGCCGACACACCCTGCACTCAACACACACACACACAGGCTTCATGGATAAAAATAAGAAAAAAAAAAAAAGTTTGGCATTAACATGTTCGCCCTAACCCTAGTTTTCGGGTTAGGGCAACACTCACACAATTTAAATAAACATGAGTGTGGTGGAGGGGGGGAAATTTAAAAAAAAAAAAAGAGAATAAAAGTTCCACTCCCCCTCCCTCCTTTTTGGATTATAATCAAAAACTCACATATATGAGGTTTATAACTAAATATATAAATAATTATATAAAACATATATATATATATATGTGTATATATATATATATATATATATATATATATATATATATATATATATATATATATATATATATATATATATATATATATATATAAGTAGTCTTAAAATGATATTTAATAGGAATTAAATTTATTAGTTGTTAAACTAAGTCTTACAATATTTGACAAATGTAGAAGTATTTTTTATAAAAGGATTTTAAAAATACTTAGGTAGATTAGATTTAAAATAAAGGGGTGTAAACACTAAGTCCCTTGTAGGGCCAAGAGGGCCAATTAAGTCTAAGGTTGTAAAGTATTTTTATTCCATGAGGTTTTTATTTTAATAAAGTGTTTTAATGACGAGGATAATTAAACTTAGAAATCCTAGCGGGTTAAGAAAGATAAGATAAATTTTAGAACGTTTAAATTGAGATTAAACGTTATACTTGAGATTTTAATTATTTATTAATGAAGCTTAGTGATTATCCTTTTTGGAGAAATTTTAGCTCGTTGATAACTTAGTAAACCATGTTTCCCAATTGAGTTTAATTACCCGTTTTATACAAATATAGTTAAGACCCAACCCAAAATGCATTATTTTATTTAAGATAATCGCACTTAGTTGATTATATTAGTTAAGTAGGTCGTTAATTAGTTAAGTATTTTAAAAAAAAAAAATTTCCGTTCGTGCCCAAAAGTTGGGCATGACAAAAGAATAGAATAAAAAAGACACAACCTAATAGTACCCCATGCCTTTTTATCCACCTTCTCCCAGTCTTCATCATAATGTTTATTAGGTTTCTCTTAATTTGTTACAACCACCCATTGATCTCATTCTTTAAGGATATCTTCCATTTTCAGCTTCTGCAACTCATAATCCATTCCATTGAACTTCTCTATGTCCAAACAAGATGAAGTTGCAATCATGATATCAACACAAATCTACAAAAAATAGATCAACCGGAACTTCCACAAAAGCTCAAAAATATCACTTCTACCACCCAAGCTTGACACATAATTGGCCAGACTTTGATACCAAAGGTTAGAAAATAAGAGGCGAACATCAATATATGTAGCTTCAAATTAACTCTAAATTAGATTTATTTGTGTTTATCAAATATAAATGAAATAGCTATAACAGTGAAACCAAGAACACCATAAAAGATCAACACATAACATCAAAATTATGTGGAGAAACCCTTTCGGGAAAAAAATCCACCAAGAAGAGATGAAAGACTTGTAGTATCAACAATATGAAATTGAAATACAACTCTCAAACTCCAATCAATTTTAGATCTTGTAGCTTAACCCCTGCAACACAAGACTTGAGCAAACTCATACTTGTCTCCAACTCAACCCCTCAATATATAGACCCATGGAGGCTCAAAATACCACCACATAACATTATTATGGGTCAAAAAAGGTTCCAAAATACCATGCTAAAAATCCATATGACCCTTACATGAAAACATCCTTGGAATCATCATCTTGGCCCATAAATAGCCTCTTTCAAATGGTCTTACAGTTGTCATAAGGCATCTTTCCAAGATAGACAAGATGTGTCATAAATATTGTCATAGTTGTGAGAGCATCTTATGATGGTTGTCATAAATATCATGAATGCTCTTACAACTTATGATAGTTGTCATAGCATCTTATGACAATTGTCATAACTATCATAAATGCTCATGCAACTTATGACAAATGTCATAAACCTCCAAAATATAAAATTTCAAAGGTGGACACCAAAATTCCCCATAATGTGATGACTGTGCAGTAAATAGTAACCCAATAATTGCCTACCTATAAAAATACATTACCAAGGCTGGTAAAACATTAATTACCTCTATCGGTGAAATCCTCCATTCCTTATGGGTGAATTACAACCAATATTAAGAATATTATTAAATGCATGGATTTACAAGGTTGATGGCACCTAAAATCCAACATATACAACAAGACATACAAAAAAATCAAAGGAAAATGACTTGCATGAAACCCAATACAATATAAATAGTACAAGATCCATATGATCGTACAAACTATACAAATTTTGTATGTCCTCCCCAAAAACACCAAATTCATCAAAAAAATAAAGTATTATTTATAAAAATATAGATTTCAGGTCTTTTGAGCATAACAAAGAGGTTCATTTTGCTCTAGAAGGTCTATCATAAAAGTTCATAGCAAAAACCTTTAAAAATGAGGTGCTTGTTAAATTAGAGCTTTGGTATGATGTTGGAGTAGCCAAAATCAACTTACAATTTCAAAATATTTAACAAAGTAAGAAATATAAAATAAACATATTGTTTTAAGGGGATACTTACCATTATTAATCATATTGAATAGGCTTAACCATGAAAAACCCAAATCTAATTTATTAATTCATAGTAACAATGAAAGTCTGCATACAAATCTTAATAAGAAAATCAAATTGAATCATTAAAAACTCCATGTTGAATTTGAGCATGTTGCTTCTATTTCTCTTATGCATTTGAGGTATGATGTCTCTCAAAGTCCCGGTTGAAAACCTGCAAAGTAACGACACACGAATTTGAAGAGAGTGGTTGTTGAAAATGAAGGATTGATGCTCAAATTATAGATTTTGGAGAGGAAATTTGAATGGTCAAAATTTATTTGAAGATTGATTCGATCAACAGTTGAGATTGCATGAGACAAATTTGATTGGAGAAGATTATGATGAGAGTTGGTTGCATGACCAAATTAATTAGGAGATGACTGGCTGAATTGATTGATGAGATAATTGGTTTGATGAATCTATCTGAAAAAGATGATTGGGTGTTAGAAAAGATGATCAGAGAGTTAACTGATTTGTTTGAGAGTTAGAAAAAACTGATTGATAGTTTAATTCAGAGTCATTAGTAGTTAGGAATTCAACATGTGTTGTAGGAATTTGACATGAAAATGAATTTAATTTTTTGAAAATGCCACATGACATGCACATTTATTAGAAATGAAATTAGAATTTGGGAAAATAAGAATTAGTTGAAAAAAAAGAATAAATTAGACAGTTAAATAATTTGAAGAAATTATTTAATTATGAGAAATTAGAAATGGAACTTAATTAAACAATAAAGATTATTTAATAAGGTTATTAAATCATAATAAATTAAATAATTAAATTATTTAATTAATTTTGGGAAAGGAAGGTTAAATGATTAAGAGAAGTTGAATAGTTAGAAATGATGAAATATTAGGTTGGAAGAAGAAAATTAGATTAATATTATTTAATTAATAAAGAAGAATAATTAGCATCGTTAGTAATAGGAGATTTTAAAGTGTCTACACATATTATCATACAAATACATAAAAAATACAAATAGCCTTGCATATAGAGCCAAGGATAAGGAGGTAAGAATGTAGGACTAAAAGTTTGACGCTCTCCAAAAAAGTGAAACATATGTAGATCTCTTGGGACAAGTGTGGAGATACTTGTAGAGCTCACATAAGGTGAGAAAAAAGTGAGATGTCTCTCTAACTAATCTCAAGCTAGCGTGAATAGGTTTACTAAGTACTAGATAAAAGTAAACTATATAGGTAATCTCTTTTCACACTAGCATTTTGTGTCACGTGATTTTGATTTGGCACTATGTAATGTTTTATAATCTAATTTATTGTAACCTCAACTCTTCTAGAATCTACTCACATAAAAAAAAATTGTAGTATTTAAAAATAGGGAGATCACTAGATCATAGGACCAAGTTCTCCTAGGTTGACCCCTTTGATTAGATTTGTAGTACCCCTCCTTGTTCAACCTCTTTTGTATGTTTTGATTTACTTCAGTGACTGTTTAGTGGAACATTATTGTATATTGATTCAGATGTTATGCGATGTTATTTCATGCTGAATCTGAATTTGCGGTGTATGATTTTATGTAGTATCTTAGTGCTTATGATTAATGTTATTTTATGGATCATTATCATGGACTGACACTCTTATCTTATATTGCAATGCGTTATTTATATGTTGCGTGTTTGCAGGTGTATTGGGATGCGAGGAGATGATTTTCCTTCACTTCGGTGAGATAGGGAACATCATGATTCTCCTTCATCGGTGTGCGTGTCATGTCTGTATATATATTTGTCTATATGCACATATGGTTTCTTTGGTGCAAGTGATTGCAGGTACTAGTACTGGGTAGGTACGGGGTATCGACTCCACCTGGTTTCATAGGTTTGAGCATGCCTTTTATGTCCAATGGGAGTGGAGGAGATAGTTGTTGTACCATAACTTGACCCGTAGTTACACTCGTGTGAGTGTTGTCAGTCAGTTGTCTTTCCCATCTGGCTGTTATGCGAGTCATGGTGCTTTGGTTTGGTCATTTGAGAGTTGTCATTTGATCATCCTTTGTTTTGCATATATCCATTTATTTAAATCGTTATTTAATTAAATGGTTGATGCTATCTTATGTTGGCGTAATTAGTTAATTATTATGCTTTGTGATTATTGATTTATTTAATTAATGATTTGCTAGATTAAATGGTTAAATGACTTATTTCATTGTGTAAAGTTGCATTAATATATTTTGTGGAAGGAATTAAATAATTGCCTAGCCATTTAAATGATAAATGCTGATGTTGAAAGAAAGTATTTTCAAAAATAGGAAATAAAATAAAAAGCTTTTCCTTTTTACCTTTCCATTTTGACTTTTGCATTTTATTGTTGGAAAATAATTGTTTTTGGACAAAGGTAAATCTGATTGTTTTTACTTTAAAAATATTTAAATCTGATTGGATGGAATAACTTTCAACCTAGAAAGTTTAGGTTAAAAATTATTTTTCCATATATGCTTGGAAATTTATGGGAAGGGAAGAGGCAAAATTTTGGAGAGAAAATTGGTAAATCATTCTGGAAGGAGGAGTTGGAATTGGAATTGGTTTGCAGGGATTGGGATTCTTCCTTCATTTTGGTTGCTAGTTTGCTTCAAGGTTGGATAATCTCTTCTTGTTTTAATTTAACTTTGAATCCTTCAGTTGCTTCCTGTGTGTTGAAAATATGCAAAATTCCTTGTAGATTCTTGTGGAATGATAGGAATGGAAGAAAGAATGCCTGTGATTGTTGATTTTGTGAATCTCAAATCATATGTTCGCTTATAGGAAAGAAATGGTTCATTTCACTATTCGCTGCGTGTTTTGTTCTTAAAAATCAACTTCTTGATTTATCTCTTCAATTTGGAAAAGAATGAACTAGATTTAGCTTGCTGTGTGCTTTCTAGTATCTTGTTGCCCAAGATTTGGGGTTCTTGTGGGGTTTTATTTCACCATTTGCCTTATTGGTAAATATCCATTTGAAGCTTGGATTTGGCACTGTGTATGTTTGTGCCCATGAAATGATCCGGAAATGAATTGTGTTCATGATAAAATGGATTTTTAATGCTTTGGAAGCATGTTTTTATTTGTTTCGTACACTTTACCTTACCCCGTGGCGGGCTAGTCCCACCACGTGGGTCGGTAGTGTCTGCTGCCTGCAGGTAGCAGTACTACTGGTCAGTAGGACTATTACTGTCCGGTAGCAGAGCACTACTGGTCGATAAGACTGCTACCAGTTGGTACCAGTGCTACCGGTTGGTAGCAGTGCTACCGATCGGTAGGCCTGCTACTGGTCAGCAGCAGTACTACCGATAGGTAGTGCCTGTGGCCTTGGCAACGATATTGCTATGGGTTGATCTCGACCCCCGCGTAGCCTTGTACCCTAAGAGGTACAAATTCCTAGGAGAAATAAAGTTAATTTTAATAAAATGGAATATATTTTAAAGTGGTTTTAGTGTAATGAAGATGGTGATTTTTCATGTGAATTTTATTATGTGGTTTAATAAATTTATTAATGGAAATCAAGGCATAAATTAGAGATTTAAATTGGTAAATTTGGATATACTCTGGAAATGAATCAAATGCCTGTTAGGAATTCATGTTATAACTGGTTATATGTTTAATGTGGATTTCCTCCTTGATGGAATATTGATTTGGAAATTGAATAGATGTGAATGGTAAAAGAGTGTTCTATTTAATTTTCAATCAATGATGTTGCAAGTGCTTATGATGCTGATTTTCTCAAAGATTGTTTGTGTGCGGACTTAGTGAATTAGCTGTCCTTGCAAGTGTATATTGTGTTATTTCTGGTTTGTGGTTCAGTCATCCTGTGGTGGCGTATTTGGTACCTTGACCAAGTGATATATGCTGGCTTTGTTGTCTTAACCATGTAGTGTCTTTGCCTTATGGTTAGCCAAGAGTCAATATGTCCTTGTTTGACCACTTGTTTCTGAAAGTGGTGTTATGGTTGTCTTCTTCGCCATAGGGTCCTTGGGGAGTGACCATGTTTGTTTAGTGTCCTTTGAGGGAGTGGCTTTCGCTTGGGGGTTGCACCCAAAGTGGTAGGCATTACGATCCAGTGAAAGTCAGATAATAAGTGATAATCTAATTAATTGATTAGGTGGGTAGTTCATAACATTAATGAAGATATTGTACCTTGCGCATAGGTGAGTGCTTGTATTGAGGCTCATAATGTATTGAGAAGGACTGGAATTGGCAAACCAACCACCTTGTCTTCACGAAAGGTTGGAAGGGTCCGCATGAGACTTAGTTGGAGCCGAAGGTTTGAGAGAGGTTACCAGGACAGAGAGCCGGGACCTATAAGGGCCTACCAAGGTAACCATCAAGCTATGCGACGACACTCTCTCTTTAGGTTCACTTGTGTTTTGTGATGTTGAGTCACTTGTGTATTTGTGATGTCGAGTCACTTGTGTTTTGTGATGTTGAGTCACTTGGATTATTGTGGAGTCTCTTTGTGCTGTCATGGAGTCGTATTGTTTTGTCGATCATGTCATGCTTTTGCTTTCTTGAGGGTCCTCAGCTATCTCCTAGCATGGTGGGGTGATTCCATTTTGGGGAATTACATGGTTGGGTGGTAGTGCCACTTCCCATCAGATGTTCTTGTTCGTACTCTTATGCGAGGATTGGCTTCACAGGTGTTTTCTATGGATCGTGGCTCATGCTTATCTCATGTTTTGGAGATTATTGTTATTTGGAGATCTATGTGGTCATTGTATCATGATCTTTTGTAACCTTATAATTGGTTAAGTTGTATCTTTATATGTATATTGAGAAGCCATGTATTGGAAGAGCAATGTAATCCTAAGATTGGGATGTTATTTATCAGTTTCCTTTATGTTATGTGTACATGCTTAATGAAGAGAAATTATATTGTATCTTTTCAATCTTTCTATGGTGTATCTGTTATTGCTTATGACTTCTTGTGATCATTAAGTTAATGATGGTTATTGGATTAACCTTAATTGTGGAATTTATCTTTTGGTTTAATTCTTCGTTGGTAACCCTTAAGGAGTTCTGGTGTAAGTCTTCCGCTTGTGTTATCGTGCATGTTGAGTAATGCACTTATGATGTTTATACTTTTAAATTTATTTTTTGTTTCACCCTTGTTGTGGGTTTTCCTTCAGGGTTCTTGGCAGGGCATTACAAGATCAACTTTATGGTCATGATAATTTTGGATACACATGCAAGTGAAGTTTTTGATCTAGCATAATGTTCCTTTTAGTGTTCCAATTCTTGGTTGATTAATTATCCCTACAATTCAATTGGTGGCGACTTTCCTATCTAGTAGTAGGGGCCTCCCACTTACCACATATATTAATTTATGGGAGGCAATACTTCTGAGGGCCTCTACACCTACGTCTTAATTAACCAATTCATTAATGTGTGAATCAATTAACCTGTTGGAATAAGCTACAATAAGCTAGAATAGGGGGGTTAATTAATCAGCCTACTAGAATAAGCATCTACCCCATTTGTTTGTAAGAGTGTTCATTCTAAAATCAAATGATAATCAAATTGTTGAATTAATGCTCTAATGAATGTCTTTAAATACCAAGACATAATGAATAATTACACAAATGTGTATGGAGTCAAATAACTCTTAATAGTTATGAGAAATTGGTCCATTGAATTCTAAAATTTCAAATTTTGAGTCAAATTCACAGTGTGTAGGATTACTCCCACACATCACAGTAACGACTTAGGATAGGGAATATTGAATCTCGTGATCAAAAGTGAATAAAAAGAAATCTGCACCAATAATGAGAATGTACAAAACTAAATACATATTGAACAAGATAATGATAACTTTGTAAGAAAAAGAAGTTAAACTTAACACAAAAGTATGCCACATATAATGACATAATTACATTGAAACATTATCTTTTACTAAACCTAAAACCAAATAAAAATTAACATGAATATGCTTTTTCACCATTACAAGCATACAAGAAAGTTAACACAAGAATATGCCACATATCATGACATAATTATATTGAAAAATTATCTTCAAATAAACCTAAAACCAAATAATAATTAACTTAAACATACTATTTCACCATTACAAGCATACAAGATTCTGTTCCTACTCAATCTAGAATCTTGGAGAACCCAATAGAAAATAGTGGAAGGTTGTGTGGGCTCTCTTGAATCTTGGAAAGCCCAAAAGATAAAGTGAAAGGTTGTGAGCTCTCTTTCCTTCAAGGTACCAAACTCTCCCATGATGCCCTAAATTTCATTTTCTATACCCTAAATTTCATTTTCTATTGTACACGTATCATTAAATCTTATCGTAACCTTGTGAAGATCTATTGGCGTCACATAAATGATCACATTTTTAAAATTCTGATCTGGTGTAGGTGGGTCGTCTCAAATTCATGGCAAGAGCTCAACAACACAAAAATATATGAAAGATGGTATGAAAAACTAATCTTTTGCTCATCGATATCGTGTAATAAGATCTTTCCTTATCTTGTAGAAAGTTGCGTGTTTGCAAGATTTTGATCAAACGTACGTAATTGCCTTGTTTGGTCTCTGTCACCAAGAAAAAGCGTCTAACTCTTTATTAAAATGCTTTCTTCGTCATTACTTCTTCTCCCAACAACTCTAATTCATGGTGGGAGAAATCTTTTGCAGGAAGTTATATGATTTGGGGTATTTGTTATACATTTATTGCTCCCAAATACTTTGGCTTGTACGCCACTAGAACTTCAAAATTCTGCTTACAAATACCATTTCAGCCTGCAAACTTTCTCGTCAATTCAATTTCAAGTCTTGTAGCAATAGTGGTACCTAGTAATCATGGCGAGAATGGTTTTTTTCATGTTTGTGGTGGCTTTTTTGGGCTTGACTCTGAGCGCAAATGCCAATGTTTGGGACAAGGATAGTCCTGGTTTTAATGACGATGATCTCAAGTCGGAAGAAAGCCTTCGACGTCTTTATGAAAAATGGGCAGTCTTTCATGGCAAGACCAGAGATATCATTGATAACAAGAGCTCCAAGAAGTTCAATGTGTTCAAGGAGAATGTCGAGTATATTGATAAGGTGAATAAGAAGAATCTGTCTTATCAATTGAGGCTGAATAAGTTTGCAGACCTGAGTAATGATGAATTCAAAGTGATGCATTTGGCAAGCAAGGTGAAGAGGCACAGCAAGATCAGGGAGCCAACTTCCTTCATGTACCACACTGCAACTCACCTCCCACGCTCTGTTGATTGGAGAGTGAAGGGGGCTGTTACTCCTGTAAAAGACCAAGGGCAATGCGGTAAGATATCAATTTTCGAGCGAAAATGCTTTTTAATGGAAACAAGTCGGATTACATAGATGTTAGATGTTATCATATCTGTTTTGGTATAATGAATTAGAACAATTTGAGTAAGCATACATCTAAATCTGAACGTCGTCTAAGCAGTTAGGTCAGTAGGATCCCATCTATCAAAGTCATTAAGGTGCGGTGGGATCCCATCGTCAAAGTCATCTAGGTGCAGTGGGTCCCGTCACCCAGGTGTTATAACCTGGCATGAACATGCCTCCAAGGATTTTGAACCTTGGTGGGTGACTTTTTATCACATATCATCGCCCTCAACACACCTCTAGGAGTTTTGAACAGATGACTTTTTTTCATTACATATCATACTCACCACGTCAACAAGGACTTTGAATCTTAGTGGGTGGTTTGTTTATCAAATATCATCATCCTTGTCAATTATGCTCAATCAATTGAACTACAATCCCTTTGATGGAAAAACGTTTTGATCAAAGCTCATATGAAAAAAATTGTGCAGGAGAGTTTAGGGTTGACTTCAAAAATCAGATTTAACTATTATAATAGATTATTAGATTCAAGGTTTGGTTGTAATTATGTTGGTTTTTGCCTGTTTGTAGTCTACTTTCTTTTGAAAGTTTGTTATCTTTGTTTTGACCTGTGTCTTATTTTCTTTTGGAAGGTTGTCATCTTTGTTTTGATTTGGGTCTTACTTTTGAAAATGTGTTGTCTTCACTCTGAATTGTGTCTTACTTTTTCTAGATAAGTTATTTTCTTCGCTTTGATCTGCGTCTCACTTTCTTTTGGAAGGTTCTTGTCTTTGCTTTAAGCTGTCTTTTTATATGGTAGATTTCTGATCTTCAAAACCAATTATTAGAACAGATTTACCATTACATTATTCATCATTGAAATAGACTTGCATGATGAAAGATGTGATTAAAAAATGACAGTTTCTTCCAAGAACTTTTTGAATTTTTTTAACCATTATCAATGGTGATATCTTGTGACCTGAGCAACCAAATGTTTTCTACTTTTTGATTGCAGGGAGTTGTTGGGCATTTTCTACGGTGGCTGCAGTGGAAGGCATAAACCAAATCAGAACAGGAAAATTGATTTCTTTGTCAGAGCAACAATTGGTAGACTGTGACAGCCAGAACAAAGGCTGCAATGGAGGGCTAATGCAAGACGCTTTTAAATTCATAACACAGAATGGGGGTCTTGGTAAGGAAGAGATATATCCATACGACGCCGAACAAGGGCATTGTAAGGTAAATAATTCTATTCAAAAGATTGAGGATTATTATTTATGGTAAGAACTTGATCAATAGGAAGAGAGAGAATAGTCGACTAACATGGCTAAGACAACTATCCATAGTAGTCACTCTATGATACTTTGTGAGGAATGCAGGTAGCAAATTGCTCCCTCTGTTAGCCAAGATCTTTTACACTCCTTATTTACCCCTTAGGTAAAATTGTTAGCCAAAACCTTTTAGACTCTTTATTTACCCCTTAGGTAAAATTGTTTATTGATTTTAAGGTTATTTGAGCTTTACATAATGGAGAGGCGCCACTCCCATCCCTTTTATGATTAAGACTAGGGGCCATCTTATGTTTTATCTACTCAAAAGTAGTCTAGGTAGTAAATTGCTCTCCCTATTATGGTACAAAGATCTTTTGAATCTTTAATTTCTACTGCTCCTATCTCAACCTAGAGTGAGCTGTCTAACTTATGAGAAGATTGGGAAGAGTTTAAATTGTTGATGTATTGGTCTCCACCATAAAATGTCGACATGTTGACTACAACATGTTGGTGGTTTATATTGAGCAAGAAGATTGAAAGAACACCCTTCCCTAGATATCTTCACAAACCTTTGCCTAACATTTAAGTATGCTTGTTATTTTTTGAAATTTAAAAAAGGTAGGTAGAATGTCCTATCAAATGCTCACCATATTTTTTAGCAGGGTTAGAAGTGATCACCAATTCTCCTACATTGTACACACAACACTTTATTTTTTATGTATATTATTATTGTGTTTTGATGTTGTAGGTGAGCTCTCCTGCTGTAACTATTGATGGCTATGAAGATGTGCCTAGTAACGACGAGGGAGCTTTGAAGAAAGCAGTGGCTAACCAACCCGTGTCTGTGGCCATTGAAGCAAGTGGTTCAGATTTTCAGTTTTACTCCAAGGTAAATTGATACTCTTTGCTATAGAATATAGTAACCCTCCTACAATAGATAATTTTTCTAATTCATATATTATGTTATACAGGGAGTGTTTGATGGAGAATGTGGCACAGAATTGGACCATGGAGTGGCGGTCGTAGGATATGGGAAAGATTATTGGATTGTTAGGAACTCATGGGGGCCTAATTGGGGTGAAGATGGATACATTCGAATGAAGCGAGGTGGCGATGTTCCTAAAGAAGGGTTATGTGGCATTGCCATAGAAGCTTCCTATCCAACCAAGGGTACTCCTGGCCATGTTGATACTACATGGGAACAGTTCCAAAAATCCCAAGGAGTGCTTGAGACTGATTGTCACTAGTTAAATAAAATTCTCAACCTCCTATCTAATCATTTCTGAAATTTATGTATCTTAGAAATATGTTTTCTCTTTAACTGTTAATAATGCTTTGGGATAATACATTATGAATGAAGATTTAGTTTGTTGTATTTAATGTGTTCATTACTTACATGAGAACCTATGTTTTCAAGTAAACAATATTAAGTGTCCACAATACCTATCAATAGCCAATGTATTAATCATGGCAAACCTATGTGATTGTTTGAACTCTTTTAGCATGGGAGAGGACTTGTGCTTGTTATTCATTCATTTTATATATATTAAAAGTGTCTTCTTTATAAATGAGCCTATGTTATATGATTAAATTGTTTCTTTTTTTTCTTCACCTAATTATATCTATAGTAATGTGTAAATCATGGGGAAAAATTTACACCTCAAACCTTGCACCAATATTTAATAAATAAACAACTCAATTAAAAAAAATTGCAATTACTCAAAAAAATTTAATTAAAAATATTATTATATAGTAAAAAATATGTCAAATCTTTTAAGTTTAGACTTAAACCCAACATGTTACTTATCAAGTTCTTTAATGTGTCAATCTATTTGTGAAAGGTTGAAGAAAGAAAGGAAAAATATGACTTATTTCTTAATTAATTATCCCCTTCAACTTATAAAATCATACAATTTCATGCAAAAGGTTTATATTCTTTCATGATATATAAAGGCTTATCCAATTTAAACAACATTTGAATTAAACTTACATGACAAAATCAATGAGGTCTTCAAAAGAAATTTGAGGCATAAATTTTTTAGGATGAGTTAATTGTTAAATGAAGGAAATTATGAAATCAACTAACTAGATCCGACAAGTGATTATAATATTAATTTTCATATGTTAAGAATATGGTGGTTCTATTTGATGAATACATTAACATACTATTAAAAAATAACAATTTCTTACTTTAAATCAATGACCTAACTTCAAATAAATCTCTTCTTAAATGATGAAAGGAAAATATCAATATTTTTAATATTTCAATAAATATATCAGAGCTAGAAAAATAAAACAATTTTTTTTTATTAGAATACCTGTCTTACTTATAGAAGATGCCATATAAAACATTCTCTACCATATTTTAAAGGTTGTTTTAAAATTTTCTTCTATTTTATTTAAGTTTTATTGTAATTAGAAAATATATCTATCAAGAAGATTCATAAATTCAATTGATTGTTATAAAATATGTGTATTGTAAGACACATGTGAATTATATTTAACATTTTAAAAAAATTAAAAAAATTATAAATTATAAAAATCAGAGCAAATGAAAATACAACATACTTTTGTCTTTTTCACTAAATTTTTTTTACTACCTTACCTTAATTTATGAAAAAAATTAAATTATCGGATGTGCACATGGAGATGGTGTTCAAAAAAGTGGCCAAATGGTCAATTTTTTTTTTCCATAATGTGCTTGTGTTATATTTAAAATCCAATAATACAATCATGTTATGGCTTCGCAAATACAAAGCCATAATGCAAGTGTGTTTTAAAATACCCAAAATTTTCTCACGTTTTGTGAGCCACAAAATGTGAGCATGTTTTGGGACTCATAAATTTTTATTGCATTTTGTATGTTCTAAAATGATAGAAAGGAAGAAGGAGAGAGAGATAAAGAGGGAAAGGGAGAGGGGGATGACATAAATAGAGAGGAAGGATAGAGAGATAAAGAGATAGAAATAGACAAAGATAAAGAGAAAGAGGGAGGGAGAGAGGGAGGGAGGGAGAGAGAGATAAAGATAGGGATGAAGATAAATATAAAGGATAGAGAAAGATGTGTGTGTGTGTGTGTGCGTGTGAGAGAGAGAGAGAGAGAGAGAGAGAGAGAGAGAGAGAGAGAGAGAGAGAGAGAGAGAGAGAGAGAGAGAGAGAGAGAGAGAGAGAGTACAAAGGGTAGGAGGAAGAGAAATAGAGAGAGAGGAAATGGGAGGTAGGTAGAGAGAGTTAGGAATGGATGGAAGGAGAGACATGAAGAGTTAGGTGGAGAGAGATAGAGATAGATAAAGAGGTGAGAATAAGAGAAGAGTGGGAAGGATGTAGGGTGGGAGACGTAGGTAGAGACAAAGGGGGTGTGTGTGTATGTGTGTGAGAGAGGTGAGAAAAATAGTAGAGAGGATAGAGAGAGAGGGAGGGAGATAAAGGACGAGAAAACAAATAGAGAGGAGTGAGAGAGAGAGAGACCAAAGACACATTCTCTTTACTCTTTAAGCTTTGAAAAACCTAGGTGGGTCTTGTTATCCTTGATTTTAGCTCACTCAAATCATGGGATAACCCCTATAAAACTTGTCTATTTTGTAGCCCACATCCTCTAAGCATGCATATCAAAGCAATTTCTGATTTCCCTCATACATAGTCAGATCCCTCAGAAAATCACCTTGATTGGATCTTTAATTTATCTTTCTGTAAATAGTGTCAATTCTGTTTTTTGGAGTTAGTCGTTTTCTTCCTAAAGTGCAGTCTTGAAGTTTTTGAGCAAAACTGCACTCTTTTTGCAGCTGGAAGTGTAGTAGTGGAGATTTTTTTTGCAACTACACTCCTTCCTTCTTTTATGATGTAGTTCGGGTTTTGAGCTCCAAACTACATCATATTCTTCTTCATCAATGTAGCTCAAGTTTTAAAACCCAAATTACATCCCTGACTTTGTGCAAGTAGTAATAAATGTTGTCATGTGCCATTTATAAGTTTGTTTTTAACTTGTTTTAATTCACTTGTCTTCTCATTCTTTTTGTTCGTTGTGTCCCCTGTGCCTTGGCGTCACTCATTCCTTCCTTGTGAGGGAAATTCGTGTGCATTTTTCACTTTCTCATCTCACATTCTTTAAGTATGTTCATCTTTCTCCTTTATTTTGCTTTATTTTATTTTCTTTCTTTCTTTCTTTTCGTGTTATTTTCTTTTCCTATCATAGGTTTAGTTTTTCTCTTTTTGTTGCCTATGATTCCAATGTCATCTCTTCCCTATGAGAAGGTGGGGACTGTTTCCCATGATGCATCCATTTCCCAAACTCTACACACCCTTCCTTACAAATTTCAAGTTTTAAAACCCCGAATATAGCTTTCCCACATTGCATACACTCTATGTCAACCCGTCGGTTTACAATATAGTTCAAAGTTAATCCTCTGAACTACACACTACCAAACCTTAGTGTTGGGTGGGTTTAAAAACCTGAACAACACAGCCTATTCACACCCTTCACCAAGTGTTGTTTGGAGATTCTCGAAACTACACTCCATTGCCAATCCACCCTCATGTAGTTCAAAGAATTTTCTTTGAACAACACAGTCTTCCCCTTCACTATGTGAGTGTAGCGTGGAGAAAATTCTCAAAACTACACTGCCTCCTTTCACCAAAATGTAGTTCAAAGAGTTATCTTTGCACTACATCTTCTCTATATCACAAGTTTAGTATGGGTTTTAAAGTCCAAAGAAAACTTATTCTTCTTCATTTGTGTAGTTTGGGTTTTAAAACCCAAACTACACTGTTTTACCCTTGTTGCAGATTGGAGAATTTTATCTGAACTGCAAGTATTGACCTACGTTGTGCAAAAGTGGAGAACTTCTCTACCTTTGCACCATAGATAAAATTCACATACATAGACCAAATAATTCTCTCTAATCTACACCAAACTAACACTTCAGATGCACAAGTGTAGAATTTTTCTGCAATTACATAAAATTTGCAAAAAAAATCTTAACACTGGTAAATTCTCAAATTCAATGTTGCAACTTCATTCTAGATGTAAAAAACTTCTCCAAGCATGAAGACCATGAAGTACTAATACCAAAACGTGTTCCTAGAAACCTTTGTGTCGTCTAACATTGGTAATATTAGAGATATGAAGATTGGTCATGTGGTCATGTTAGAATTTTTTAAGAGTCACTTAGTAACCTATGTCTTCAAGTATGCAACTTGTTCTAGCTAGCAATATTCATCTAGCCTCATCATTTGAAGTGTCAGCACATGATCTTGAGTTTGCTGCCCATTTTGACAGAGAAAGAAAGAGTGTAAAGATGCAGATGAAAAGGGAGTTATAAGGCTAGATGATGACTTCTTAGATAAAATATTAAAATGTCCAAATATAGATGAATTTGTTTCTCTCACTGTGCAATCAACACAAGCCTATTATGACAAATTTTCTAAAAAAAGCAAAAAGAATATAAACACAAATTGACTCCAAACACCCAAGCTTACAATTGCAAGGTGGCCAAAGACCCTCTACTGTAGTGACTTGAAAGAAGAATTCAATGATTTGATAACCCTTCCCAGTAGGGTTAAGGGGATTCTTGAATAAAATATTTTTCAAGAGTAGATGCATAATTACATTCATATAATAAAAAAAGGCAATAAAAAATTCTTCCGGGGAAAACAAATCAGTGATGTAACATGTTCAACTCTGAAAGGTGTCAACCACCCTGAAATTATACATGACCTCATACCTAGTGTATACCACTGCATTAATGAGATATTTTCTAGGTTCAAATTTAGAAGGTGACATAAGGTAGGTTCCTATGTAGGAGTATTAAACACTTTAGAAGAGTTAATGAACTCTAGAGTATCAAACACTTTAGAAGAGTTAATGATGCCTTTTTATATTCATATATGTGTATGTTTGATAAAGGACTTAAAAATAAAAGAGTTTTAGATGAAGCATGGGAAACTATCAATAAATTTGGTTGTATGTTTTTACAGTTTCTAACTTTCACATATATTAGCATAGGATGTTTCGAGGGATGTCCTTATATGCTCCCTAGGTATCTGAGTGATAAGATTGTGCTGAAAAATCATGATAGTACATGACAAGCAATATGAAGCACGCAAATCTAGTTTTAAATTTCCTCTAGCCATTGCTAGGTACTTAGTAAACATATCTCCCAAGGATAAGGCTATGGAAACAAAGATGCAATGGGTTACTATGAAATTCAAAAGAAGAGAAAAATTTGACTATAGGGGTATGAAGGAGAAGTTCAAAAGGAGTTATACTCATGTGCACGGGATTGAAGATATATGGGTTGATTGTAGTATTGACCCCTTTGACATTGAGATTGGGATTGATGTCATGATTAGACATAATGTGTTGGCATTCTACACTCTTATGAGAATAGTTGATGTTGTCATTGATGGCAACCAACTGGCAATCATCTAGCAACCAACTAGTAGATACTGGTACTGACAATATATTTCTACATACACCGATAGGCACTTCATCGACATCGACAACAATGTATATCGACACTCAGACCAACATGGAATAAACTTTTGTTTATTGTTTTATAATGTAATTATCTTTTGTAAGCCGACATGGTATATTGTAAAAGACTCATATATGTATGAGATCTTATAGGTCATTTTAATATAGAGAGGAAGATGATGGATGAGAAGCATAAGGCAATTTTGTATAAGGTAATATAGTTGACAACGAAGGTTTTGGTTATTATTTGAGCTTAAACCGGTACTGAATCTGGCATATGAGATGTTGTTTTGAGCAGTACATTGTATTGGATTTGTTAATCCATTTTATAGTCAGTGTGACTCCTATTTTGTGACTGAGCAGTGAGCTCTAGGCTGTTGGCCTCCCTGCATGTGCAGGCCCCTCATTGTAAGTAGTATTTATTCATTGGCCAGTGAGTAAATATTGTGGGTCACAAATCCCATCGAGGTTTTCCCACACCGAGTTTCCTCGTTAAATATCTTGTGTTATGGTGTGTTCTCTATGCTGTCTTCGTTATTCTTATTTGCTGCATTAATCCTTATTTACCGGTACACTGTGTTGGGATGCAAAGTTTTAAATAAGTTAAAATATTCTGCTAACCGGTTAGACATTGATTCACCCCCCCCTCTTAGTGTCTTTGGGACCATCATTGAATCTAACAATTGGTATCAGAGCCTGGTCCTCTATTTTCAAAAGCCTAACAACTTGAGGAAGATTCTGACACCGGTACAGATGGAGAACTTAAGAAAACAGTTGGAAGGAGCTCTTGAAGATTTTGATGCAGAGAAATTGAAGAATATCAAACTTGAAGATGATTTGAGGATTGCACAGGAATTCATTAAAGGACTTTAGGAGAATTTTGCTATAGCACAAAATAAAATAAAAGAACTTCATGAGAAGATGCAGAATGATGATGATGAAAAAGAAACTCTTAGAGACATTGCAAACAAGTTGAGACAAGAAAATAATAATATGAAGAATGAAATGAAAGATATGACTATGAGGTTATGTAAAGATATTGAAGACATGAATAAGAATGAAGAAGACTTGACTAGGAGACTTAGTGATGCTAGAAATGAAAATCTGAGACTTAATCATGAAAATGATATGTTAAAGACAAATCTGATTCACATGCAACATGATAAAACTGAGCTTATGAGACAAGTTGGAACTCTGGAAAATGAGTTGGCTACTGCAAATAAGAACAAATACAAATTCAAGAAAATTTTAGAGGAACTTGATGACATGCTGAAAAGTCAAAAGCCTAATGGAGATACTAATGGACTTGGATTTGAAGTTGGAGAAAGTTCCGGTACTGCAAACAATCAAGATCAGAACAAACTGGTAAGACAACCTAATGCTTATAAATTCAATGGGAAATGTTTCAATTGCAACAAATTTGGTCATAAAGCAAATCAGTGTAGATTTAGAAATAATCAGAATATGAACTCACCCACCTATCAATGTTCCAAATGCAACAAAGTTGGTCATAATTCAGAAAACTGCATAATGAATGTGAAATGTTATGTTTGTGGAATAGTTGGACATCTATCTAATCAATGCAGATCAAAAACCGGTCAAGGATATGGAAAGGCTATTTAGAGGAATAATGTGACTTGTTATGCATGTAACAAGATTGGACATATTGCTAAATTCTGTAGAAGCAAGAATGCACTGGCAAACAATATGAGATCAAGCTTGAAGGGAAAAGAGAAGGTAGAAGAAGTAAAGCAAGAGTTTTCAAAATAGTGGATTAAGAAAAGAGATCAGAGAAGTGATGAAACTATATCTTCACCGGTAGAACACAGTAATCCTCCACCGGTAGGAGATTCTTCATCTAACTGAGGAATAATCCCTTGGGGGTATGGCATCAAATTGAAAAACATGCATTCTACCCTCGGTTGATGGTTAGAAGATACATTTCTTCTTTACTGGCAGGTGTGTTAAGTTTTCACTTAACCGACGAGCATTTAATGATGTTTTAGAGAACTCTTTTGGCTATAAGCACTAGGAAAACCTCATTTCAAACTCACCGAGCATTCAAACTTTCTATGAGCGTGAAATCAAGCAAAGGCATTCAAGGCGAATCAGAGAAGTCTTTTTCAAGCATTCAACAAACATCCAGATAAGAGGTATTTTTCATTATGGCTGCTTCATCTTTTGTTCCTGAATTTATTCCGAACCCTACCATTGTGGAGAATGTGAAACGCCCTAGGTCCCTATTCAAAATAATTCCTGAGATTGCGAAGCAGGATGACTCTGTAGGTGATTTTTCAAAAATACCTAAGGGTGTAGCATTTGCAGAAGACCCTAGGATTTACATACATTGCAATATAGAAGATCTAGGATATGAGGAGTTAATGAAAATGTTTAACAAGGTCATTTGTGATGAACATGGAATTGTTAAACCTGAACATAAGATTGTGGAAACTTTAGGTTTTGTGGAGATACTAAATATCCCTCAATTTCCAGAGGAAGTGGTATGTATTTTATTGAGTAGAGAACATGGAGAATTCTTATTGTTGGATTATGTTTGTAAGATAACCTGACAAGCAATTAGGGCAGTTATTGGTTTACCCTCAACTGGTATTAGACCTGATAAGACAAAGAAGATTCCCAACAAAATGATGACAAGCCTAACTGGAGTAACATCTGACAATAGATCACTTAGAGTGAATGACATTAAGGACATTAATGTAAGATATGTAAGTATGGTCCTTGGATACAGAGCCACACATGCTAACAAACTCATTTCTGTTTCTAGTCTTTGCATTTGCAGTGCACATGAAATGATAAACAACAATGCTAAGATAAATGTTTGTGAATGTTTAAAAGATGAGCTTATTGATAACCTGAAAAAGATTAAGGGAGACAAAAAGGGTACTTTTCACTTTGGAAACCTTCTAGTATGTTTGATGTTATATTTCACCAAAGAGATCCTCGGTACAGGACCCAAAGACTTTGGTTATGATACACCGGTAGGAAAACAACTACAGGAAGCTTTTACCGGCGTGGAAATTGATAGAGATAACAACATAACAGATTACTTTAAAACTTTCCAATCTAAGATGAGAGATAGGGAAAGGATTCCTCAGAGCATAGTTGAGAAATATGACAAGCAAATCTATTTTGTCATTAAAGGAGATGAAACCTGGATGGAAGTAGTAAGCCCTAGAACTATTTGGGTTACTGAAATGGGTTATGAGGTTGATCTACATGTTCTAGAAACATATGCAAAAGCACTACTTGATACACCTAAAGAACCATCAGAGGAAATATTTGGAAGTGCTGAAACCATAGCTAGTAAAGTGTCAATGGAGAAAAATAAGAAGAAAAGAGACAAATTAATTAGGGATGCATCTAAGAAAGAACAAGGAATCAAAGAGAATGCCATGAATCTTAGTGGCATATCTGCTAGTGAGCTTGAAGGACTTCAACCAGAGGCACACATTTCACCGATTGACACATCTTCTGACAGTGAAGTGGGAAGGTTGCTGAGTTCAAAAGAGTGGAAAGGAAAAGGAAAGCCTCACCGGTACCTTCTCCTACTCTGAAGAAAACAAGAACTTTAAGGAAGAAACAACAGGCGGTTAGGGAACCCAAGAAGAAGCTTACTCCAAAGAGAAAATAGACACCGGTTACCCCTTCATTGAATGATTTACTAAATGAAATAATAGAGGAAGGTAATTTATCTAATGTGAATAAATGGTATACTTCTTCAAATGATACTGACAGAAATACTATTGAAGAAAGCATTGTTCTTCATTTAGACATTTATAAGAAAGTTTTGATTGAAGTTGTTGATGAGTTACCAAATGATCTCTACATGAGAATAGAAGCTAAAAGGCTACCAGTGATGGAATTAAACAAGAAACTAAAAGTTGAAGCAGTCTTGGCAGTTCACCCGGTTAACTCCAAAGAAGAAATTGATGAACTTATTTCTGAGGCTAACCGATCAGTATTTGCTAGTGGATACCGACAAGTGAGCCTGATGGCTGGAAGAGTGACGAAAATTGTAGAAAAAACAACGGACAATTGGGATATATTCTTTGCAGAGAAATAAAAACAAGAGGAAAAGAGCAGACCCTAGAAGACATTTAAGGTTTATCAAAAGGACAAAGGTAAAGGAAAAATTGGTGGAGTTTCAAACATTAAGATTACTGACAATCTTCCACCGCCACCTTTGGATACTGCACCGGTACACTCAGAAGATCCACCGGTTACTGATACAGAAGGAATAAGACATGATGACACTAATCCTGAGTTAGAGATACTTTTTACAATGAATGTGGATACACAAGAGGTAAACATTGTTGTGGATAAGGAAAACTCTAAAGTTAAGGCAGATAATGTTGACAATAGCAACATAACAGAGGAACCGATACAAACTATTGAAACTAAGACATCAACACAAACAAAGAAACTGACACAGACTGAAAAACCTACTGAAGATAAAGGTACTAGCATAGGGCCACCAGAGACTGAGAATCTGATAGTTGAACTTGCAGATAAACAAACAGAGGCAGAGGTGCACATAGAGACAGAGAAACCGACAATCCCAGAAACATTGCAACAGTCTGAGAAACCTTTAAAAGTTGAGATGCAAACACAGATTGATCCACCAGAAGAAAATGCAAGAAAAATGGACACATCTGATGGAAGCAAAGAGGTAATAAAAATGATTGGTCAGACATCTGGCACATCTACAGGTGAATTCAGACCTACCAATGTTACAGAGGTACTTTTGGATTCAATTAAGAAGATAATGAATTGCAATGCATTGGCCTATAAGGAAATTGATAACACACTACCCATTCTTAAGTTGATTGCACTAAATTGCAACACAAATCACATTAAGGATTCTTTAGGTAAATTGGACACATTGTCCAAATTTATTGCTGATAATGTAATATTTATTGATAAGGTGAATGAGGACACAATTAAGGAGAGAGTTGAAAAAGAGAAAAACACATTATTTGAAGACACAATAAAGAAATGTACAGATCATGTCAATACATTATTACTGGTACTTAACTCTACAATTATGGAGTACAAGGATCTATATAGGGAAACATGCAAACCTCACCTTTTGACAGTAGACATAGATGAGGAGATCAGAAAAACACAGAAAGAAATTGATGACATATCAGATAATATAATTGGTTCATCTGGACATATATCAATTTTTGAGAAGGAAATGACAGGTTTTGAGGAGAAGTTAGATAAACTTGAGAAAGAAAAGGCAAGGATAAGGTCAAATGCCCAGGAACTTAAAGATAAACTTGGTCCTAAGTTGGACAATCTTATCACTTAGAGAATTGAAATATCTAAGGCATTAGTTCAAGGAGAGTGATCACCGGAGGAACACATGCATTATCTCATCGAAATGATCCAACAGACTGAGGCAACTTTGAACGATAGCAAAAGGTTTATGTAGAGCCTGAATTTAATTTTGGCAGATATCTTTTAGATTGTAACCAACTGGTTACAGACTTTGAGGTGTAATTTTTGCACTCGTTTGACTATTTTTGACATCCTTTGTCATTGATGTCAAAGGGGAAGTAATGGAGAGAAAAATACTTGTACAGAGGAGATCACTTGCTCAAGGGGAGCACATCTTTTTGGAATCTTTTTGGACTTCAGTTTTTGGAAATAGTTTTTGGATTTTTCTCATAAGTATTGCCATCAATTCCAAAGGGGGAGATTGTTGGCATTCTACACTCTTATGAGAATAGTTGATGTTGTCATTGATGGCAACCAATTGGCAATCTCCTGGCAACCAACTGATAGATACTAGCACCAACAATAGATTTATACATACACCGACAGGCACTTCACCGACATCGACAACAATGCATACTGGCACTCAGGCCGACATGAAATAAACTATTGTTTATTATTTTGTAATGTAATTATCTTTTGTAAGCCGACATGGTATATTGTAAAAGACTCATATATGTATAAGATCTTATAGGTTATTTTAACATAGAGAGGAAGATGATGAATGAGAAGTATAAGACAATTTTGTATAAGGTAATGTAGTTGACAATGAAGGTTTTGTTTATTGTCTGAGCTTAAACCGGTACTGAATCTGGCATATGAGATGTTGTTTTGACCAGTACATTGTATTGGATTTGTTAATCCATTTTATAGTCAGTGTGACTCCTATTTTGTGACTGAGCAGTGAGCTCTAGGCTGTTGGCCTCCCTGCATGTGCAGGCCCCTCATTGTAAGTAGTATTTATTCATTGGCCAGTGAGTAAATATTGTGGGTCACAAATCCCATCGAGGTTTTCCCACATCGAGTTTCCTCATTAAATATCTTGTGTTATGGTGTGTTCTCTATGCTGTCTTTGTTATTCTTATTTGCTGCATTAATCCTTATTTACCGGTACACTGTGTTGGGATGCAAAGTTTTAAATAAGTTTAAATATTCTACTAACTGGTTAGACACTGATTCACTCCCCCCCTCTCAGTGTCTTTGGGACTGTCATTGAATCTAACATAATGTTTGATTTGAGACAATGAGCATTAACAAATGAAAGAGTCATTGATTGGTTTCATGGAGTCTTGTTGTTTGACTCTTATGTATCTTATTTTGTATTAGTTATTAATGTCTCATGTTTTTGTGTTTGACAAGAGATTAATACCTTACCATTGGTTAATGATAAGATATTAATGGCTTGATAACACAAGAAAATAGGTCATTGATAATCTAATGCATGTGAGGTATATGGATGACAAAATGATGAGACCTTGAAGATATTTTGTATCCACTTCAAGACATTTGTCAATAATCTTCTTGGTGGAAAAGCTCAACCTTTTACTCTATGAACATGACATATGTGATATCATTATTATTAAAGGTGGTCATATTTTTAATATTCAAACAAACTTGTGCAAATAGCTTGGTACAATGAGGAGACTTGTTTAAACATTGGCAATTATTTTGGTCGGCATGATGTGGAAGGTCTTATTTTTGTTTGCAAAGTTGTTGGCATCATTGTGCTCGACACACCCTTTCCTTGGTCAGTGTTTGGATAGACTTTACTTTGTGGAAAATACATTATCATATAAAAGAGCACTTATGGGTTTTATGATGACAACATCTTTGGGAAAATTGGCAGCATCTTTGTTGATTCACATTCATTTGTTATTGATGGCATATTAAAAGTTTTGTTTTCCCTAATATCTTCTCGTGGGCATTTGAAGGTTTCTTCTTGGGTTCCTAATGAAACCCTAGCTGCTAGCGCGCTAGGGAATAGCCGCCATGAGATGTTCAAGTTGACTATGGACTATGGACAACTTAGACATTGGATCAGCTTGTGAAACATGACAGTTTGGGGAGACTTCATGAATCTGGTAACTCTGTCCCAATTTGTCGAATTAAAAATCAGTTACATCTTGTTAGAAATGAAAAAGGAGAGGTGGTTTCTTTGGTTAAAAAAAGTTGTTCTTGTTGATCATGTTGTTTGAATCTTTGCACACTCCTTAGCAGTTACAGTTTAGTGTTTTTCTAGTTCAGTTATAGAGAGCAGTTGGTTACTGGTTTTGTAGTTATTTTTCACAAAAACAGATTTGAAGTGTCTTTAAAAGGGTTTTTATGTTTCTTTGCAAAGCATTTGATGAAAATAAGGGAAAAATAGAAAAAGGTTTTTGGTTTTCTATAGTAGGTGTTCTTTATTGCAAAACCCACAAGGGTTTCTTTATTGATAATTTTATTTGTCCAAGAGAAGCTACAAGAGACATTATGTTCCTGTCATTATATTGACAGTTGCAAGCTTCATTTGAAACATTCTGTGTGCAATATTCATTGTAACTATAATGACTCATTTATGCAAAAATGATATATTGTAGATAATCAGTTTAGTATGAATACGTTTTGTATTTGGTGAGGTTCTGATAGAAAAGTTCATGAGGTATAAGGCATGTTGGTATAAAACTTAGATGCGCTTCAGTGAAATAGAGAAACCCTCTGTAATTGATTCTTTCATGTATGAGAATAAGTTGTAAATGATCATGTTAGTGAGACAAGTTTGATCATCAGCCAGTGAGGCACACTTATATGTCAGTGAGACATTCTGCCAGTGAGGCATACCTATATGTTAGTGTGACATTCTTCCAATGAGGTATATTCAGTTAGTGAGGCATATTTAGAGTGTGAGGCCTATGTAAACAATAACTTTGCAGATTAAGCCAACGAGGAATTTCGAGTCATTTTTCTACCCCATGAGGGTTTTCCACTAATGACAATTTCTTGTGTTGTGTGTTGCTCCTTTGATATGCTTGATTATTATATGCATTTGATTATCATGTGTCATTTAATTGTAAGTTGTCCTAAGGTTCATTGATCTGTATGAACATATATATCACCTATTATCATTTCCTCTGCTCATCTTTATTTCAGTTAGACAAACTTCATAGATAATCTCTGAGTTACTATATCAAAAGGATGTGTAAACATATTTACTCTTAAGTCTTATACTTATGAGTTCATGTTTTGCTTCATAACATTGTGCTGATATATTCTTGACATCGATTTGTCAGTATTGTGTTGTTGTCTTGATATCTATCATAAGTTATCATAATGTTTATGGTTAATATGAAGTAATGTCTCTATTCATTAGAGGTTGTCTTGTTATGCCAATTAGTGTTGTTGAAGGTCTGAGCCGATTTCTTGAGTTATCAATGTTTGCCAAAGTTGTTGATTATAAGTATGCATGTCCTCATAGTTGTTATGTTTCAAAGTTTCACAAAGGTTATTTCAAGATCATTTGAAAATTGATATACCACTGATTCACCCCCCATCTTAGATCCAACTTATGAAGAGAAGAAAATTGTTGACACCCCTATTCATCCAATCCATTGATAAAACAAGAAATTATGTCTATACGAGAAATATTTCAGCCTATTCTTGTAAAAACCTATACTTGGTTGCAAAAAAAGAGAATAAATTTGAAGCCTTTCAACACAAGATCAAAAGAAGATACTGCAAGACTTGTCGGTAAGAAGTCTGAATTGATAAAAAAGAGCAAAGAGGATATCTGTGTTATCGAGAAGGTACCTAGGTATAAGTTTACAATGGGTTGAGATAAGGTTGGGTGCCAGGAGGGAGCATCAACTTAAATTGAGGAGAAAGGAGAAGAACATATAGAGGATGAACTACCAAAACCTCTAGTCACTTCAAGGCATGAATCCACACCAAAGGTTGCTCATGAGGTTTCCACTCCTATCTATGCTATGGTACCTCCTCTCATCATAAATGTATAGTCTTCTCCTACTATTTCTATTATTTCAACTACACCAATTATATCAATTCAATCTATCCATCTTCAACTTCTAGTGAGTCAATTTTGGATACTCCTCATGACAACATTGGGAATGTGTTTAGCACACTTTCTTCTCCCCCCAACTTGTCAAAAGTTCTCATATCCATGCTTGATGACACAATTATAGATTTTGACAAATTCATGATTGAGTCATTGTTAAACGTGTCGACTATGAAAACCCCATCTACAACTCAAAAACATACTTTGCCATTTATAACCACTATTGTTCAAGAAGAAACTACATCTAAATAGAGTATGGTTACAAATGCTAAAGAAGGTGTTCCTACTGTTCCTCCTTGGTTAGAATAAATAATACTCAAAATTGAGAAACAAGCCATCTCTCCAAATGAATTTGATTTTGGCCAATTTGTTCCAGTGAAGCCTAAAGTTGGCAAAAGAGCCAAGAAAATTTCCAAGGTAATGGTTGATCAATCCATAAACAAGTATGTGGAATTGGTTGCACCCCCTCTAGATAAAACTGGTGAAAAAATTCACGTCTCAGATTATGTGGTAAAAAGGATTGAACTTGGTAAACAAATAGATGAAATTGCCAAGAAGGACTTACAGTCAGCATTGAATGCATTAGTTGAAAGGTATGACATGGACAAGGTAATTAA
The DNA here is from genome assembly GCF_030272615.1 of Cryptomeria japonica. Classification (NCBI taxonomy): domain Eukaryota; kingdom Viridiplantae; phylum Streptophyta; class Pinopsida; order Cupressales; family Cupressaceae; genus Cryptomeria; species Cryptomeria japonica. The sequence continues at coordinate 521,355,794 of NC_081410.1, read as the reverse complement.
AGATCTGTTTAAGCTTAAATTAGAACAACTCATTATTGTATTATTGAAGATTAGTTAGTCTTCAAAAATATTAAACTTGTTGTTACATCCATTGATGAGGATGCCATCAGGAATGCCGAAAGGGTTGGTGTTCAAGGAAGAGTTGTGAGTATATGGATTGATAGATTGGCTGCATAGGGTACTCATCTTTTGAAATCTTCCATTGAGTTGTTAAATGATATGAACACTGTCAAGTTTGAGTTGGATCAAAATCTTGATAGGTTATCACAGGACTTGTAGATGTTAGAGAAATATCTCAATGCTTGGATAGGGTTAAGAGATTTAAAATTGGAAGTGTTGGTTGGAAATGAGGTAATCCATACAAGAAAGAAATATATTGAGTATTGAGAAGCAATGAAGCATAGAAAATAAGTTCTCAATGAATTGATTAAAGATTTGTAGGAAGCTCAAGAAATAAGTATTGGCAAAGGGTTGGATATCACTATCAAAGTCACAAAGCTTACATGCAAATTACTTGATGAGAACCAAAAAATGTTTTCCATGGATATAGTTATCCAAGAGTTCAAATCGCTAATTTAGACAAAGATAGAATCAAAAGATTTCTCAATAAATTGTATTGATAAGTTAGTAGATTTTCGAGTGACTCTGGATAACTTTAAGGTCATTTTAAGAAAACATAAAAAGGCCTACATCAACATAGAGGAATCCATCATATGAGTTCAAGATATTTTTAGCTATACACCAGGACCTAATGATTCTGAAGTGTGAGTTTCCTTGCAAAGATATGAAGGTTTTTTGGAGAAGAATGTTGATGATGAGAATGTGTCTTCAGACACATTTTATTTTACATGATTTATTTTATGCATTTTTTAGTTTGTTTATGATATTTTACATGTATTTGGTGACAATGCAATTACATGTAAAAATAGCACAAGTCCTAAATCAAATTGGACTCTATTGTTGAATAAGTCAAGTTAGTTGTAAATATCATATTTTAGCTTATGCAAGGAAACTCTTCCCAATTGAAGAGAATTTCGAAACTCTTTTTTAAGGTTTAAATCACATTTCAATCAATAAAAGAAGCAAGATTGCATCCAATCTTTGTCTTGGATCAAATTTCTATGTGGTGGGATTGTTTTTACGTCTTTTCTATTATATTCTCTTGAAAGTGATTGAATCGTGGTGTAGTGTGGAAACATTTGCCTAAGATGTACTCTAAATTTGATTTTGTACTCTTTGAGTTGACTTATTATATTTGTAATTTGTGTTATGTGTATGAACTAGAAGTAATTTCAAGACTTTGAGCTGCATATTATTATCTACATTTAGTTAATTGGATTGTGGCATTTGTTGGAGACTTTGGGCTGCCCATATACTATATCCTTGTTCTTTCAATCTACATAAGAAGTAACAAAAAACTTTGTGCTTTCATGGGCTTCTTGGTTACCAAAACTTGATGGTATCTTTATAGTTATTCTTTCATCTAAATAGATTGTATATTGGTCATTATCATTCCAAATGTTATTTTGTGATTGATTATATGTTGTAATTATCATGGTATTGTAATTGAGATTTATTGTAAAAGGAGAACATTTATTTTGAAAAAAAAGAGAATAAGATGAATGTAACATCCCATGAATAGTTTAGTGTACATAAGCTTAGTTAAGTACTAATTGCTTTTAGTTAGCAATAAGAAGGGAGCCTCCCCTTTTTGAGAGGACAAATTTAATTTCATCATATTGTGGCTGATATAACTATTTGGTAATCAATCAGTTGATTACAAAATATTCACCCAATTGTTTTTGGCAACTCTGCTAGGGTTACGAATACGTAACCAAGCGCCTCATGCTTTTGGTTGAAGTATAACAATATCTTATTGTTGGTAATTTATTTTATTGTTGAAATTCATTTATTGTCAAACTTTTACTTAGCAAAACGAAGTTATACACCTGGTAGAAAGAGCCAAGGATTCATAGATCCTATGTTTGAATTGTTGCAAAATCATAACTTTGACCTTCTTCTTTCTTGAATAAGGTCACCTCTTTAACGTACAAGGAGTTTTCCTCCTATCACTACAAGGTCTCCTATACCAAATGAAGCTTCCAATGCTCATAGACCATTGGTTATCTCACAATTTAAAATGTTTGTTATTCCTCCATTCAACCTAGGAAGAATGGTTGCTCAAGGTCCTTGTGGAAATGCTTTTGGTCCTTTGAATTTGACACCATCTCTGCATGATCTTCCTAATGGCTCACAAAAGAATATTACTAAGTTCTACAGAGATGGTAAACAACACCCAGATGTGCATATTGTTGCTTTCTATATTGCATGTGGAGTTCTCGATGTAGAACGTGAAGATGTATCTATAAGGTTGTTCATAGAAACACTTCAAGGTGTGGCTGCTAATTGGTTTTATCATGTTTCACCTCATACTATCACTAATTGGATGATACTTAGAACCAAATTTAAAGAAAGGTTTAAGCCTACTAAAGATGGTCATGCTTTGTTAGCTCAACTCACCTAAATGAAGTAAGAATCAAATGAAACCATGCATGAGTTTGTGGCTAAGTTTGATAAGTAGGCAAATTGAATTCCAAATGTTGATCAGCCTACAACTCAAAATTTGAAGTGTTTCTTTATCAACACTCAGTTGCTCAAGGTGATTTTTCTTTCAAGAAGAGCAGCCCCAGTTGATTTTATAATTGCTCAAGCTTTAGATATTGAAGTAGAAGATGATTTGATCCTTACTAGAAAAATAAGGAAAGATTCAAATATGTCCAAAGGGAATTCATCTTTAGAATCATCTTCAACAACCACCACAGATCCTATGATGTAGAAGCTAGATAATGAATTGCTAGCTCTCAAGAAGAAGATATCTCAAAGTTTGTCTTTAACTCCTTACAAAGATATATCAAGGAGAAATTATCTGAATGATGCTTCTAATCCAAATCAGAATAAGATTCCCCCTCCACCAGAAAGGCTTGCACTTGAAGCAACACAAACAAATGCAATAGTGGGGTACTATGAATCTGAACAAAATGATCTTCTACAATTAGAATATCAATTGGAAGATGGTGCTATTCTCTTCCAGGAAGAGGAAGTAGATATAGATGGTGACTCTAATATCCAGTTTGTGCAATACCAGAAAGTTGTTGGACAAGAAGAAGGGACTCACGGTGAGGCTTATGCTATTTTTACCCATTCACAAAATTAGCTTGATCATCAAAATGGTGATTGAGCTAAGGTAAAGGATAACACTCATCTACTAGTCATGATTGCTAAAAGGGGAACTCCTTTACCTATTCTACCAAGGGATACCATGAAAGATAAACAAGTAAGTACATTAGATCCTCCTAATTCTTCTTGTTGTACTTAGACCAAGTGCATCTAATTCTAAACCTCAAAATGAAAATCCCCCATCTTCTTTGGTGAGCCCTTACCAAGTATTTGATATCATATGTGTGTAAAAATATGTGTATCAATCCATTTAACAAGTATTAAACACAAGATTCAATGAAACATTACACCAGAGAGTAAAATAAATAAACAAGTTAAAACACTCCCTCAAATCGTCCCAATATTCTCTATTCTCAAGGACCTTGCAGGTCTATGGGCTAGCTCTCAGCTGCATGATCACAAGATGGCTACTTGAGAAACACGAGTAAAATGATGCAATTATATGATCTAAATGATGATATGAAATTCTAAATTATCATGATAGCTATGCTAAGAATGCAATGAGTGCCATTATAAAAAATGCCATGATACTATTGATATGCTAAATTATGATGCTAAAAATTATTAGAATGCTTTTAGGAATGTTTCTAATGGTGCTACAATTGCTAAAATTGCTAAGAATGCTAAGGGTTTTCTCATGGCTGAGAAGAGAGGTATTTATAGATTTTCCAAAGCCAAAGCTGAGGTGGAAGGATTCAATGGTGAAGATTTGGTCTGGAGAGATCAATGATCGAAAATGAGAAAGTTAGAGAGGACATTGAAAGATAGGACACTTGCCATCCCTAGGGAGATAAGTGTCAAGGAATATCCAACAAATGCCAACAAGTAGACAAGTGTCAAGGGGATAAAAGACACGTGGCAAAGGTGCCATGTGTCCTCAAGAGAGAATGGACACTCCAAAGGAGTTAGATAGGGTTAGTTAAACCCATGGTTAGATTTGGATAGGTTAGGCTAGAAGGTGGTTAGGTTAGGTAGTTAAAGGTTAGGACACGTGTCCAAATTTGAATTAAAAATTCAAATTTACTGGGGATCAATAATTAAATAAATAAATAAATAAAATTTTCCTATTTAATTAGGAAAAATGGAGAAAATGAATTAAGATGGGAAGAATTATAAATAATGAACCATATAAATAAATTATTAAATTCATTCATATAGTAGAGGAATAAAAGGCTTCAATTAATTAAATAACTTTGTATTTAATCAATTATCTCCAGACCAAATTTCAGTGTATACATTTTCCCCTTCTTTGAAGCAATGTGTGATGGCATGTTGATTCAAAGAAAAATCTGCTCGATGCGTAGAACGATGCTCCAGACATTGATACTTATGAAAATTTTCAAAAAATTTGATTTTATTTTGCCCCCGATCGTCGAGTTTCACTAAATGCCTGTGTATGCCCCCTCGGGAGATGAATCGGATGCATTTTTTATTTTTTTCAATTTTTTTATGATTTTTGACATTTTTTTGTTCATTTTTTTAGAAATTTTTGATTTTGTGAAGATTTTCAAATTTTCAACTTTTCCTGATTGATTCATCTCCCGATAAAAATGAGAGAATGAGGAGGCTTTGAAAAACTAATTAATTTGAAAAATAAAACAATGCCACTTAATTCCCTCCCTTTTCACCCCTTAAAAGGGTAAAAGTGAAATAGATTTACCATTTCAATTCATTTGCACTTGGTAATTTGAAGATTGGAGCTTTGAGGCAAAAATGGTTATCCCACACTGAGATCACCGATTTGAGCGAGTATGGTGATGATAGTGACCTCCAAAATATGGTCTTCCAATATGTACAATGAAATCTTCTCATTGTACACTTTTTTTCAATTTTTAGCATGTTTTTTTTCCAATTTTTCCAATATGAATTTGTCGTTTTAGCGTTTTGGTTGTCTGTTCTAGCACATAGGGTCATCGTTTTAGCATTTTGAATTTAGGGCTTTTATTTAGCATATCCGGTCAATTTTTTAGCACATAGGTGATAAACATTAGTGTTTTAATATTTTTAGCACTTTGGGTCATTGAATTTGCGCATAGGTGATAAAATTTAGCTCATACCCTAGAGAGTTGTCAGGTGATTGGGAGACACAGGTAGTGAGGAGGAGGAGGATATCTGGGAGAATTCCTCCACAGGGTACAGATACTGGAGGAGCTGCTAGACAGGATACAAGGATAGTAAGTGCAGCTAGTCAAGCATTAGCACAAGCACAAACAAGGCTGCAACAGGTACATATTAGAGTGCCTTCCCACCAACAAGATGCACAGATAGTTGTGCTATAGTCCATGGTACAAGGCTTACAAAGATAGTTGGTGTAGGTACAAGGTCAATTCACACAGGCCCAGGCACAAATTGACTCTCTAAAAACAAAGAGAGATGCATCTATTGATAGAGTTGAGAGAGTGCAAAGAGTGGCCGAGGGGACTAGCGTGGGTGAGACTATCAAGGCCATCCAGCTATTTGCCCGAGAGACATAGTACTAACAGACGTTGTATTACGTTGTTTTTCCCACAGAGCAGCGAGCTTCAAGCTATGCTCATGCCACCAGTACTAGATCAAGACAGAGTCAGTCATGGATTGAGAGTAGGGCTGTGAAGGGGCCATTGTGTAGAGATCCTCTTGCTAGGGATCTAGGTGCAAGACCATTAGGTGGTGCCGCAACAAGCACAGGTACAATGAGACCTACAATCTTTGGTGATAGCATAGCTCAGTGTCCCACTTGAGACATTGACATTTTGATATTATACGTCTGATTGTGTTTTATACACCTTTATGAGACATGTGATGATTCCTACCATGTATTGTATGATGTATCTCCCCAATTTTGTGATATCATTGTACATTGGACATGGATTATTTCCTAATTGTATGAGATGCAATTGATACTATTGTCCTATATGGTCCATGATGCGATGGATGCATTATCTACATGATTATGCATTTGCTTTTTACATGTCTTATTTTCTCTTATATGATGTATGTATGCCTTTATTTACATGATGGATGCTTTATTTACATGATGAAATGGATAATGATGGATCTAAATATGATGCTTTTTATTCTTATTAATAATGCAAATGGTTTATGTACTATGTGATGAAGATGATGTTATGCATGACATGAGATGCTTATTGATATGATTTCCCTTTTTATTTATGCATGTATGACTTTCTTTATATACAATGCCAAATGATGTGAAATGAATGAGATGTGATATAATGAAATGAAGCAATGATAATGTGAAATGCAATACTTTACTAAAGTAATGATATATTGTACAATGATGATGGTATGAAATGAAATGTAATGATCAATGAAATGGTGATTTATGTATGAAAACACCTACTATGAATAACTACAATGATGGAATGCTAATGTGAATACGATAAGCTGACCTGAGATGTAGGATGGATGAATTATTATTTTTTTGTTAATTTCCAATCTACTCAATTGCTTAGTAAAAGAGATAACACCATTTTGAAGCCACAAGCCTTGGAAAAGTTAATGTTTGGTATGCCAATGCAAAATGCAATGTATTCTACATATGAAAACACTAATTAATGCAATGCAACCACCGAATTAGTCCCTTAATCATGTTTTTTATCATCCATGAGCCTTTGAAATGTGGTAAGCTAGTACAAACATCAATGGTATAATTGATTCAAGATGACCTGAGTACCGTTTACCTAGATTTTGATATTGCAAGTTAGCACAAGAATCGAGGTATGATTAAACCATGATGACTTGAGTGTTGCTTGCGTTCAAATAGACAAAAGTTAATCATCTTCCTATGCAAATCCGAAATATCCTCGATGATGATTTATTGATCACGTCCTGCGACAAATTTGCTCAGTACAAATGATTAACTGATAGACAAAAGACAAAGAAAAGATCATGCTCCTTCCTTGTTACTCTAGTGTGAGGCATCCTTGAGTTACTCAGGATGCATGATAACAAAACACAATAGTTGAAAATTCTTTCTAAAGTGTTTCAACCATGATTCATAAGATATCGTTCATTGATATTTGTTTGCAATGTCGTGTTTGGCATTCATTTCATTAAGTTTTAATTTGTGTTCAACATTGAATGTAGCAGTCTTCACTTTACAAGTGTTGCCTCCCTATTATTTTTGCCTGTTTTGTTTTAGCTCGAATGTGGAATGTCCCCAGCTAGGTTCATGATTTTGCCCCCAATCTAGAAAAAAAACTTTATTATGGATATATACGATGATCCAAGCCACAATGAGATGTTGACACTTGATTATGCACAAGAGGCTTTAATATGGATTTGTACAATGTTGACAGATGGAAAGCAGAAAGATACATGAAATAATAGATAGAGGAGCTGATAGATAGCACCTGTTTCCAATTTTTCACCACCTATTTTTATTGCACTTTTTCATATTTGATTTTTTTTGTTTTGCTTTTTCAGATAGAATTTTTTTAAATGAATACTATTGATGGGTTCTTAGAACAATTCCCCTTCTAGTGTTGATAATTTATAAGCACTGAACCCATATGTACTTACCACAACAAAATGACCCAACCAATTTGGTTCAAATGTACCATTTTTTCTCACGATCTTGTTGGTTGTGTGGATTTTCCTTCAGCACTAAATCTCAGACTTGAAACAACCGAGACCTAATTTAGTGATTGTAACTCCTTACATCCTCTGCTAATATGCTCTTAGGTGATTAGATGCATTCTGGTGTCTCTCTTGTAACAACTCCAATTCTTGCAACCTAGATACTCATTGCTCCTCATTTGGAATGAGTCCATTGCGTGACACTCACAAAGAATGTATTTCTACTTCAATGGGCAAGATTGCCTCAGATCCGTACATAAGGCAATATGGTGTTGCCACAGTTGGTGTATAGATACTAGTATGGTAGGTCCATAAAGAAGGATTTAATTGAACATGGTAGTCTCTACCAGCTTCATTGACTGTCTTTTTCAGAATTTCGAGAATAGTTTTATTGGATGCTTCAACCTGACCATTGTCATGAGGATAATATGGCATTGAGAATCTATGCTGGATATGAAATCTCTCACAAAGTTCCTCCACATCCTGATCCTTGAAGGGTCTCCCATTATAAGTGATGATAGAGATGGGGATGCCATAGTGATAAATAATGTAGTTTAGAATAAAATAGGCAATTTTCTTTCCTGTGACAGTTGTTAAGGGAACAACTTCTATCCACTTTGTAAAGTATTTTGTAGCTGTCAGGATGAACTTATGTCCGTTGGAAGAAGAAGGATGGATTTTTCCCACAAGATCAAGACCCCATTAAGAAAAAGGTCACAAATTTGCTAAAGGATGCAGCTCTTGTGTTGGTGCATGTATGAGTTTGCTATGAATTTGGTATTGCTTGCATTTCTTAGCATACTGAAAGGAGTCTTTTTTCATGGCGGGCCAATAATAGCACAATCGTATGAGTTGCTTGGCAAGAGTAAGACCACTTGAATGAGTGCCACAAATACCTTCATGGACTTTTTTTAAGGCCTTCTCAAATTCTTCACGTTCAAGGCACCTGAGGAGAGTACCATGTAGACCTTGTTGATAAAGTGTGTCAGTAATGATAGTGTAACGAGCAGATTGGTGAATGAAGTTTCACTTTTGATTCCTTGATAAGTTAGGAGGGAGGGTATTATCTTTCAAGTAAGTATAAATTTGACCATAACAAGAGGAATCAAGTTCAACAAGGTGGCAAATGATTTGGGTATCAGGAGAGTCATAGGCAGGGTGAAACAATTCTCCCACCAGGAATTCATAACAATCTTGATTTTCCTGTGTCTATAAGAGAGAACCGATCGTAGCCATGACATCTGTTGCTTTGTTGTCAGTCCTTGAATTTTGTGTAAAAGTGATTTCAACAAAATACTTTTTGAAGTCATCAACCAATCTCTTGTAAGGCATTAGTTTATCATCCTTTGTTTGGTATTCATCATTAATCTGATTGATTACCAACTGAGAATCTCTATAAACATGTAGCTCTGTGATGTTCTATTCTATAGTCATTTTGATTCCAGTGAACAATGCCTCATATTCTGCCATGTTATTGGTGCAAGGAAAATTCAATCTATATGACTTTGGAATAGTATGACCTTGAGGTGTTATGAATAGTATACTCGCTCCTGATCCATGTTATGTATAAGAGCCATCAAAATGTAATATCCATGTTTTTGTGGTGATTGTAAGAACATATACATCTGGAAACTCAATGTGTAATGAATTATCATCATGCAAGGGTGCTTTTGTCAGCTGATCTACAATCACTTGACCTTTAATAGCCTTTCTATCAACATACTCAATATCAAATTTGCTCAAGATCATGACCCACTTTGCTAATCTGCCTGTTAATATTGCTTTACTGAAGAGATATTTCAATGGATCTATTTTAGCTATCAACTTGACTGAATGAGTTAGCATATAATGTCGTAGCTTTTGGGATGCAAACACCACAACTAGACATGTTTTCTAAATAGGTGTGTAGTTGAGCTCATAACCAACTAGGGTTCTGCTGATATAATATATAGCTCTCTCTTGTCCCTCATGATCTTGTTGTGTTAGAAGAGCTCCCAATGATACATATGTGGCTGATATGTAGAGAAAAAATGGCTTTCCTTCTATTGGTGACATCAATACAGAGGGGATTCATTAGATATTCATTTATTTTGTCAAAGTCTTGTTCACACTTGTTGTCCCACTTGAATGGAATATTTTTGTGCAACAAATGAGTGAATGGGTGACACCTGTCAGCCAAGTGAGCAATGAACCTTCTAATGGACTGTAGTCTTCCTTGAAGAGCATGTAGCTAACTAATATTCTTAGTTGATTAGATTTCCATGATTGCCTTCACCTTCACTGGATCTACTTCTATTCCTCGAGCTGAAATGATATATCCCATAAGTTTTCCTGATTTGACTCCAAAAGCGCATTTCTTTAGATTTAGTTACAACTTGTATTTTTCTAACCTTGAAAGTTTTTATCTAGAATATCTAGACATTCTTCTCTTGTATATGATTTTGCTAATATGTCATCTACATAATCTTCCAGGTATGTATGCATCATATCATGGAAAATAGTCATCATTTCTCTTTGGTATGTAACACCTGCATTTTTTAATCCAAAAGGTACGACGTTCCAACAAAAAGTACCCCATGAACATGTGAAATTTGTCTTCTCCTAATCTTCAGGTGCTATTTTGATTTGATTATACCTTGAAAAGCCATCCATTAGGGAAAACATTTCATGTCTCGTTGTTGAGTCTACAATGATGTCTATACTTGGTAAGGGAAAATCATCCTTTGGACATGCTTTATTTAGATCTCTGAAATATATACATACCCTAATGCTCTTATCTGGCTTGAAAATAGGCACAATGTTTGACACCCATTCTAGATATGCGACTAGTCTTATGAACCCCACATCTAGTAATTTCTTTAGTTTTTCTTTGACAAGGAGAGCTATGTGAGGATACATCTTTCTCAATTTTTGTTTTACTGGTTTGGCTTTTGGAGCGACATTTAAGTGATGCATTATGAGAGCTAGATCCAACTCGGGCATGTCTGCATATGACAAGGCAAAGTTTATTTGTCTTCTTTTGAAGAATTCATTGTAATCCTACTTTTCTTGTTCTGACAGTGATATTGTTGGATGTATAATCTTGGGATTGTCTGGGGTACCAATGTTAACTATTTCAGTTGGCTCAATCAATATAGAAGACCTCTCCTAATAATATTCGGTAAGAGTGTCAAATCTCCCATCCTGTGGTGCCTCAAAGAGGTTTTCACCATTGAATACGTCCTTTCTTTTTACTTTTTTTCCTGATCTAATGTTGCCATTAAATGGTTTTCAGCAATAGATCTGCTATATTCTCTACTTATTTCACTCTTGCGACTAAGAGATTTTGCACCCTCTTGACTAGAAGAACTGTTATCTAACTCACTGGTGGAAGACATTTTGGGCATTATAGGTTTTACAACATTGACATATAGGGCTATGACATGCTCATTCAGGAAAGTATCTAGCTCAATGGGTCCATTGTTTTCCCAATCAATAAATTCCAGATGCACCAAAGGTAAAGGATCATCTGACTGGTTAGTCTCAGAGGTGTTAAGAGTCATGATGGAATTATCCAAGTTTTTAGGATTATTTCCAAGATCAAGATGCCACTCTCCTCAGAATGGCCTGTCTCGATCCATATCCAATTGTCCTAAATAGAGTTAGAATAGATAGATTGTGACTCTAATTCAAGTGGTTTGTATTCTGACATTTGTCCTTCATATGAGTGAACTACATCAACCTCAACATCTTTTTCATATCAAGATCCTTCCGAGGAATCTTCAGAATGATACGAGTCTCATTCCCATTCATTAGAGTCAGTCTCAGTAGAAGCCTGTAATATAAGGATTTGTCCATAATGATCATGTGTCACTTCTCTTTTTATGGCAAGGTCTTCTTGCCTTCTATCATTTTCCTCCTCTTGCTGCTTGTGAGCTGCTTCTTCTTCCTATTGTTTGTGAATTGTTTCTTCTTCTTGCTACTTGAGAGATGCTTCTTCATGTTCATGAACATGAATGTCTTATCCAAAACCTAATCCTGACTTGTCCTTAGCATGTTGAGATGAAAAGTGTATGGGTTTTAGAATACCTTCTTTCCTTTTTCCTACAGGACCCTTTCCCTTATACCCCATTTTCTGCAGGATGTGAAATCCTTTTCCATATCTTTTCGTCGGTATGCTAACATTATTGATTTCTTGTTAAGACTTATCTTTATATAGCCACTATAAAATGTCTTTGTCTTTAGTTTCTTTAGATAGGGTTCTTGCTTTGACAAATGCTCCATCAAATGTTATGAGTGGTTTTGACACTGGTTGTTGCTTTGAAGTTGATGGTTTTTCACAAGACCTAGGAGAGATAGGTAAATCTCATAAATAATATTCTCCTATTCCTTTGTCGTTCATTTGTAGCCTTTTCTCAAAACTTTCCAAAGTTGACTGGTATGAAATCCTCTTAGGTGATGAATTGGAAGAAGATGCCTCTTTGTTATGTCGAACAATGTCTTCCGGGACTAGTTTTAGATTGCTGCAATATTGAAATGGATTAAAATTTGCTGAAATGGTGATTTCTTGTCCATTGTATGGGAACTTTACACACTGATGGTAAGTTGAGGGAACTGTTCGCATATCATGAATCCATGATCTGTCCAAAAGTATATTATAAGATAAATTCAGATCCAACACTTGACAAACTATATCTTTCTATATGGGTCCTACTTTGATGGGTAACACCACTATTCCTTTGGAAGAGAGCTCCTCTTTGTAATATGATTTTATGGTGATCTTTTTTCTAGGATCAACTATTTCTGCAAAAAAGCATAAAGCATGAATTAGACTTAATGAGAAAATATTTAGACCAACTCCTCCATCTATTAGGAAACGTTTAACACGTGTTTTATGGATAAGGGCTTCAATGTGCAGGGGAGAATTATGAGGATGTTGCACGGAAATGTCATCATTATCTGTGAAGGATAAGCAATGAGGTGCTATTAGGTGTCCCACCATGGCTTGAAATTGATCAACATCTTGAAAAGCTTTGGAAATTGTAGTATCTACTAGAGATTTTTCCAAAATCTCTTTATGCATTGTTGAAAATTTTAAAATCTCTAGTATTGATTTTTGTGCAAGGGTATTTTGCAATCGATTCACTATATTATATTGCTTAGAAGTGGATGATGTGTTAGTTGTTGGACTCGACAAGGTTACCTTAGCTTTACTCCTGGTAATGGCATGTGTTGGTTCTGGTTGTGATTTCTCTTTAACGACAACAATATTAACTACATTATCATAGGTGTGAGCATAATTAAATTTTTCTTTTCCTTTATCATCTCTTGATGTTGATGCTTCACCCTTCTCATAATTTGGGAGCAAATTTTTAAATGTAGTGTGTGACTCGTTTGTTTTATGCCCATATATTGTTATTATCTCGTTATCTATCAAATCTTGAATGACATGTTTCAACCTTTGGCAATCATTCATTTGATGTCCTTTACTTCGATGATAATCACAATAATGGTTGTCACCATGCTGGTTTAACTTTAGGATCAAAATCTCTCACTTCTGGCAATGTGATCAATTTATTTGCAAGAGTGTTTTTAAAGCTGATTCTAGTGGTTCCCCAATGTTAGTAATTTTTTTGTGAATGTTAGAAAAAGATGGTTTAGGCTTATTGTTATCTTGGTTAGCCACTGTTGTATGACTTGATAGATTAAATATGGGTTGCTTTGGTTTTAAGTTGTTAGTATCCACCACTCCATCATTAAAGATGTTTCTATTTATATTCCACAACTTTGGTTTATCATTGTTGTTATTGTTGTTGTTGGAAAAATTAGTTCCTTCTTTATAAAGTCTTAATGCTCCTCTTTTAACCAAAGCATCTTCGATCTTGATTCCATTTTCAATCATTTTTTCAAAATGTAGAGGACATTGCATTTTTAGCCTATAACTCATTTAACCATTCAAATTGTTAATGAAGATGTCCATCTTTTCGCTATCAGGTACATGGCGAGAGTATCTAGCAAACAACCGCCTCCATCTTTGCAAAAAGGTCATGAAGGGTTTTCCATTTTTCTATTTTATGTTGCACAAATCAAGTATGGTGATCTCATGTTGAATGTTATATGAGTACTGTGAGATACATTTATTCACAAGTTCTTTGAATGATCTAATCCCTGGTGGTCATTTTGAAAACCACTCCATAGACAGTCCACTTAAACACCTTGGGAATATTCACATTAGATATGTCTCTTTATGTGAAAACTCCATGTTCATGGTGGAAAATTCCCTTACATGATCTTGAGGGTCTGTTTTCCCAATGTTACCTATTTTCACTACAAGATCAATAAGGTAGAGTTTTTATGTTTTTTACAAACAAAAAGGTACATTTTTATTCTTCTTTACAACATTCATGAGCTTTTAAAAGGAAAGAAAAAAAAGGTTTACACTATCATTTCTCATTAAGCAAATGCATATAAAAATAGTGAGAGAGATCACACAAATTTTTGAGAAAAGTAATCTTTATTAATATGAAGGTACAATATCTCACACAAGCCATGAGACTAACTGGTATGGTGAAAATGAAGAAAATACTATATATTTGTAGATGTAAAACATAAATGTGAATGCACAAAAAGAAGGGTGACTCATCATTGCCTGAATGATGAGCCCTATCTGAGTGGTTTTATTTCACCCATCCTTCATCCAGTTGTCGTCTCCTTGCTACCCCTGAGTACCTGCATTATGGAAAGAAAATGTTGTTAGAGAAATGAAAAGTCATCATTCTTTATATGCACATGCACCTACAAACATAAAATCCATCCTTCATGTGCATCATAACAACTAGTATGTCAAATAGGTCCAGGAGACATATGCCAGATCAAATCATTAGCAAAAAAACAAATAATGCACTGTTTATTGTCTAGCTTGTTTGCTTCATGTGCAGATACAGGAAAGTAACATGGTTGTTTGTCATTTTTACATGAGAGGTGTAAAGTGTGGCTCCCACAAGGGTTGACCCCAACTCATTAATTGTTTCATAGCAGGGAATATAGCGATGCATATCAATGTTTCAGATCAGAAGTGTTTCAAAGAGGTGTCAAGATTTTGTTTTAGTATAAATAGTTATCCAGAGCAATCATAATGCTCTGATAACAACCATGTGCCAAAACAAAACCTTGACACTTCAATTAAAAAACTACTTCACAACACACTTATATTGCAACTATTGTCCCTCTCAATGGTAATCACAATGATCTTGAGTATTCTAAGGGAACTCGTGAACACACAAATGACTTGAGTAATAGCGGTTATACATCAGGAAGCAACAGTCCAAGACAACAAGGTATATGACTGTCAAACAATGAACTCAATATATTATCAAAGCATCCAATCTCAGAGGATTTTTGAGAATTCTAAAAATGATACTAAGAAAAATCACAGTTATAGTACCTTGTATATATAGTTATCAAAAGGGACTTTTC
Source organism: Cryptomeria japonica (assembly GCF_030272615.1). NCBI lineage: Eukaryota > Viridiplantae > Streptophyta > Pinopsida > Cupressales > Cupressaceae > Cryptomeria > Cryptomeria japonica. The sequence continues at coordinate 521,340,521 of NC_081410.1, read as the reverse complement.
ACATGAGGTATAATGCATTGAGACAGTCAATCAAAATAGTGATAGAGCAGACCCAAAGATGATAGTGCTTTGGCAGAAAGACACAACCACAACTTGGCCGTAGACATGATCATAGTCAAAGATAAGAACAATATAATGACAATGACCTAAAGGCTGTTGCAATACAACTGAAAGCATTCATGTAAAGGAAGAATGTAGCAAGGTCAAGGTACCAAACATAGGCATGTAGTGCAAGGATACTAGTCAAAGGATCAAAACAAGAACATTTTCATATGATAGTCCATTTAATGAGAATAGAAAAAAAACAAATCTCATGATTATTATGACAACCAATTATTCACATACAATCATTAAGAGCTACATTGAAAAACCTGTGCATGAAGATGCAACCATCAAGAGCAGATTTCTGTCAGAGATAGAATTCATAGTAATGATCAAATGGCAACTTATGATGAGAACAAGACATCAAAACAAGAGCATTTTCATATGACAGAATAATGATAGACAACTATAGAAAGAAGATCATTGAGAGGACACAATATCATCATTTTGAAATAAGGAGCATTATGTAATAGTTCATCAAAGACAATAATCAAAAGTGCTTCACAGACTCAACAATAATAAAGGGTAGCCCTGGTTGAGTATAGGGCAGATCCAAGTAGACTCATGACAACATATATCTTCTAGCCTGAGGGCAGTCAAATTTGCATGTCATAATCATCTCACAACTACAAGACTGGGGATAATTACAGTGGACAAAATACAAGGGGGCTCAAAGTCACAAATGACAGTAAGTTACTCATAGGAACAAATCTAAGAAAGCTAACAATGTATCAATTTTGTAGTCATTACAAAGGTGCAATTAGTATGACATGGCATTCCTTCAAACATGTTTCAAAGTCATGAAATGAAAAGACAAAGATGTCTCATCATCCAGTGAACATAGACAACATGAAGTTGCAGTCACAAATCCAAGGTCATGATCATCTAAATAGCAGCCATGATTCAAAGCATACAAGGTCACATGGTATCTAGAGGAGTGATTTATATCAACTTCCTCCAATGAATATTCAAGGATTGGTTTGAGCAAATAATATGGTAGGATGCAATGATCTTCATCTAGACATAGAATATAACACACTTCATAATTACTATTGAGATGTGCTCATTATATTCATAAAGAGAATTCATTCATGATTTTAAAAAATCACATGAACAAATGAGATATTCAAAAGCACAATCATTGTGATAAAATGTAGACAGTCACAGTGGCATCAAGTAATCAAGTAAAAGACAATCTTAAAGAAGCATACAATCATCTAGGCCGTGACAATCAGTGACACATTTCAAAGAAATATTTTTGTCAGTGTTGATGCTTCAAGAAAGTCATCAATAAGACAATGCTGGAAATAATCATAGCTCCATAGGGTAGTAATAGTGAAAAATGACATAGATCACATGATCATAGAAGTCTCAGTGATAAGGTTTATGGTTTGTATAATATGTTAGCAGACTGGGATAGTCTACTAAAGATGCTAAATCACCGAAAGAATAGTCTCAAGGACTTTTAAAAATATATATATCCACTTTCATTCACTGTTAAAATATAGTCAAGGCTACAAAGGCAACATGAAATGTCAATGATGGAAAATTGCTTATGCAAGTACAATCATTTTAACTAATTAAAGGATTTTTTGTATTTTGAGATCTCATCAAGCTCCCAATAAAGACTTTGAGTTTGCATTCATGGATAATAATCAAAAGCTAAATTTTGTAACAGACATTCAAAGGGAACACCATGCCGAATAACAGAGAAGTTAGTAGTCTTTGAACAGAGATCAACCTTAAATTTCATTTGATTTTTAGAAGAGACAGTCTAGACAACACAGGGAAAAGGCTACAATACAAAGACAACCAAATAACTTTGTTAGCTTCAGAGGTAGCATTTTTAGTCTTCATAGTCACTATTTATAAGGGAGGCAATATCAGCTACAACCATCCAAAGAACAGTGAAATATAAAGCCTATATGCAATAAAGATATCATTAATTATGCATGCTTGATGACAAGCAGTGATGGGTGATTTTAGTACACATAGTGTGTAGATTACAATGGTGAGGAGTGAAGGAACAAGCACATTCTGTAAAAACATAAAGGGATCAGTCAAGATTAGCCTTATGTCATTAAACCTTGTGGGGTCAAACACCTAAATAAAGTCTCAAACCCCAGTCATATAGTGCAACATCAAAGGTAGCCATAATCATACACTTTGATTATGCCAAGTAAGTAAATAATAGAGATAAAGCATCAATATGTTTAAGATTAGCTAAAACAGATCATACTAAAGAGACATTCACTATAACAACAGGGATTATGGATACAATGCACATTCAAAAGCCTGAGACAAGATAATGATGATACATGGCTATTTTTAACAGTCATGTACTTAAAGTATATTGCTTAAGAAATCTGAAGTCATTTCCCAAACAGTCAATTATTATCATGCAACCAAAGGTCAAGATTAGAGATGTAGTCATCACCGTGGCAAAGAAAAAGGGTCCTATACATAGTATGTGTAGTTGTAGAGAGAAGTTATACAAATCATGATAGCCCACATCATGCATTTGCAGTCACAAAGAAATAAATAGTGAGTAAAAAACATTAACAATTAGTAGCCTTCAAGGACTGTAACAATCATCAGAGATAAGATAGTGTTCTCAAGCTCAGAAATAGTGAATAGAAGCTATAGGTCATTATCAAAGAGACACTATGATAAACAGTCCAAGACATAAAATACAATGAGCAAGAACAGTCACATGGAAAGTGAAAGACATAGATGTGTTTCAGAATACTTAACAGACTCAAATCCATGACAAGATGAAAGTAGAAGTCCCTTTATAGAAGCTTTATAGCATCAAGAAATATTAAGAATGAAAATAGTCTTCAAGGGCAGCCTAAGAGCATTCAAAGTATATTCCATAGGATTCATGAAATAGTAGTCCTGAAGCGTCGAAAGTCATTATCAAGATAGTGTACATTTGATCCCTAATATCAAGCCCTCACTCCAAACAGAGGTCTGTTTTCAAACAATGAAAATACCAGTCTCGAAGCATAGACTAGAATAATGCCCAAAATAGAATTAGAGTCACAGAGAAATGACAGTCACTTCTTTGATTAGAGTAACATCCATGAGTACAAAACTAAGATTTAAAGTAGCTTATAACAATCAGGAGCAATGAGATGCAAACATAGTGAAGCCATTTCTATATCAAACTCAAGTCATAGAGAAAATCATACACATAGAACAACAATATTAGTAGAAGGAGGTAGAAGATCTGGGTCTGAGATAGCATACCTCGCAAATTCCTACAAAGATATTCGTCAAATCATCAGTCTCAACACCCAAATGGAGGGTTCAAATTTGAAAACCCTAGTTCAAAATGGCAGCGCCCAAAGAAGCCAAAACAACAAATAATGAAAAGATGTGATATGTTTCATCTTTCCTTTGTGTTTTAGGGTTGAAACCCTAATGAGAAGCCCGATAAGTACAAATGCATGTTTTCCTTTATGTTTAAAAAATTTCTTTTAAATTTTATGTTGCGGCCCTCAATGTGTTGTCACATTTCTTTTTAATTGTTTGATTAACACTTATGATTTCTAGGTCTAATAGGCATGCCTATTTTTAAATTAAACTCTTTTATTTTGCATTATGTTTTGAAATTGTGAATCTTTGTTTAAGTGATAATTATAAATCACTTCAAGAAAATGATATTTTGAAATGTAAACTAGAGTCTTATTAGGTGTTGTATGAGATAATTAAGGAGAAGGTTTAGTTATCTTTGGTGTTCTTTGCAAACATGGGAGCACAATTAGGTGATTTGGCCACCTAATGGGCGGTCTAGTTTCCGTTAGAGAGTCCAAGTAGGTGAGGGTTGAGTCAAGGAGTGTTTTGAGGCACTTAACTACTTGTTTTTCTCTGTTACATCCCTATTTTGATGGGATTTTTAGTTGCATTTGACCTCAAGGAGTTGAGTTCAATTTGACAACTCTTGATGCAGTTTTGCAGTGTTCTCTTTCAGTCTCATGCATGATTTGAGGAAGGGATTGGAGGTTTTGACGACACATCATTTTGGAGCCAAAATTAAAATTTTGAATTTTTGAGGCCTTATTACATGTCATTCTTTTACACTCAGTTTTTTCTCTAGTTCTGATTTTGGAGACCTGTTGTGGCAATAGGCATTCACACTTCTGTAACTCATTCCTTATGAGTATTTTCAGATTTTCATGAGCAGTATTTAGTTTTTGTAATGAAAAAGACTCCTTTTCAATAAAAATTTGGTTCCTTCTCTTATATCTGTGTTCTAAGTATTGTATGTGAATGTTGATGGTATGATGAAAGAATAAGTATCCAGTAGATTATTGAGAGAGGGGGGGGGGCTGAATTAGTAAATAGAATAATTGATACAAACTTTCCCAATCTCTATCTCAATCACACAAAGTAAACTTATCAATGAAATACCACTGTCAAGATGAAAACTCATAAAAAAACCGGTTGACTGTTACAACAACTTAACAGTAGACATCATTAAACTTGTAAACATCTAAATGTTTTATCATATGCCAACATACTTCATTTCTCAAAGCTTTCGGTTATCATGCCTTATCAAAAATAGTTAAGTAGTTAATCAAATCAACCATAAGATCATAACCACAAAAACATTCACCATATGACACAAGTATTTTTGACGTGGAAACCCAAATAGGTAAAAACCACAATCATATGAGACTCACAAGATAATATCTGAACTCTTCTGAAGTTCGCCCTGTTAGGAGCCAAGCCTATTAAAGCTTTACAAAAGTCCTGTTAAGAACTGATCCTGTTAGGAATCACCCGGTTAAGGGATTGACTACAAATGCCTTGTTAGAAGCAATACCTAGTAAGGAGTAACCTCAGTAGAGGATTTGAAAATCCAAGCTAATGGACTACCTTGTTAGAGGATTTCATAAGTAACCAAGCTTGTTAGAGCTTACTCGGTTAGGGGATTTCAATTCTGCTATAATTGTTAGAAAACAACAAGAGTTTGGTGATATGTCTGAATAGCACAACACTTGCTTGATCGGATCCTTTTAAGCTCCTATCTGCCTTTACTCAAACTGAAGACTCATCATCCGGTTCGACAACCACACACTCAACTGATCTCTGCCAACACCTTCAAGTAGACAACTTCATCGACCTTATAAACAAATCAATTAGGTTGGTAACACAAAAAAAACATAATTCTCTCATAGAGATTACAAACAAGTCGGTTCAAGTATGACCGTTGGATTACATAGCAATCTCTACACATCAATCAAGAAAACCTCAACCGCTCCTTGATTACTGCTTCATCGAGCTCAGTAACTCATCACACACTTTGCATTAGATGCAATACATTTCTTGATTCCCTAGTCAAAGAACACGCCAAAAAATTTTGAACTTGTCTTCATACAATGACCATACATGCGACCATCATTACTACTCAACATCAGATCATAAACCAACATAGCCAATTCAACAATCTTAATCGGTTAGGGTTTAACAAATACAACTGGTAGGGTTTACCAGTTACAACAATAGATAAGGTTTACACCATTACACCGGTTACTGGTTCTCCTCACAAATTCTTCCTACCGGTTACAATAACAATATTACAACAATATCAACAATATCATTACCAGTTCAATTGACATCAATGACAACATAACATATCATTAATGCAATCTTCATGCAAATGCTAACAAATGATTTTGATGAAATAGTTGTGATTGTTATTCAATAATCCTTCATTTTATCTTGTTTCCTTCGATGTTGAGTTCATGGTGTAGCATGCTATAGTGCAGATCATTGATTGTGTTATGCAATTTGATAAATGAAATTGTGAAATTTGTATTGTTTTCCCTCATACAAATATAAGAAAGACTTAAACCTTTCACATGAGACATTTATGCAAAGTATACAGTGTTGAGTTGTGAGCTATTTAGTTTCATTGTTGGATTTTTGTGAGTTCATTGTCAAAGCAAGTTATTTTCAGTCATTGGTGTATCACCTTTTAAGCAGTAGTTTCATTTTCTGCATATTTTTCTATCCCTTTTCTCAAGTTAGTTTTCATTTAGTTTTAGGTGATAAAAAAGGAAGTTGGCCTATAATCTGAAGGTCTACTCCCACAATAGGATACCCACATCCTGAGAGTAGTTCTATGTTTCATGGGATTGCAGACATTTCACGTTTGTACCAGGTGCAAATCCCCATGACAACACCCACTATACTTGTCGTATTTCAGAATTTCACAGTTAGGTGGAAAGGTTATCATATTCAAACTCCTATCAAACGGGTATGGAAAAATATCCTCCAATGAATACCTTTTGGTTTTCCCTCTTTACATATCTTGGATTTTTGGTTGGAGGGTTTGTATTTGTTGTGTTAGTGCCAAGAGGGGATTGTCCACATGATTTCTTGTTTCACTGTTTCTACCGTCTTTGTTTTTATCACCAGGTGTTCAAGTTTCAATTGTTCGAGTTGTGTTGTTTTGTGCTTAACTTGTCTTTACAGTTTATTTTAAGTGTTTTACATCAAATTCTTGAGGCAACTTCATGCCCAGATTTGCCAACATCAGAAAATACTTCTCCTTATCAAACTCTAACACCTTTCCCATGAATTTTCCAAATCTAGGATCTTGTTGTGCTTCCTTAATTGTTTCTTCTGATATTTCTTCTTCATCATCATCTTGATTGTGTGATTTAAAAGGAACTTCTTCTTCAATTGTAGCTTTATGTCTTTTTTTTTGTTTTCTTAGTTTCTTTTCCTGATTCCTAGTCAAAACCGACATACAAGTAATTAAGATTTTTAAGCTTTTGATCAGTGTTAGAGTGCAAATTTTGACGTAATTTGACCAAGTCCAATAGGAAATATCTTATCCTGTTAAGAAGACAAGGTCAATATAATCTAAAGTTCAGTTTCACGATGAAGGATGATAAATCCTAATAAAGAAACTATGTTGAAGAGTCAAATAATCGATATGTCAACTATGTACTTAGGATGTTGGATCATAAACTTTGTTAAAATGCATGTACTTGTAAAAACCTATTTTGTCTAGTTTCAAATTGGTTTGATGGTAATGACTTGGGAAGCACTCTGCAAAGGGTGTCTAAAACTATGTTTAGTTTTATGTGAAAAATTGTAGTTTACTCTCTGTTTGTGGTGAAAATGCACATATGCACTAGAATAGGGTATCAAAGCACTAATTTGTTCACTCAATGCGCTAATTTGTACTATGTATGCACTACGTTGTCCTATTAGTGCGCTAATATGTGATACCGATACACTAATCTGGGTTTTTAATATGTTATTTTGCTCTATGTGAACCTATGTTTTGTGAAGCGCTAGTATTCTCAATGCGCTATACTGGGATACCAATGCGTTAATCTATGTTTCATATACCAAAGTGCTAATTTGGGGTCTTAATACACTAAACTGTTCTCCAAATGTGCTAATGTTTCCAAGAGATATGCTACTCTATGGTATGATGTCTAGTTTGAAATTGTTTTATAGTTTAAGGTTTTCTACAAGTTGAATCCTTATGTGTTTCAATGGATGATATTCTAATTTGTGATTTGAAAACACATCGCTAATGTCCAAACAATTATTTTGTCCTAAATTCTAAACACAAAGTGTATGTTTGAGGCTCACATAAACCGTAGGTTTCCACGAGTATAGTACTGTAGCGTCGTAAATTGTACGCACTTGCTAGGGTGGTACAATTTCACACCTAGTTTAGCACCCGCCTTGGCGCATTTTGCATTTTGCATTGCATTTCCCCTTTAGAACTTAATTAATTAAATTAATTAGGTCTAGGGTTCTATTTCATCATCTTCCATATCATAAAGTTGGGCCCTTTTCATTAAAGCGTGCCCCTTTCATTTTATTCCTCTAATACATCATTTAATAAAAAACCCTAATTAGGTCCTATTTTGAACTTGGGGGCTTGATTTTGGGGGTCAAAACATCTTGAAATCAGCTGTAACTTTGGGATTCACTCTAAAATCATCATATCCGACGGCCCTGAAAATTTGGTGAAAAGTTGTCGGGACCATGGCACCCGAAGTGCACATGGTCCCGGACATTTTTCCCAAAATTTTAGGAGTGCAATCAAATCATAAAATAAAGCTTAACCCCAAGAAATTGGCGGGATATTCAATCTCTAGGTCAGCGAAAAGTTGAAATTAAGACCTAGGGTTTCATATATAAGAGCTCTCTTTCTTCATTTGAAGGGATCCAGAATTTTTGGTTTCAAGGACCCTCTATGCAGCGAAAGAGCAGATCTTTGAAGACTTCAACAACATTCAACTTCCATCCATCAAGCATCTATCAACTTCATTCATCCATTTAGGGCTTTGAAGGCATTGAAGAATAATAAGGGATCACCGACTGAAGATTGGCTTGTACCCCTCCCATGTCTTTGCATAAGCTTCATCATATCATTTGTATTCATGCTTTAGATCACTTTGCATCTTGATTTGGAGCATTTACATTATCATTTACAAGCAATTAGGGTTTACTTTCTAGGTTGCTCTAGTTTGCTTACTTGCATTTTAGGATCTTGCACACACACAAGGTCTGCACACACACTACTTTTACAATACAACTTGGCTATTCATGGAGGTGGAAATCACCAAAGCGGGGGTTTGACTAAGGCAAAACCCTATATAGCCGCCGACCATACCCTTTTCAGATATAAGTGCAGGTTTCGGGATTCGGACGACGCCGCAAGTTGCAGATCCGACGGAAGCAGATGGAGACGGAACAACACACCAAATTGCAGAGAAAAAGACCAGGACAAGGGAGTGGGGCACCCTGGTCCCTGGGACAGGGGCGCTGGGTGCCCTGGTCCTCCTGACAGACAACAGTTTTCAGCATTTTTGACAGCTTTCCAGGTTGCAAAACAGCAATTTCCGAAGCAGTTTCAGGTGCAGAATCAGGACAGTGGCGCCCACACCCCCGTCCTGAACATTTTCACTTAGATTTTAACTCCGGGTACGCATTTTCATTCTTGTCTTGTCCTTGTGTTTACAGCTTTCCATTATTTAAGTTCAATTTTGCAATCTTGTTACTAGTTCATACTTGCACTTTGGGGTTAGGGATTGAACTTGCATCATTCTATCTATCATTTGCAACAAAGGAATAGAAATCCTAATAGGTAGCCCGTGGCTCTCTCTTCCACAAAAAGAAGTAGCCAATTGTGTGATACCTCTAGGCTCTTTCGTATTCCACAAGTGTGTGATTGAAAGTGAGATTAGGGCATGTTTGCTTAAGTGTCACTTTTTCCCCCACACAAGTACATTACAAACACTTCAAGCAGTTATAGCCTAAGGAGTGGATACAATGTGATAATTCAGCCCACATCTTAGTATTTCTTCACCTCGATGCTCAACACCTTAAGGAGTGTTTAAAAATATTCGCTTTGTGAGAGAGGATAGGTAGGGGCCTCCGGGACTGTAAGGATAACCTGATCACCCTTTTTCTAGAAATCTATAAATAGCCTACACAAAGTCAAAAAGTTCTATCTCATCTCAATGAAATACATATGGTGAGTGTCTTGGGGGAAAAACCAGTTATCCCATTGCACTGAGATTACTGGACCAAGGCTTTAAAAGGTGGCTTGTAATGTAATGGTACTCGTAAGGCCATCCATTTGGTGTGTCAGAATTTAAACTTAATTAAGAGTTCTCCTAGTCTTAAAAACCAAGGTTTGATATACCCAAAGGCACAAAGGAGAACTATTCCTAATTATTGTCATTGACCTCGATTTTCATCAAAATCACTTTTATTTTAGAGTGGGTTAGATGAACTTGGCATTAGTCATTCCCACTTGGGTCCTTCCCTTCTCACTCGACCTTATGGATTACTCGGGAATGAAGGTCTGCTAAAGCTATTACATTGCTTGAAATGAAAGATTCAATGAGTCATGTTTTCTGATCACCCAATGAAGGGGAGAGCATACTCACCTATTATCTCTGACACATAAGACATGGTGTTTATTGATCCCCAAATTAGACTATGTGCCTAAATTTAACAAAGAAATGCAATACTCCAATGACTGCAAATAATATTAGTACTTTCACATAGAGGTCTTTGATTGCGTAATGTTTTTCAATTTTAGTCTCTGGCAGCATAAAAGTACTTGCAAAATAGAAGGACACAAATTAGTCTCTAGAAGTTAAAATTCTACAAGCAGAAATGAAAGCACTAAAACAACTCATCTAAGTATTAGCCTGTACTACGAATGTGCTATTTTGTTAAACCAAAATGTTAATCTGCAAAACCAAAATGCTAATCTATGAAAGCAACACACTAATCTATCAAACCAAAATGCTAATCTATGAAAGCAACGCACTAATATGTGAAAGAAACACACTAAAAGTAAAACAAAACAATGGATAAAAATAAATCCCATAGAAGCGTCAGAGTCTGATACAGATGCGCTACTATGGGTGATAGATGCATTGTTCTGGGTGATGGATGTGCTGTTATAGAGACTGAATACGCTAATATGCAAGCTAAATGCACCATACTTAGTTGCCAAAACTCTAAATTGGGTCTCTAAATGCACCTATCAAGAAAAACATGCGAGAAAGAAATCAAAAAATTGGGGCAGGGCCCCACAGTGGGTGCCAAAATAATGTTTGTAAAAATATGTATATCAATCCATTTAACAAGTATTAAACATAACATTCAATGAAACATTACATTAGAGAGTAAAACAAATAAACAAGTTAAAATAGTCCCTCAAATTGTCCCATTGTTCTCTATTCTCAAGGACCTTGTGGATCTATGGGTTGACTCTCAACAACATGATCACAAGATGGCTACTTGAGAAACAAGAGCAAAATGATGCAATTCTATAATCTAGATGATGATATGTGATTCTAAATTATCATGATAGCTATGCTAAGAATGCAATGAGTGCCATTATCAAAAATGCCATGATACTATTGATATGCTAAATTACGATGCTAAAAATTATTAGAATGCTTTTAGGAATTTTGCTAATGATGCTAAGCTTGCTAAAATTGCTAAGAATGCTAAGGGTCTTCCAATGGCTAAGAAGGTAGGTATTTATAGATTTTCCAAAGACAAAGTTGAGGTGGCAGGACTCAATGGTGAAGATTTGGTCTGGAGAGATCAACGGTCGAAAATGAGAAAGTTAGAGAGGAGATTGAAAGATAGGACACTTGTCATCCCTAGGGGGACAAGTGTCAAGGATTCTCCAACAAATGCCAACAAGTAGGCAAGTGTCAAGGGGATAAAAGACATGTGGCTAAGGTACCATGTGACCTCAACGGATAATGGACACTCCAAAGGAGTTAGACAGGGTTAGTTAAACCCATGGTTAGATTTGGATAGGTTAGGCTAGAGGATGGTTAGGTTAGGTGTTGGACATTGTTGCTGCTAGGATATGTTGTTGTCATTGATGTCAACATATTCTTGTTCTGGTGATTGATGATTGGTGTATTGGGATCATGGTTTGGTGTATGGAGTATTTGTAATATCACTATATTCTTTTGAATTGGTTTTGGTGATCCAGGAAGCTTAATTGATCATATCATGTGATCCCATTTTGCAGTTTGTTTTTTTGATCAATACTTTGGAGAGTTCAGTATTTTCTCTGATATATTTCGGTGTGATCAAATCTTGATCTGATTCTTTGGGAGATTTATTAGGATGGTCTTGTGTATCTTTATTTCAGATGGTTTGTGATTTGGTGCTCCACAAGCTATCTTTCTTTGTGATAATTGTTGTTGTTTGAGTATTCTTGATGTTGAGATCTTGATCGATGAAGATTTGTTAAGTGGTGTTGGTGCAACTATTGCTGATGATTTTGTAGCGTCATAAAATTGCGACCCTTACAATTTTTGACTGTATTTGGGTCTTTGCATTAGTGGATGAATCCCTAAGCCTGATCGAAGACCCGAAACATTCTCAAGACATCAATAACTTGCATTTTTCATCATTCTGCATTGCCTTTTTGCTGTTGCTTGTCCTAAATTAGGGCAGGACAGGGGCGTGGCACCCCTATCCTAGTCGTATTTTGAGCCCCCCTTTGATTCCCCCTTGCATTGGGCTTGTCAATTGTTGAGTGGGAAAAGTTTTCCTATGTCGGCCTAAGATAGGAAATTATCTAAACACCCCTAATTGGCAAGTATATAAGGAGCACTTCCGCTCCTATTTCATAAGTGAAAGCAAGTGAAGATAAGTGGATCATAAGGCAAAATTACAAGGCGACATTATCATCAAGCATCAAGCATTCATTCAAGCATTGAGCATTTCAAGTCCCCTTTCAAGGCTAGGTGTTGCATTCAAGAAAAGGATTCAACCATTGAAGAGGATATTTATATCAACATTCAAGACCTCTTAATTCACATATCCATTCAAGAAAATTTATCAACAAAGGTATCAATATTTCAATTACATCCCCTTCTTGAGGTGGACTTTACTTCAGACATTTCCTTTCATTTACTTGTAGTATTCTATAGCTACTTGGTTAATTCCAAAATGGGGTTTGACCTAAAGGCAAACCCCCAATCCCAACAATATTCCCCTCTCTTTTATGTGTGTAGGTTGTAGGTGCATGACTGTAATTGCAGGTTTAGACTTCATTTTTCAGAGCGCGGATTTTTCAGAGGACCGTACATAACTTACACACGGTCTCTGCAAATTTTGCTCAGATTTGCAGGGAAGCTTCGTCTTGACATTCTACTATTAATTCTAGGTGCACAACTTCATCCTGCATCCCTATCTCAAGATATAATCGTTTCTTTGTCATTTCTGCATTGTCTCAATTAGCTTAATTCAACTAGTCTAATACAAAAGAGGGTTAATTTGCCTAATACTTTCCAAATTTATTACAGTTCACTTAGTATTCAATCTCTTACCATTGGGGATTGGATCTAGTGAATTAAATCCCTCTTTTGAATGTAATGTGTGAAAAATTGAAGGGAATCCTTTGTGAAACTTTCATTCCTCTTTTGAGGGGAGTAGAGCTTTCCACTTGACCTCCCCTCATGATTTTTCACCATATTACAGATTCTAACGTGCTTGATAGTGTTTCCTAATCGTGTCCTATGTTTTTTGATGATCCACATTGATCATTGTGCGAGTTCTTAGTGATTTTGCTGACCTGGTGATGTTCTTCACATTATGCGGTTTTCCTGGTGGTCTAGTGTGTTGTGGTTGATCTTGGCGTGATTTCTGGCGGTGTTGCATGTTTGGAGATTTGAATTAGGTCCATGTTATGTTATGTATATCATTATATTGGTCTGATGGTTGATCTTTGTATCGTGTGATGTAATTTTGTAATTGTGAGTTGAGGGTTTAGCCAACCTTGTTGTCAAGGTTGATGAGTTGTATATATAAGTGATATTGTCATGTAAATTAGGTGTCAAGGTTGTGTCTGTATTTTCAGAGAGTGATGCATGTGAGAACAAGTGATTCATCCTTCAACATTGTGATTGAGCAAAGTTTGGTGTTACAGAGAAGAGAATTGTGCTTAACTAGAACTATCATCAGGCATTTGGAGATGCTATTATTTTAGTTCATTCTTTCCGGATTGTAGTCTGAATCTTATTGTAAGTCAGTGAGACTTCCCTGAGGGTTGTAGCCTTTTAGGTCATTATATTTTGAGTAGTGAGCTCTAAGCAGTGCACCTGAATGCATGTGCATTTCCCATTATAATATTTACACATACTACTGTAGAGTATCATCTTATTGTGGGTAGTTTCCCACCGTGGTTTTTCCCTTAACCAGGTTTTCCACCTCAAAATCTTGGTTTTGTGTGTTGTGCTATCTATTTTCTTATCTTTGTTATTGTTGGAGTTTACCAGATTTGTATTTATGGTTAAGTTTGTAGATCCGATGAAAACTAATTCAACCCCCCCCCCCCCCCTCAGTTTTCCTTCTTCATTGTTGCCTAACAATTGGTATCAGAGCTAGATCCTCTGGAAGAAGTGTTATGCCTTGCATATCTAGTCCCATTATTTACATTCTCGTGAAAATACAGGTCCCTCTTTTTTTATTGGTTTTATCCTTTTTCCTTTTAGTTTTCTTTTGTTTTTAAGTTTTTGCTTTGGCCACTTTGAAAGTTCGGGTTCTCGAACTCCCGAGGTGACCTTTTGTTTGTTTTGAGTGCCTTGTTCGAAAGTTCGGGTTCTTGAACTCCCGAGTTTATTTTTTTGTTTTGTTTCAAAAACTCGGGTTCTGGGACTCTTGAAGTGATTTTCTGTCTTTGGAGTTATCACCCCAGAGGTTCGGGTTCCCAAACTCCCATGTTGGTTGTCTATTTTGCTTGTTCGTGGCCCGGATCTTTGTGGTTCCGAGCCTATTGTCTGTGTTGCACTTCGGAAACTCGGGTCCCCAAGTTCCCGAAGTTAGATTTAATGTGGTGCTTGGTTGGGGGTATAAATATGGTTGGAGGTCATTTTTGAGCTCATTTTTGCACTCTCATATGAATTCAGAGCTCTGACCTTGCATCGACACACTCTAATGCTCTTGATCAAGCATCACTTTCATTTTCCATTCAAGGTAAGTGTATATCTTGTCTTCCTTGTTTGTATTTGCATGTGTTTTAGGTTAGATTTTTCTTTTTAGTTTTGATTTCTTAAATTTTGCATGTTTTGTTTATTTTTCTTTAAGTTTTTGGGTTTTGTACCCTAACCTCGAAATCTCGGGATCCCGAAGTTCCAAGTTAGGGGATTTTGGCTTTTGCATTATTTCGGAAACCCAAGTTTCTGAGTTCCCGAAATGATAGTCTTAGGGTTTGTCGTTTTCTTTGTACCACTTCAAAAACTTAGGTTCTCAAGTTCCTAAAATGGTAGTCTTAGGACTTAGGTCTTGGGTCTCACTACTTCGGAAACCTGGGTCCCTGAGTTAGTTTCTTTTTGCATGTCTTTGCAACTCGGAACCCTGTAGTCCCAGGGTCTTGAGCTCCTTTTTTAATTCCATCTTTGTATTTTACCGAGACTTCAGTTTTCCAAAGTTCCGTATTGAATTTTAGATTCCCACCCAGGAACCTCGGGACCCCGCAGTCCCGGGTTTATTTTCATTGACGGGGTCTCACCACTTTGGAAACCCGGGTTCCTGAGTTCCTGAAGTGGTCTTCTTTTGTATTTTTGGTGGGTTCGGTATCTCGGATCCCTGAGGATCCAAGTTTGTTAGTTCTATTTTCAGTTTTAGCTTGGGGTCACGGACTTCCAGACTCTCGGGTTTTCTTCATGGTTTTTGTTTGCTCACCTCGGAAACCCGGGATCCTAGAGTCTTGAGGTGAGCTATTTTTGTAGTGATGTTTCTTTGAGTAGTGTTTGATGCTGGGTTGGTTTGTTTTGTAGGGTTAGCTTTGTTTCATGGAATCTTCCCAAAATACTAAGGATCTTGAAAAGCTACCCATCACGATGAAATATCAGTCCCAAGGGCGAACATATGCCTCCAAGCTGGAGGATGAAATCCAATGGGTTAGAGACACAAAAATCGGGCACATAGAGCTTGAAGATATATAAAGACAATTGGAGAAACCAGGACTAGATGCAGAGTATAGGAGGATCAAGAGATCTAGTTTGGTAGAGGCGACTATTTTCCCATAGTCAATACAGGCGCCAAAATTCATAATGAAAGTTGTACAATTTAATAACCCTGATACCAGGAAATATGTAGATGTTGATGGGAGACCAGTGATTGATTTATCGCCGAATATGTTGGCCTTGGTATTTCAGATTCCCACTAGGAGGGAAGTATTTATTGAAGGGGAACAAATTGGTGAAAGAGAATGGAACCAGAATATGAGCCAATGGAAGAAAATAATGAATGAGGAATGGCTTGAGGAGGAGAGAAAGATAGGCTTGAAAGAAAATGAAATTTTGAGGTAGGATTTCAAAGAACCACAAAGGGATCTAATCATAATGCTTAGAAAGGTATTCAACAAACCTACATGCAGACACTTTCAGCCATGGATGTTCTCATTCATGGTAACAATTTTGGATGGAAGACAATATTATGACTAGGCTCAAATTTTGTTAGATAACATCAGAGACCAGCTTAGAGAAGTGCATAATACGAAGAGATTCTTCTTGACATCTTATGTTATTTGGGTTGCAGCTAGATCAGGTCAATTTCCAAGGCCGCAAACTGAGGGTAAATTAGGGGAAGAAGAAGGACAAAATGTCCTATGGGAATATTATACACAATTGTCATTGAAAGAGTCTAGGTTGCATTACAAGAGAATCAATGACACATTATTGTTCCTTGTTATTATAAGGTTAACAGGTGATACCAGATTTAGGCTAAGCAAGGAGGCGATGGAGCTAGCAAAGAAGTGGGGGTGTTGGTTTATACAAAACTCTCGATCTACTTATTCGAGAGTAAGTGGGTTCACTGGAGAACCATTTTTGCTACCTAGATACTGTATAGATAGAGTGATTTTGTTGGAGTACGCAAGACAGATGGTGCATGTGCAAAACTTACTATCATCAAGACATAAGACAAGGGTTAGAGGTGAAGACTTCCCCTTGAATTTATCATATTTTTCATGTCAGAAAATTCATGTGGAAAAGGTTGCTAAGAAAGAATTGCAAGATCTACACCTAAAGCCTTTTAATTATTCAAGACTATTTTATGATCCATATAATAAATTTAAAGGACTAGTGCCAAAGGTATATGAAGGACATCAGCCTGCCCTGGAGGATTTTTGGGCCAATCTTCAGGATAGCTTTGAGGCAAGGGAGAAATATTATCATGATCTCTTTGTTCCACAAATAAGAGATTTTGGTATTTTAAACTAATATAACCAATCAATTGCATGATGATGGTATTTTGTTAGATCCAATGTATAAAGAGACAATGATAGATAAGAGGCTTCTCCCTCTAATCAGATGGTCACAACAGGAGGTAGTAGATATTGATACAATTTCTTAAGCAGCGATAGATAGAACAAGAAAGTGGTTAAGTTTGAGGATTAAACCAATTGCTTGCAAAGGAAAACAAAAGAATATCCCTACTGATAATCCTCAATCTAGGGTACATAAGGAGTATACGAGAAGGACTAGATTAGAGTCATGGAAGAACACCTCTAAAGATCTCAATGAGGAAGCTAAAATTATTTTGACTACACAAGAGTTGAAGAAGAAAGTAGCTAAAAAACATAAAGAAGCAGACTATCTGGCAAAACAGGTAAGCTTGGGGATTACAGCGGGCCTAGGGGACAAACCACAAGCAAAGATTCATATGGCCAGGCCTTCCATTGAGGGTGTTACAACAACAAAAAAACAACCTTTTGAAGAGTCTCAACCCTCTAGTGCCTCAACTGCTCCTACTACAACTACTACCCCTACTACCACTACTATCACTACTACCACAACAACACTAACAACCACATCAACCACATCTATTGTTGCAAATATTTCAAAACCACCTCCACCATTGGATACAACAATTGTTACTCCATCTTTTGTTGCTTGACAGATGCCTGCACCTACACTGATTCCTACAACTGAAACAATAACTATTCATAATGTGGAGTCTGAATCAGACCAAGAGGAGGCTGAGCCAACACCAAAGAAGGTAGAACCAAAGAAGAGAAAGAGAAAGACTCCTTATAGAGTGAAGAAATGAAAGGAGCCTGTCATGCAAAAAGTATCAGAAATTTCACAGGTAGCTCGTATGGATGTAGATGATCAGGGTGTACAGGGACAACAACATGATGAAGAATAAAAAAATGAGCAAAGACAAGATGAAGAATGTGATGAAGGTTGGTTCTTACTCCATAAGATGTAGAAAATTTATTGAAAGATATAGTAGGGGGAGATAAGGAACAACAAAGTCAAGAACCAACTAAGGACTTCGATGAGCAAGTGAGTGAGAAGTTAGAATAATATCAACAACAACTTGACACTAATGGTGGTCTATAGGAAAAATTGGCTCAACAAGTGCTTCAATGATAACAAAAACTTGCTATACCAGTGCTTCCTACTCAAGAAGAGGCCCAAGCTCCTCTGGATACATAGGTTGAAGAAGAAGAGAAAAATGAGGAAGAGTCGTCACATGAAGCTGGAAGGGTGACTGCAAAAATTACAACTGAAGAAGGAAACGTAGATGAGGGAAAAGCACAATGGATAACCTTCACTTTTGATAAGAAACCAAAAGTAGTGCTGCCTAAACTCACATTATAGCAGGCTATTACAGAGGAACCAAAGAAAGCAAAGAAGGCTAAGACAATTCACCATTTGTCTAGAACTGTATTAGGTAAAGTAATTGCCGATATTGTATCTCTTTTGGAGATAGAAGGAGAGGGCCCTTCAAAATACCAAGTGTCACAGGTCAAGTTGTAAAAGAAAACAAAATGGGGATATCTTGATACTTTAAAGTTTTCTACTAGCACCGTAAGGAGTAGAATGGAGAAAGAGCATAATTCCCAACTACAGGTAAAGGTACAGTTAGATCAATATAAACAATTGCTTGTGGAAATGGGGAAGCCTTTGGATTTAAGAACAGATGCCACATTGCCTTTTACATCATCACTTCTAGAGGGTGATGTAAGAACTTTGATTGAAATAAGGAAAGTAGCTATCACTAGGAAGTCTTGGGTGGAAGAAAATGTTTCAATGGTAAGACTTTTCCTACAACATAGAACATGAATTTATGAAAAGATCCTCGAAACAGCGAAAGCAATAAGAGATTGTTCAACAAATTGGGAAGTAAGAATCAGAGACTAAACCAAGCAATGTAGGAATTTGAATAAAATATTGGCCATGGGTAAAGAAGTGATTATGAATGAAGATTTGCTGGGAGGAGACAATTTTGGTTGTTTACAATCTTGCATTTTTATAATAGAATTTAAGATAGAAGTTCTTGAGCAGTGTAAGTCAAAGATATTGGAGGCACATGTTCCTCTTTCAAAATTGCTTGGTAAATATGAGAATTTTGTGAAGAATCTATTAGGGGCATATGGTCATGACATTTTGAAAGACGGCCGTTTGAAGGAAGGTGTAGTGCTGGATCAATGGGATCAATATGTGGCCCATCATTTTGCACCTACAATGGAGTTTAATTTAGATTTAATGGATAGATACTTATTTTTGACTTCTTAGTGTATAAATGTAGAAGGAGTAATTGATAAGTTGGTCAGTAGATGGGAGCAGGCAAAGCAAATTTTGAAGAAGTCTGAGTTCTAGGTTTTGTATGTTTGTTGACTTCTTAGTGTAGATACAGTCGCATGTTTTATTAGTAACTACAAGAGCTATCATACGACGTGAAGGATGAACACATAGTTACCACACATGCAATTTGAGAGCTTTTTGAAGATATTTTTGGTTGCCACTAGAGCTAAGAGTTCAACCGTTGTGCAACATCAACTTCAGTTTTTGGGAAATTTTGCATGGCTGTAATGGCCAATTTTGGGAACGCACATTTCGTAGTGATAATTAATTAGTAGTTTCACTAGAGTTTAAGGTAGGGGCGTGCATGTCAACTATGAATCCTTGGTTTTGTAGCACTTAATTTAGATAGCTTTACTTCCTAGAATTCAGGACATGAAACTATAAATTAGAGATTTTGATTCATTGTAAAGGTCCATCAATTGATGATTTGAGGTCCATCTTTAGAGATTCCGTTAGAGATTTTATGCAGAATTTTATAAGTTCAGAAGATTTTGTGATACTCTTTGAAGTTTAATACAAAAAAATAGCTTGTGGATTGCCTGATCTGCTTGTGTGTTCTATATGGTTGTGTTCTTTGTGATCTAGTAACTTCTATCATTTGAATCAACAACTAGTTCTTTTGGATGTTTTATTATTTTATGAATCATATTGCACATGTAAATGGTATATGAGGATTGAATTGATAGGGTGATTATTAGTTGGGTGATATTCATTTCCGTTGGTGTGTGAAGTTGTCTGACTTTATATACTTTCTGGAGCTCATTATTTGAATGTTGATTTAGTGATATTGATAATATTTGAATTACAAAATTCTAACCATGTGGATCATTCAGTTGTTATTGTATGGATTTAATTGTTATTTTCTTGTTCCGCTGATCTATCTTTTTCCGTTTATTTTGAGATAATCTAAACCAGAAAATACAAAAAAAAAGTAATAGGTAATTCAAAGTTGTTTCAACCAACAGGCTCCTTGACAGGTACAATCACATTAGCCACTAAGTTGTCCATCACTGTCGAGACTTGACTATAGAGACCTTGGAGTAGTTAGTTTCCCAAAGCTTAATGCTTTTCATTAGAGGTGGTGAGTGTTCACATTAACTACCTGACTGTTGGTGAGTGTGTCAAAACACCTATGAACAAAAACTGGTGCTAGAAGGAGGGCCTAGAACAATTTCTCCTAACTTTCAACTGCACGGTCATAGTATGACCTAACATGGTACTCCCATGAGAAATACTTTTACCATTCACACAACCCAACCTCAATTATGAAGAAGACGAAATCATTTCCCAACTATACTCTCTTGTTTGGGATAGTAGAAGGAATCCTACTGATTGGTTACGAACACGACAATCCCTTGATGACGAAAGGCAAAAAGGTATACGCATAGAAGCTGAGGTACAAAGGCAACTCCTTGCCCAAAGAAACCCTCAACTACCTCCTCAACAACCAAGAAATTGAGACACTAAGATTTAGCATATATTATCTTTCTCTCCGGAGAGGTTTCACAAAGTTTTTAGGAGTAATTCTTCCCCATTAGACTTATAGAGTTAGGACTTGCAACTAGGAAGAAGAGAAACAAAGCTAAAGGATAGTCTTCAATAGACCCACTAGTGCAATCATTCAAATCCAACGTAGAAGACCAGTTGATCCCTACTCCTCCACCCATTGTTGCACCCTTTGTAGCTCAATATCCACCACCACCACCTACAATGACCTACTTCAACCAAGATCATACACCATTGGGATACATACTTGGAGGAACTCACAACCTACCTAGGAATCCAGACAAATTTTGTAGTAAGTTTTACTTTTGGGGACCTAGGTCCACAGAAGAACGCATTGAAGCATTTAAGGATGTACTGTTTCATAATAACATTAAACATCAAGATGTGGTATTCCAACTTTTACCATATTCACTTAGGGAGAACGAGTATAATTGGTATCTGACTCTACCAGCAAACTCCATTGATGACTGGGGAAAATATTTTATCAATTAGTTTTTCGTGTATGTCGATCCTGGAACCATGTACCATCAGTTTGCCTCCCTAAATAAATTGCCTAACGAACATTTGATAACTTTCAATACCAACTTCCAAAGGGCATACAAGAGATTACAAGCTCCTTACCAAGTGGCACCAAACATAGCCATTGATTCTTATCTGAGGGCCATTGACCCCTGGAGTTTGATGATTATTAGGAAGAGTGTTCCTGAAGATCAAAGGGATACCTTGGCAAAATTTTATGCTTTGGCAATCAACATGAATCAAGAATTAAATCAGATGCCTGGGGGGATTGGATACAACTTGCCTATAGGAGTAAACCAGGGAATTACAACCAACTCCCCAATGTACCTTCATCTTTGCTGATAGGGTCCCCAATGATGAACACGGTTCCTCTTTATGCACCCCAACCACAAGCTAACCAACAATTTGTTGCACAAGATTCACAATGGAAAACTAATGCCAACATTACCCCTATCCAAACACAATAAATTGACCAAATACATGGGATAGGACAACAATATGGTAGCCTAAACACAACAAACCAAACCCCAACTTCGACACCTGAGAGTCAAGGGTAACACATATCCTCTGAGGTAGAAGCTTTGAAGAAGATGATTTCACAAGTTAGTTCAGATCTTAGTCAACTAAAAATGAATCCCTCGGGAGGATATAACCAATCCCAATCATATAATAATCAACATGGTTATAATAATCTGAATCAAAATCAGAGATATAACTCCAAACCATACAATAGATAGGGTAAGACGGGCCCAAACAACGATAGAGTATATCATGACCATCCTGATGCAAGACATAACCAAAACAACATGTAGAGTGTCAATTTATTCTTTGTTGCCTACAAATATGAATTTACTAACTAATTGGTGCAGGTTGCATGATATAGAATCACATTTAGAATTCAACTGTGCTTAGTTCAAAAAAATGATTAGGATTGCTCAAGTGGATTCACAGCCAAAAGGGTGTTGTACTGGAGAACCAGAGAAGGTCAATACCGCAATATTGGTTGACACATTCCTTTACAAAGAGTTTCAAGCTGAAGCCGAAAGTGAACTATAGTGTCATGAAATTGTGACCCTTGCAATTATCGACCACATTAGGGTCCTCATGCACACGATTCAAATCCCTAAGCCTGATCAGAGACTAAAGACTTGCTCAATGTCTGAGAACTGCATCTTGCTTGCCCTCTGCACTACCTAAACTGCATCATGTCCTGGAAAAAATGGCAGGACAAGGGTGTGGCGCCCCTGTCCCCCTAGGACAGAGGTGTGGTGCCCCTGTCCCTGCCCCATTTTGGGGTAGGAGCCTTTCCAATTTTGCATTGGAGGTTGCACATTGAGCGAAACTCCCCCAGTGTTGTCCTGCAATGGAAACCAGTCAATTAGCCCTAATTGACAAGTATATAAGTCACATTTCCCCTTCTATTTTGGTATAACATAGATACATGAGATCACACATTCAAGCATTCCTTTCCAACATTGAGCATTCTCAAGTCTCCCTTCAAGGCTAGGTGTTGCATTCATGTCAAGGATTCAACCATTGAAGAGGATATTCATTCCAACATTCAACTTCATACAAGCAATTCTATCAAAATTTCTATCACAACCTCCCTTGAGGTGATTTACAGATCAGTCTTTCATTTACATTTACTTGCAAGTACTTTCTTTCACCATCTAGTTAATTCCAAAACCGGGGTTTGACTTGAAGGCAAACCCCCAATCTCAACCCCTTTTCCTCTCTTTTTTGTGTGTACGTTGAAAGTGCATAGCCGCATTTTCAGATTTGGACTCCATTTGCAGAGGTGGAAAACCCTTTTCATTTCGTGGATTTTTTGAAGGATCGTGTACATTCCTGCCACTATCCAGGCAACTTTTTCTCAAATTCGTAGGGCAGCTTCGTCTCGACAGATTATTGCCAAATCCAGGTGCATAGCTTCATCCTATGCTTCCATCTCAAAATATAATCAGATCTTTGTCACTTTTCCACTTGGTCATAAGTACACAATTCATTCAATTCAAATCTCAATCTCAAAGGAGGGGATTAACTTACCATCACTCATAATTCAATCTCCTTTTCTAGAGGTTGAATATAGTGTATTTTCCCCCCTCTTCCAATGTAATGTTGAAAATGTGTTTGAAGGGAAATCCAAAGTGAAACTTTCATCTCTCCTTAGAGAGAAGAAAATATTTCCTCTAGATCTCCATCATTCACCTTTTTCAACATTACATGAACCATGTGTTTACAATGTGCAAGCCTTGCAAACTAGAAACAATTACAATCTCAAAAGTCAAGGCAAGGCACCATTGATAGAACCACCTCCCCCAAAAGGTGGATTTGTACCTCCAGATGCAAATGCAAGTGACAATCATCCTCCTCCTCAAACTTTCCAAGGGACATGTTCCATACAAGCCAAGAATATATTGTAAAAGGATCGTATAAGGTTACCAAGGAGATGGAGAGGACTGCAACAACTATGTCATTAATATAAGTGTTAAGATATTGTCCCGAACAAAAGAAGGCCCTTCTCAAGAAATTAGAACAGTTGGAATCTCAGAGCAATACGGTTAAGATGATTGATTTGAATGAAGTCATTGCTAATATATGCCATCGAGAACCCTCCATTCCTACTTAGCGTAAAGATATGCAAAAAGAATCTACATAATTGTTTGGTAGATTTAGGTGCTTCTGGAAACATGATGTCTTATTCCATATGTCACAAGTTTGGTCTTAACCCGGTGCATACAAGCAACAAAGTAGTAAAATTAGACAAGACTGAGGTAAACATGATTGGGGAGTTGAAAGATGTGTATATTCAGTTGGGTGCTGATCCATGCATATCTCGTTACATTGACATTCAAGTAGTTGATATTCTAGAAGTATATGGGATGCTTCTCTGCAGAGATTGGTCAAAGGCTTTAGGAGGTTACATTTCAACTTTCTTTACATACTTGTGGTTTCCATGGAAAGGTGTAAGTAACCAGATATGTATCGACAGTGAGCCCAAGTTGAAGAAACTGGTTACATATTACGGGGCTCCCAATGAAGTAGCATATGTTGAAGTAAGCCCGAGAGTTTCTAGAGTGAATGAGATTCTCACTTTCTCTACACCCCCCATTCACCAACCCCCTCAAGTGGATGTTGCAGAACATATAGGGATAATTAAGGATTTCATCACAGGAATAAAATAGGGGATGTGCTTGTTAGGAGATAACATGAGAGTACAAGATTTACTACTTCCATAATGGTGTAGGATACATCAACAAGAACACTCAGAGATATCATGCATCCCTTGTCCAAACAAACGAAATTACAAAGTTGATGAGTCCAATCCCTTGCGAAGATATTGATTATGATACCATACTTGAAGAAAGTGAAAATCTGAATTGTGAGAGAGCAATTCTTCAAATAGAGGAAATCAAAATGGAAGCTCCCCACCTAGGGCAGTGTAGAAAGGAAGTCCTTCTAGTCGGAGTAGGCAACCAGGAGAATGAGGAGACTCAGCCTCCCATGGAGTTTCAAACAGAGCAATTCACGCCCACTATAATCAAAGTACTCCCAGAACATGCAAATGAACAACCCCAGATACTAGAAGATGTCAAACTAAAGGGGCAGCAACCATTTCCAGACAATGATCTTCCCCCGTTGATTGTTGAACCCAAGATAAACAATATAAAGAAATTAAAGGATGAAATCTAGCTTCTAAAGTTTCATGGATCTAGATCCAAACAAGGTAGTGGAGTCGGAGTTGAATTAACCAGTCCCAAAGGAAAAACCCTTTTAGCCTCCTATCGACTCCAATTCTCTTGCACAAACAATATGACTGAATACAAAGCCCTAGTTAGAGGACTCCTCTTTGCCCATAAAAAGGGAGCCAAATGCTTAAAAGTATAAGGAGATTCTGGGTTGGTGGTTAAGAAAATAAGAAGTCAGTATGCATGTCATGATAAAAGGCTGGCAACATATAGAAACTGGGTATGGGGGCTGATTACGGATTTTGATGCTTTCAATATCCAGTTTGTGCTCAGAAAAAGAAATGGAATATTAGATGCCTTGGCTATAGCAGCAAGTACATTGGAACCAGTAAGTCAGTCTCCTCTGAATTTTTTTTCTATAGAGCTGGTCTCCACACCTGCCATACCCGACGACATCAAGCATTTCCAAGTCTTTGAAGATGATAGACACATCTTAGCTTTCCTTGCTAATTCTGGTGCATTCAAGGACCATATTATTGATGAAGATGATAGATCAGACACTGCTAGTGAAGACTGTAATGAAGAAATTGTCAACCTCCCCACAAACGTAATTCCTAAAGGTATGGTCACTTTAGAGCAGGTTTTTGATTTTGATCCTATGATAAAAGAAAGACTGGCCATTGATTTAGATGCTGGAAAATATGAACCACACAATATTGTTCAATAAGGTCAAGAGAAGATAGTTTATATTGGGAAGATTTGCACTTCCACTGAGAGGGAGAAAATCATACAAATCCTGAAGGAATACATTGATGTTATAGCATGGGGATATGAAGACCTAAAAAACATTTGACACATCTATTATTACACATGTTATACCCTTAAAACCCAATACGAAACCATTCAAACAAAAACAACGACCTGTCAATTTATTGATAGAACCTATAATTTTCAAGGAAGTTCAAAAATTGCTTGCTGCTAGGATTATTTTCGCTGTACACCACTCCACTTGGGTTGCTAATTTAGTGCTAGTAAGGAAAAAGAATGGAGAGATTAGACTTTGCATTGACTTTCGTAACCTCAACAAAGCACTAGAGAAAGATAATTATCCATTACCTTCCCTGGATGAGGTGTTACAAATTGTTAATGATTCACAGATGATGTCATTCCTTCATGGTTATTCTGGATATAACAAAGTGTTGGTGAATCATGAAGATCACATGAAGATGATATTTACTACAAAGTAGGGTACCTATGCATACCGAGGGATGCCATTTGGGCTGATCAATGCTGGGGCAAAATTTCAAAGGGCGATGGACACAACCTTCAAGGACTTGATTCATAAATTCATCATCATATATATGGATGACCTCACCATATTCTCCAAAATCAGGGAAGATCATCCAGACCACCCGCGTAAAGTTCTAGAAAGATGCCGAAAGTATGGGATATCCCTTAATCCCAAAAAGTGTGCATTTGGGGTTGCTAAAGAGAAGCTCCTTGGTCGCGTGATCTCCGAAAGAGGAATATCTATCAACCTAGACCGAGTGGAAGCATTGTTAAAATTATAGATGCCTAAGAGTAAAAAAGAGATGAGGTCTTTCTTTGGTAAGATTAATTTTGTAAGAAAATTCATCACTGGATTTGTAGAGATAATCAAGCCATTAAATGAGATGATGAAGAAAGGTGCCAAGATAGAGTGGAACGTTGAAGTAAAAGAGGCATTTTCCTACATTAAGAAGTCCATTGTAGAAGCTCCCATGTTGACTAGCCCTGATTATACTCTACCATTTTACATCTACTCTTTTTCCTCATTGTATTTTGGTGCTGTTGTTTTGACATAGAGGAAAGCAGGGGATAAAAAATCAATTGCATTCATGAGTTCACCTTTCAAGAATGTTGAGGTACGATATTCTACTCTCAAGAAGCAAGCTTTCACCCTGGTGAGAGCAGCTAAGAAGTTTAGACATTATATCTTGAGGAGCAAGATATACGCGATAGTACCTGATCAAGCAGTTAAGTCACTGCTTATGCAATCAGAGCTGGGGGAATGCCAAGGAAAATGGATGGCCATTCTACAAGAGTTTTATCTAGAGATGCATCCAATGAGGTTAGTTAGAGGTCAGGGTTTGTCACAAGATATGGCAAATGATACCCCTCATATCCAGTGCCAATAGTATACATTACAGTCATCCACTCAGGACCCATGGTACACTGCTTTGGTCTTCATCTTGTTGAACAACAAGTGTCCTAAGGGTTGACCACTACACAAAGGAGAGCCTTAAGGTTCAAAAGTGCCAATTATATGATCAAGGATTCGACACTTTATAGAAAGAACTATGAAGGTATTTACCTTCGATGTCTTGATCACTAGGAAGCCCGTAAGATGATAGAGGAACTCCATGGGAAGTATGGTACAAGCCATGGGTTAGCGGATGCAACAACACACTAGATTTTAAAGGTTGGATACTGCTAGCCCAAATTTTTTAAAGATACCCATGAACATGTTAGGCATTGGCATACATATCAAACGACTGCTTCCAGGTAGAGGAACCCTGCCATGCCTCTCCAACCAATATTTGAGGTAAGACCATTTTCCCAATAGGCATTAGATTTTGTTCGTGTTATTAATCCTAACTTGTCTACAAGGAATAAGTTTATTCTGACCACAACAGATTATTGCACCCAATGGATGAAGGCCATAGCATGCAAGAATGCCACTGTGGAAGTTGTTCTCAAATTCCTTGATGAGTATATCATCACTAGGTTTGGTATGTCGTTCGCTCTGGTATGTGACAATGGACCAGCTTTTACTTTAACACTATTGATGCAATGGTCATATGAGTACAAGGTAGCTTTAAAATTCCCATCTAATTATTATCCACAAGGAAATGGGGTAGCTGAATCCACGAATAAAAACATTTTAGATGTTATTAAGAAGCTACTTGAGAAGAACCCTAGGGACTGGCACAATCAATTAAGATACACCCTATGGGCTGATCACAACAGAGTGAAAGCCACCCTGAGAACTTCTCCATACTATCTTGTTTATGGCCAGAACCTTGTTTTCCCAGTCAATCTATAAATCCCTGTCCTCCAACTGATGAAAGAACTTGAAATTGAGGACCAAGTGGAAGTTCGCCTCCTGAATTTGTTACAACTTGATGAGAAAAGGATAAATACCCTACAATGCTTTGCTAAGCATCAAGTAGTCGTTAAGCGATGGTTTGATAAAAGAGTCAAAGTGAAAGTCTTTCGGATCTCTGACATAGTTCTTTTATGGGACAAGGCCAAGGAAAAGAAGGGTGATCACCATAAGTTTGAGAGATGGTGGTTAGGTCCTTATCAGATTGCTGAAATCTTAGGAGAGAACACCTTCTGATTGAGCTCTTTGACTGGAAAACTTGTACCATTGCCTGTCAATGGTTAGTTTCTCAAGCATTATTTTGATCAATCCTTGGTGGAGCTGGATCTTTTGTACTATATTAGTTTAGTCATGTTGTTTTAGTTTTTTTTGTTGTTGTTGTTGTCTTCTTGGGTTTGCATGTTGGCTGTTCAGTTTTGTTTTGGCTGCTTGCTTGTTTTCCTTTTTGGTTCTCTTTGGTTTGTTTGTTTTGTTATGTTTGTTTTCGCTTCATTGTGTTGGGACACACGTTTATTTTCAAAGATTCTATAGGATAGATGTTCTTTGCATAACAAGTTGGAAAATACCGAGAGACTTCGACTCTTCACTCTTTATAACTTCATTATGGCTTGGTTAATCTTGAAATCTTTATCTATGTTCGTCCAAGGTGATATATAATGGTTTAATTATGATTTGAGTTCTTGACTCTGAATTGGAGAAGGTTAACCTAACTCAGAGTCAAGAACTCAAATCATAATTAAACCATTATATATCACCTTGTTTGTGGCCCGAATCTCTGGGGTTCTGAGCCTGTTCTCTGTGTTGCACTTCGGAAACTTGGGTCCCCAAGTTCTCAAAGTTGCATTTAATGCAGTGCTTGGTTGGGGGTATAAATATGGCTGGAGGTCATTTTTGAGCTCATTTTTTCACTCAGTCATCCAAATTCAGAGCTCTGACCTTGCATTGTCACACTCCAGCACTCCCGATCAAGCACCACTTTCATTTTCCGTGCCAGGTAGGTGGATTTCTCGCCTTGTTCAGATTTGTGTGTGTTTTAGGTTAGATTTCGCTTTTTAGTTTTGATTTCTTAAATTTTGCTTATTTTGTTTATTTTTCTTTAAGTTTTTGGTTTTTGTACCCTAACCTTGGAATCTCGGGATCCCGAAGTTCCAGGTTAGGGGATTTTGGCTTTCGCATTATTTCAGAAACCTGAGTTCCCGAAATGACAGTCTTAGGGTTTATTGTTTGTTTTGTACCACTTCAAAAACTCAAGTTCTCGAGTTCCCAAAATGGTAGTCTTAGGTCTTAGCTCTTGGGTCTCACTACTTCGAAAACTCATGTCCTCAAGTTCTCGAGTTAGTTTATTTTTGTATGTCATTTCAACTCAGAACCCCGTAGTCTTGGGGTCCCGAGCTCCTTTTTCTGTTCCATCTTTGGAGTTTACCAAGACTTTGGTTTTCCGAAGTTCCGCATTGCATTTTACAGTCCCACCTAGGAACCTCTAGACCCCATAGTCCCGGGTTTATTTTTATTATCGATGTCTCACCACTTTGGAAACCTGGGTTCCCGAGTTCCCAAAGTGGTCTTCTTTTGTGTTTTTGGCGGGTTTAGTATCTTGGATCCCCGGGGTTCCGAGTTTTCTAGTTCTGTTTCCAGTTTTAGCTCAGGACCCCGAACTTCCGGACTCCCGGGTTTTCTTCGTGGTTTTTGTTTGCTCACCCCGGAACCCCGAGATCCCGGAGTCCCAAGGTGAGCTATTTTTGTAGAGGTGTTTCTTTGAGTAGTGTTTGATGTTGGGTTGATTTTTTTTGCACGGTTAGCTTTGTTTGATGGAATCTTCCCGAAATACTAAGGATCATGAAAAGTTGCCCATCATGATAAAATATCAGTACCAAGGGCAAACATATGCCTCCAAGCTGGAGGATGCAATCCAATGGGTCACAGAAACAAAAATCGGGCACATAGAGCTCGAAGATATACAAAGATAAGTGGAAAACCAGGATGAGATGTAGTGTATAGGAGAATCAAGAGATCTAGTTTGGTAGAGGTGATTGTTTTCCCATAGTCAGTACAGGCACTGGAATTCATAATTAAAGTTGCACAATTTTATAACCCTGATACCAGGCAATGCGTAGATGTTGATGGGAGACCAATGATTGATTTATCGTCGAATATGTTGGCCTTGGTATTTTACATTCCCACTAGGAGGGAAGTATTGGTTGAAGGGGAACACGATGGTGAAAGAGAATGAAACCAGAATATGAGCCGATGCAAGAAAAAAATGAATAAGAAATGGCTTGAGGAGGAGAGAAAGACAGGCTTGAAAGCAAATGAAATTTTGAGGCAGGATTTCAAAGAACCACAAAGGGATCTAATCATAATGCTTAGAAAGGTATTCAACAAACTTGCATGCAGACACTTTCAGCCATAGATGTTCTCATTCATGCTAACAATTTTGGATGGACAACAATATTATGACTCGGCTGAAATTTTGTCAGATAACATCACAGACCAACTTAGAGAAGTGCATAATATGAAGAAATTATTCTTCACATCTTATGTTATTTGTGTTGTAGCTAGATCAGGTCAATTTCTAGGGCTGCAGACCGAGGGAAAATTAGGAGAACAAGAAGGACAAAATATTGTATGGGAATATTATACACAATTGTCGTTGAAAGAATCCAAGTTGCATTACAAGAGAATCAATGATGCATTCTTATTCCCTATTATTATAAGGTTAACAGGTGATACAAGATTTAGGCTAAGAAAGGAGGCGATGGAGCTAGTAAAGAAGTGGGGGTGTTGGTTTATACAAAACTCTCCATCTACTTATTTGAGAGTAAGTGGGTTCATTGGAGAATCATTTTTGCTACCTAGATACTGTAAAGATAGAGTGATTTTGTTGGAGTATGCAAGACAGATGGTGCACCTACAAAATTTACTATCATCAGGACATAAGACAAGGGTTACAGGTGAAGACTTCCCCTTGAATTTATCATACTTTTCATGTCTAGAAAATTCATGTGGCAAAGGCTGCTGAGTAAGAATTGCAAGATCTACAGCTAAAGCCTTTTAATTATTCATGACAATTTTATGATCCATATAATAAATTAAAAGGACTAATGCCAAAGGTATATGAAGGAAACCATCCTACCATGGAGGATTTTTGGGCCAATCTTCAGGATAACTCTGAGGCAAGGGAGAAATATTATCATTGCCTCATTGTTCCACAAATAAGAGATTTTGGTATTTAAACTAATATACCCAAACAATTGCATGATGATGGTATTTTGTTAGATCAGATGCATAAAGAGACATGGGTAGATAAGAGGCCACTCCCTCCAATCAGATAGTCACAACAGGAGGTAGTAGATATTGATACAATTTCTCAAGTGGTGATAGATAGAACAAGAAAGTGGTTAAGTTTGAGGATTAAACCAGCTGCTTCCAAAGGCAAACAAAAGAATATCCCTACTGATAATCCTCAATCTAGGGTACATAAGGAGTATACGAGAAGGACTAGATCAAAGTCATGGAAGAACACCTCTACAGATCTTGATGAGGATGCTAAAATTACTTTGACTACAAAAGAGTTGAAGCAGAAGGTAGCTGAGAGAATCAAAGAAGAAGAATATCTGGTGAAATAGGTAAGCTTGGGGATTACAGTGGGCCTAGGGGCCAAACCACAAGCAGAGATTCATCCTGTTAGGCCTACCATTGAGGGTGTTAAAAAAACAACATAACAACCTTCTCAAGAGGCTCAACCCTCTAGTGCCTAAACTACTCCCACTACAACTGCTACCCCAACTACCACTACTACCACAACAACACCATCAACCACATCAATCATATCTGTTG
Organism: Cryptomeria japonica; assembly: GCF_030272615.1. Lineage (NCBI taxonomy): Eukaryota > Viridiplantae > Streptophyta > Pinopsida > Cupressales > Cupressaceae > Cryptomeria > Cryptomeria japonica. Next base: position 521,308,590 of record NC_081410.1, on the reverse strand, counting down.
CTGCAAATATTTCAACACTACCTCCACCATTGGCTACAACAATTGTTACTCCATCTTCTCTTGCTTCACAAATGCCTGCACCTACAATGACTCATACAACTGAAACAATAACTATTCATAATGTGGAGTCTGACTCAGACCAAGAGGAGACTGAGCCAACACCAAATAAGGTAGAACCAAAGAAGATAAATATAATGACTCCTTCTAGTGCGGAGAAACAAAAGGAGCATGTCGTAAAAAAAGTATCAAAACTTACACATGTAGATCCTATGGATGTAGATGATAAGGGTCTGTAGGGACAACAACATGATGAAGAACATGACGAAAGGTTGGTTCTTACTCCACAATATGCATAAAATTTATTGAAAGATATAGCAGGTGGAGATAAGGAAAAGCAAAGTCAAGAGCCAACGAAGGACTTCAATGAGCAAGTGAGCAAGAAGTTAGAAGAATATCAGCAACAACTTGATATTGATGGCCCTCTGCAAAAAAATGTGTCTCAACAAGTGCTTCAACAACAAAAACAACTTTCTATACTAGTTCTTCCTACTTAGGAAGAGGAGCCCAAGCTCCTCTGGATACATAGGTTGAAGAAGAAGAGAAAAATGAGGAAGAGTCATCACATGAAGCTGGAAGGGTGACTGCACAAATTACAATAGAAGAAGGAAACATAGATGAGGGACCACCATAATGGCTAACCTTCACTTTTGATAAGAAATAGAAAGTAGTGCTGCCTAAACTCACATTGCAACATGCTACTACAGAGGAACCAAAGAAAGCAAAGAAGGCTAAGACAATTCACCATTTGTCTAGAATTGGCTCCGGTGAAGTAAATGTCGATATTATAGCTCCTGTGGAGACTGAAGGAGAGGGCCCTTCGAAATACCAAGTGTTACAGGTCAGGCTATAAAAGCAAACAAAGTGGGGAGAGCTTGATACTTTAGAGTTTGCTACTAGCACCGTAAGGAGTAGAATAGAGAAAGAGTATAATTCCCAACTATAGGTAAAGGCACAGTTAGGTCAACATAAACAATTGCTTGTGGAAATGGGGAAAACTTTGGATTCAAGAATAGATGACACTTTGCCTTCCACACCATTGCTTCCAGAGGGTGATGTCAGAACTTTGATTGAAATAAGGAAATGAGATATCACTACAAAGTCTTGGGCGAAAGAGAATGTTTCAAAGGTAAGACTTTTCCTACAACATACAACATGAATTTATGAAAAGATTCTCAAAACAGAGAAAGAAATAAGAGATTGTTCAACAAATTGGGAAGTAAGAATCAAATACTTTTCCAAGCATTGTAGGAATTTGAATAAAATATTGGCCTTGGGTGAAGAAGTGATTATGAATGAATATTTGCTAGGAGGGGACAATTTTGGTAGTTTACAATCTTGCATTTTTATAATATAATTTAAGATTGAAGTTCTTGAGTATTGTAAGTCAAGATATTGGAGGCACATGTTCCTCTTTTGATATCACTTGGTAAATATGATAATTTTGTGAAGAATCTATTAGGGGCATATGGTCATGACATTTTGAAAGACGGACATCTGAAGGAAGGTGTAGTGTTGGGTCAATGGGATCTGTATGCGGCCCATAATTTTGCACCTACAATGGAGTGTAATTCAGTGTTAATAGATAGATACTCATTTTTTACTTCTCAGTGTATACATGCGGAAGGAGTAATTGATAAGTTGGTTAGTAGATGGGAGCCGGCAAAGCAAATTTTGAAGAAGTTTGTGTTCAAGGTTTCGTATGTTGTTGATCCTCCTGTAGATACAGTTGCATGTTTTATTAGTAACTACAAGAGCTATAAAAAGAAGTGAAGGATGAACATATAGTTACCACACATGCAATTTTGAGAGCTTTTTGAAGACATTTTTGGTTGCCGGCAAAGCTGACAGTTCAACCACTATGCAACATCGACTTCAGTTTTTGGGCAAATTTTGCATGGCTGTAATGGCCAATTTCAGGAACGTACGTTTCGTTGTGATAGTTAATTAGTAGTTTCACTAGAGTTTAAGGTAGAGACTTGCATGTCAACTATGACTCCTTGCTTTTGTAGCACTTAATTTAGATAGCTTTAATTCCTACAATTTAGGACATCAAACTCTATAAATTAGAGATTTTGATTCATTGTAATGTTCCACAAATTGATGATATGAGGTTCATCTTTAGAGATTTTGTTAGAGATTTTATGCAAATTTTTATAGGTTTAGAATATTTTGTGATACTCTTTGAATTTTAATACAAAAAAATAGCTTGTGGATTGCTTGATCGGCTTGTGTGTTCTATATGGTTGTGTTCTTTGTGATCTAGTAACTTGTATCATTTGAAACAACAACTAGTTCTTTTGGATGTTTTATTATTTTATGAATCATATTGCACATGTAAATGGTATATGAGGATTGAATTGATAGGGTAATTATTAGTTGGGTGATATTCATTTTCGTTGGTGTGTGAAGTTGTCTGACTTCATATACTTTCTGGAGCTCATTATTTGAATGTTGATTTAGTGATATTGATAATATTTGAATTACAAAATTCTAACTGTGTGGATCATTCAGTTGTTATTGTATCGATTTCATTGTTATTTCCTTGTTCCCCTGATCTATCTTTTTCTGTTTATTTTGAGATAATCTAAATAAAAAAATACAAAAAAAAAAGTAATAGGTGAAGTTGTTTCAACCAGCAGGCCCCTTGACAGGTACAATCACATTAGCCACTAAGCTATCCATCACCGTCGAGACCCGACTATAGAGACCTTGGAGTAGTTAGTTTCTCAAAACATACTTCTTTTTAGGAGAGGTGGTGAGTGTTCACATTAACTACCTGACTGTTGGTGAGTGTGTCAAAACACCCGTAAACAAGAAGCTTTACTGCTTGAGGAGATCTGGGATGACAACTAGAACTGGAGGTGTTATCTTTAAGAAGAAGAGTGATATTTGATGGAAGTAACTATGCTATATGGAAGAACCAGATGGAAGTGCACTTGAGATGTCTTGGATAAGATTACTAGAAGGTTACAAAGAATGCCTATTCTACTCCTCTAAATGGATCGGTTACTGCTGATGAGATCAAGGAAGCTAAACATAACATTAGATTGAATGAAGCATTGTCGAGTGCCCTGATTGATTCAAAGATGACAAATGAAATGGGACTTCAGACCACACATGAGATTTGGGAGAAGCTTGAGACCCTATATGAAGGAGATAAACAAGTCAAAGTTGCTAAGTTGCAGAGTTTGAAAGGAAAACATGAGATGTTGAAGATGGGAGAAGATGAGAACATAAATACCTTTATGGCTAAGGTGAATGACCTTGTCCTAGGTATTACATGTGTTTGTTGAACCCTTGAAGAAGATGAAATTGTTGCTAAGGTGTTGAGATCTTTTCCTCTTGCTTACAAACATAAGGTAGCTACTAATTATGAGATCCAGAGTGTGACTACTGTGACAAGAGATATGTTGGTTGGAAATATTGTTGCATTTGAGATGAGCAAATTTGTTGAATCACATGGAAAGTTTGAGATAGCATTTAGAGCATCTGTATCCAGTAAACAAAAGTATGAACTTGAAGAATGCAAAATATCTAGATATGAAAGAGAAAGAAGAGATATGGAAGAGCAAGAAATAGAACTGGATGAGCTTGAAGAATTAATTGCCCAGAGATTACCTAAAGGAGTTGGTAAGTATGATGGAAATTTGCCCTTGAAATTTTTCTCTTGTAGTAAGGTAGGACATTTTTCTTCTAGGTGCTCAGAGAGAATGGCTAAGTATTATAGGCATGATAAATTTGATAAGCATGACATAAATGATAGATATGAGAAGCATGAGAAGTATGATAATCCTCACAAGTCTAACCAGAAGTATAAAAAATCAGAAGAATTATTGTTATGCTACCGATGAAGGTTTTACAGATGAAGAATCAGAAGGAGATGGAGTTGTGTTTCTTTCTATTAAGGAAGATGGATCGATACTTGTTGATTCCATTAGCTGCACTATTGAGGAGAAAGCTTTAGCTGCTAAAGTTGAAGAGAGAGATGCATGGGTGATTGAAAGCAGTTGTTCACATCATATGACCGGTATTAAAAGGAAATTTGTGAGTATGGAAAGGTATGATGGTGGAATAGTAAGATTTGGAGATGAAAAAGCCTGTGTGATTCATGGTAGAGGTTCTATTTCCTTTGATGGTAAGCATAATACCGACGATGTTCTATATGTTGAAGGTTTGAAGCATAATATTTTGAGTGTTGGATAGATGGTTGAAAAAGGTTATGATTTACAATTCAAGAATGGAAAATGCAAGATCCTAAATTGCCTCCAGTATAGATATTATATCTAGAACTAAGACTAAAGGTAATATTTTTCATTTGAATGTTGGTGAGAAAGTTTCTTGATTGCTCAGATTGATGAAAGTTGGTTGTGACATAGGATAATGTGTCATGTTAACTTTGATTCAATGATTAAGGTCAGTTCTACACAGGTTGTTAGAGATCTACCTAAGATTGTTAAGCTCGCTAATCCAGTATGTAAAGAATGACAATTGGGTAAGCAAACAAGAATTTATTTCAAGAGCAAACAGTATACATCTGATGGATTGCTAGATCTTGTGCATACTGACCTATGTAGACCTACAAATGTTAGAAGTGTGCAGGGAGACAGATATTTTATGTTGCTAATTGATGATTATTCCAAGATGATGTGGGTTGTCTTTTTGAAGGAAAAATCTAAAGCATTAGACAAGTTTATGATAGTATGATGAAAGAATAAGTATCTGGTCAACTACCGAGAGGGGGGGGGGGGTGAATCAGTAGATAGAAAAATTGATACAAACTTCACCAATCTCAAAAAATCTCTCAAAGTAAACTTAGAATAATATCTCTGTCAAGATAAAAACTCATAAGATAAACTGGTTGACTGTTATAACAAATTAATAATAGACAACTTCTTCATTTCTCAATGCTTCTGGTTATCATGACTTATCAAAATAATTAAGTAGTTAAGTAAATCAACCATGAAAACATAACCACAAAAACATTCACCACTTGACACAAATATTTTTGATGTGGAAACCAAAATAGGTAAAAACCACGGTGAGATGAGACTCACAAGATAACTATCTGAACTCTTCTGAAGTTTACAAAAAGTCTTGTTAAGAACTGATCCTGTTAGGAATCACCCGGTTAAGGGATTGAATACAAATTCCTTGTTAGAAGCAATACCCTATAAGGAGCAACCTTGGTAGAGGATTTGAAAATCCAAGCTAATGGATCACCTTGTTAGAGGATTTGAATAACACCAAGCTTGTTAGAGCTTACCTGGTTTGGGGATTTCAATTCTGTTGTAATTGTTAGAAAACAATAGGAGTTTGTTGATATGTCTAAATAACACTACACTTGCTTGATCAGATCCATTTCATGCTCTTATCTGCCTTTACTTAAACTGCAGATACATCATCTGGTTTGACAACCACACACTCAACTAATCTGTGCTCACTCTTTGCCAACTCATTAAACTAAACAACTTTGTTGACCTTATAAATAAATCAATCAGGTCGGTAACACAACAAAAACCTAATTCTCATATAGATTACAAACAAATCGGTTCAAGTATGACTGTTGGATTACATAGCAATATCTGCACATCAATCAAGAAAACCTTGATCGCTCCTTGATCATCGCTTCATCGAACTTAGTAACTCATCACGTGCTTTGCATTAGATGCAATACATTTTCTCATTTCCTAGTCAAAAAACATTACAATAACTCACCAAAATCTCTTGGAATTGTCTTCATACAATAATCATACATGTTATAATCAGTACTGCTCATCATCAGATCATAAACCAATATAACCAATTCACCAGACTTAATCAGTTAGGGTTTATAAAAAACAACAGGTAGGGTTTACCAGTTACATTAATAGATAAGGTTTACATTGGTTAGCGGTTCACTCCACAAATTCTTCCTACCGATTACAGTAACAATATTACAACAATATCATTACCGCTTAATTGACATCAATGACAACATAACATTATTGGCATTGTGTTGTCATTTATGTCAATCAGTATGTGAGATGTATGTGCAACACTGTCAAGATGGGAAGTGTGTTGCCCATCAACAAACACATTTACCGGTATCTGCATTAATGATAATTAACATGTTATGTCAACTGGTGAAACATTTGAGAAGAGACAAGGAAGATAAGGTTCTCACCTAATAAAGATGGAGTTCACTGAAGGTTGATGACAGGGTGTCATCAAGAGTGGTTACCAGTATGAAAGCCCACCAGTAATATGGACAAGGTGCAGGTGCAGAAGACTCCTATGTGATGAGAATGGGCATGTCTTGGGTTGTCATATCTAAAGACCAATCTGAGTGTTCCACCAGTAGAGTGTGAGACACCAACAGAACAATGAAGAGCAGACACAAGGGTTACACCGACAGATTAGAAAATCTCATGACAAGAAGGACAACCAGAAAGGTGGTTAATGATGGTAGGGTTGGTGAACCGGTATGGGCGTACCAATTATTTGTGTGATCAGTGACTAGGCATGAACTAATAGAGTAATGTGATGAGGTGGATACCGATAGTGATGCCACGTGAATATGAAGTGGCAAACTTGCATGAAGTTGTAGATGAAACATGTACAGGTCCGTTGAAGTGGGGACGATGAGGTAGTTGTGATTGGTTCAACTTTAAAGGAGACTGCGAAGCTCAAGGTGAAGTAGTAGAAGTGCGCGGCTCGAGACTGAATGGACAAGAGAGGATCGAGGATAGTTTGATCGAGCAGACCAGAGTAGTTGAAGTAACCCATCTTGCCATTAATGGCGAATGACTAAGATGTATGCCGACAGATTGTTTGCAGGTTGCTAAAGAAGGAAGGCATGTTTTGGAAGGCACATTGATGGTGGACTTGTGCAGATGGATGTCAGGAAGATCAAATCAAGCAAGATTTGATTGGATTTGGTTTTCCTCGAGGATGGTGAGGAAACCCTAACCGCCTGGATTTTGAATTAGGCATTGGTGGGAAAACTTGGCTATAAGTATGAAGGCCAACGCGATTGTTTGGTGCTATTGGAGAGAAGAATATTATGGTACTGCAAAGTCTGACACTTATGCAAGTAAGAGCAAAAATAGCCAAGTGCTCAACGAGTATCTAAGAAGAGAGTAAGAGTGAGGGAGAATTAAGTTGAAGTGTTCAATCGGTAGAAGAGCAGAAATGGTAGTGTCCATATTGGCAGAGAAAAGGTGAAGGAAGTTGTAGAGTAGGCAGGCATATAACTGACTAAGTATATTACTAGTGGAAAGCAGCAGAGAGCTGAAGAAATTGAGAATCAGTAGAGAGAAAGGTGAACTGGTAAGTGGCAACAGTGAGAAGAGAGAATAATGAGTAAGAAGAGAAGATCCAACAGGATAGTGACTAAGTTGGTGAAGATTCAGTTAGAGTGAATAGAGAATTGGTAAGGCTGAGGAGATACCTTACCGATAGGGGAGATTGTATTGAGTTGTTACAATATCCACTTGTAGCTAGATAACTACTTTTGTAATTGAAGTTTACATTATGAACACTGAGTTTAGCTTAATGCAGGGGTTGTAGCTCCTTGGGTTGGTGCCCTAAAGACAGGGGTTGGTGCTCCTTTGGGTTGTAGCCCATAAATCAGGTAGGGGTTGGTGCTCCTTGGGTTGGTGCCCTAAACTTTGTAATAGTATTTTCATTGTGAATCTGGATTGGAGCAGTAGACTCCAACAACATTACTCACCGAGGTTTTTCCCATCTTGGGTTTTCCTCATACATCCTGGTGTTATGAGATGCCTCTTTGTGTGTGATTGTTTTGAGTTGGTCTCCTCTCTAACTAGTATGTCTCCATTGTGTTAGATCCCATAACCGGTATACACACATAAGTTAGTTAAGGGTAAAAGATTAAGAACCACTAATTCACCCCCCTCTCAGTGGTGCATTGTGTCTAACAAACATATCATTAATGCAATCATCATGTAAATACCAATAATCTCCCCCTTTGGCATTGATGGTAATACAAATATCAATACCATTGATTGTTGCATGATTATGAATAGGAATCCTGGTTTACATTACCAAGTATTCACCATGCTCTCCATGTCTTCAGCTTGTTGATGGTTCTCCTTCCCATAATCACATAATTCTTCTCCCCCTTTGACAGCAATGCCAAATTGAAAGTAAAACATTTAATGTCAAATTTTGCTGTGCATCAACAACATTCTTCAACTTGATGCTCACCCTATGGAATAAATCCACTTCTACACCAATCCTTTTGTAAAATTCTGCAAGTAGCTCTGAGACTGATGTAATCTACATCATACTTAATTGACTTCATGAAGAGGGATAACCCCTAACTGACTTCTAAGATACTCAAAAGTAGTCTTAGGAAGAGGTTTAGTAAAAATATCTACAAGTTGCTCCTTCGTAGAAACATGCTCCAAGATCACATCTTTTGTAATACCCCGCTAGGAACCCCGAAGGAAAACCCACAAACAAGGGTGAAACAATTTTATTTTTTTAAAGTATAAACATCATAAGTGCATTTACACAACACGCATGATAACACAAGCGGAAGACTTACACCAGAATTCCTTAAGGGTTACCAACAAAGAATTAACTTCTAAGATAAATTCCACAATAACCATAAATCCAAATATACATCATTAACTCAAAGATCACAAGAAGCCATAAGAAAATAAAGGTACACCATTGAAAGATTGAAAGGATACAATATAATTCCACTTCAATAGCATGTACAAATATCATAAAGGAAACTGATAAAAACATCCCAACATAGGATTACATTTCTCTTCCCATACATAACTTCTCAATATACATATAAAGATACATCTCAACCCAAATACAAGGTTACATAAGATCAATATTACAATAACCACATAGGTCTCCAAATAACAATAATCTCCAAACATGAGATGAATCATGAGCCAAGAACCACAGGAACACCTGCGAAGCCAATCCTCACATGAAGGTACAAATTCGAACATTCGATGGGAAGTGGCACTACCACTCGACCATGTAATTCCCAAAATAGAATCACCCCACTGTGCTAGGAGATAGCTGAGGACCCTCAAACAAGCATAAGCATGACATCGTCAACAAAACAATATGATGCCATGACTCCACAAAAACTAGGTGACTCAACATCATAAACACACAAGTGAACCAAATGAGAGAGTGCCATCGCATAACTTGATGGTTACCTCGGTAGACTCTCCTAGGTCCCGACTCTCTGTCCTAGTAACCTCTCTCGAACCTCCGGCTCCAACTAAGTCTCTTGCAGACCCTTCTAGCCTTTTGTGAAGACAAGGTGGTCAGTTTTCCATTCCAAGACTTCTCACAACATTATGAACCCTATACGAGCACACACCTATGTGTGAGGTAAAATTATCTTCATTAATGTTATGAACTACCCACCTAATCAATTAATTAGATTATCACTTATTATTTGAATTTCGCATGGCAACCTGCTCAAAAGCCACTCTCTCAAAGGACACTAAATAGACAAGGTCACTCCCCGAGGACCCTATGGTGAAGCAGACAACATAACACCACTATCAGAAACAAGTGGTCAAACAAGAACATACTGACTCTTGGCTAACCATAAGGCAAAGACACTACATGGTTACGAAAATGAAGCCAACATATATCACTTGGTCAAAGGTACCAAATATGCCACCACAGGACGACTAAACCATAGACCAGAAATAACACATTATACACTCGCAAGGACAATGAATTTCACTAAGTCTACACTCAGACAATCTTTGAGAAAAACAACATCATAAGCACTTGCAACATCATTGATTGGAAATTAAATAAAACACTCTTTTTCAGCAGTCACATCTAATCAATTTCCAAATCAATATTCCATCGGGAATGAAATCCACATTAAATACTGAACCAGTTAAACATGAATTCCTAACAAGTATTTAATTTAGTTCCAGAATATAACCAAATTAACCAATTTGAATTCCTAATTCATGCCTTGATTTCCATTGATAAATTTATTAACCACATGAAAATTCACCATTTCATTTAGCACCAAAACCACTTCACAAAATAAATTTCATTTATTAAAAATTAACTTCATTGCACTAACCGGTTTGAACCGATAAAGGAACATGGTAACATGGGGTTCAAACCAACCCGCAACAGTGGCGCTGCCAGGGGCCGCAGGCACTACCTATCAGTAGTACTGCTAACGACTAGTAGTAGGCACTATCGACCGGTAGTGCTATTGCCGACCGGTAGCACTGCTACCAACCAGTAGTACTTCTACCTACTGGTAGTGATGCTTCCATCGGTAGTAGTAGCTACCGACCTGCAGATCGGTAGCACTGCTACCGCGTAGTAGTATTGCTATCTGTGGGCAGCAGAGAATACCGACTCGTGTGGTGGGACTAGCCCGTCATGAGGTGAGGTAAGGTCAACAATCAAAATAAATAAAATACATGCCTCCAAGGAATTAAAATCAACACTCCACTCAATCGTTTAAACATGAAAATGATTCATTTCCGGAACATTTCATGGGCACACACATACATAGTGCCAAATCCAATTTTCAAATGGAAATTTACCAAATAAGGCAAATGGTTAAATAAAATCCCATGGAAACCCCAAATCTTGGAAAACAAGATACTAGAAAGCACACATCAAGCTAAATCTAGTTCATTCTTTCCAAATAGAAGAGGTAAAACAAGAAATTGATTTTCAAGAACAAACACACAATAGATAGAGAAATGAACCATTTCTTTCCTAAATGCAACCATATGATACATATTTCACAAAAGCAACAACAATAAACACTCTTTCTTCCATTCCAATCATTCCACAAGCATCTACAGGAAGATTGCATAATTTCCACATGAAGGAAGCAAACTGAAAATTTCAAACAACAAATTCAAAACAAGAAGAGAACCTCCAACCTTGAAGCAATAGCAAGCAAAGAGATGAAGAATTTTTCAGTCTTGCAAACCAGGTTGAATTTCCAGTTCCTCCAGGAAGTTTTCCAGAATTTCTCTCCAAAAATCCCTCTCTTCCCTCTTCCATGAATCCCCAGAATAGCATGAAAATTCTCTTTTAACCTAAACTTTCTAGGTTAAAAGTTTCCCAACCAATTAGATTTAAATATTTAAAAAGTAAAAACAATCAGATTCACTCCTTTTTCAAAATAATTCTTTTCCAACAATTAAAATGAAAAAGTCAAATGGAAAGGTAAAAGGGAAAGCTTTTATTAATTTCTATTACCAAAAATACTTTCTTTCAACAAAATCATTTAACATTTAAATGGCTAGGTAATTATTTATTTCCTTACACAAAATATATTAATGCCACTTTACACAATAAAATAAGCCATTTAACCATTTAATCTAGCTATTCATCATTTAATTAAATCAATAATCACAAAGAATAATAATCGACTAATTACGCCAACATAATATAGCATCATCCATTTAAATAAATAACCATTTAAATAAATGGAAACACGCAAAACCAAGAATGATCAAATGATGACTCTCAAATGACCAAACCAAGGCACCATGACTCGCATAACAGCCTAACGGGAAAGACAACCGACTGACAACACTCACACGAGTGTGACTATGGGTCAAGCTAGGGTACAACAACTATCTCCTTCACTCCCATCGGATATAAAAAGGCATGCTCAGACCTGTGAAACCAGGTGGAGTCAATACCCCATACCTACTCGGTACTAGTACCTGCAATGTTTTTCACTAAAGAAGCACACGTGCATATAGACCAATATATATATATAGACACAACATGCACACCAATGAAGGAGAATCATGATGTTCCCTGTCTCACCGGAGTGAGTGAAGGAAAATCATCCCCTCGCATCCCAATGCACTTGCAAACACGCAACTTATAAATAACGCATCGCAATATAAGGTAAAAGTGTCAGTCTATGATAATGATCCATAAAACAAAATTAAACATAAGCACTACGATATTGCATAACATCATACACCACAAATCCAGATAAAGCATGAAATAACATCGCATAACATTCGAATCAATATACAAAAATGTTCCACTGAATAGTCACTGAAGTCAATCAAAATATATAAAAAGAGGCTAATCGAGGAGGGGTACTACATCTTTACTCTGTACTTTTTCCCTCAAGAAATGATAGTTCAATTCAATATGCTTGGTTCGTGCATGCAAAACAGTTGTCTTGGAAATATTTATGGCACTTGTATTATCACATAAATTTTTTATAGGTTCTAAAATCTTCATCTTAAAAACTTCCAAAATGTGCCTCATCCATATAGCCTGTGTACAATTCATGTAAGCTGCAACATACTTAGATTCAATAGTAGATTGTAAAGTACAACTCTGCTTCTTACTACTCCATGAAACAAGTCTTCCTCCAATAAATAATGCTCCACCGGTTGTGCTTTTTCGGTCATCAACATTTCCTACCCAATCTGCATCTGTGTACACCTTCAAATCAAAATTTCCTCCATATGGTTACCATAACCCATAATCAATAGTACCTTTCAGATATCTAAAAATTCTTTTGGTTGCGATCAGATGTGTTTCCTTAGGATTCTTCTAGAATCTAGCAACTATGCCAACTGCATGAGCTATGTCCGGTCTGTTGTGAACAACATAGTGCAATTTCCCAATCATTGACCTGTATTCCTTCTCATCGACATATTTGGACTCATCTTCCTTAAACAAATTACAACCTGTAACCATAGGTGTCCCAACTGGTTTACAATCACTCGTGCCAAATGTCTTCAAGACCTCTTTCACATACTTAGACTGTGTGATGAAAATACCATTCTTCATTTGTTGTATTTGCAAGCCAATGAATTTTTTTATTTCTCCAACTAAAGACATTTCAAACTCATTTTTCATTTCATCTGCAAAACTATTACTCAAGTCATCATTACCTCCAAATATGATATCATCAAAAAATACTTCGCTGACTAGTATTTTATCTCCTTCAGATTTGAGATAAATGTTACTATCATCACTGGTTCTCAAAAAGCCTATCTTCATCAGATGTGTATGAAGCCTTTCATACCATGCTCTCAGTGCCTTCTTTAATCCTTATAAAGATTTATGAAATCCACATACCATGACTTTCTTATCAGTTAGAACATAACCATCTAGCTGCTCAATGTATACTTCTTCTTCTAGTATCCCATTCAAAAATGCAGACTTAACATCCATCTGGTATACCTTGAATTTCTTGTGTGCTGCAAATGCAAGTAAAGTTCTGACACCTTCCAGTCTTACCACTGGTGCAAAAGTCTCACCATAGTCTTCTCCTTCCTCTTGTGCATAACCTTTTCAAACCAACCTAGCTTTGTTGCGAACTACAACACCATCTTCATTCAACTTGTTCCTTAATACCCACTTAGTACCTATCACATTTTTAGTTACTGGTCGGGGTACTAGGGTCCATGTGTTGTTCTTCTCAATTTGATCTAATTCCTCCTCCATAGCTTTCACCCAATGATCATCACCAAATGCTTCCTTAGCAGTTCTTGGTTCAATAGTGGAGATCATGCAAGAATTCTCTTTGATTTTTCTTCTAGTTAGTACTCCAACATCCTTATCCCCAATAATCTATTCAGGATTGTGATTCAGTCTAACATATCTTGAAATGACATGATCATTATCTTCAGGTTCAAGTTCTTCATTATCATCATCTTCTTCTAAATTTATCTGTTTCGGTTGAACTGGTACATCAATATTTGCTTTGTCGGTTTCAGATTTCACAGTTTTTGGTTCCAAAAACAAAATGCAAGGATCTTCATCCTTTTTCTCCAAACTGGTTTCCTCTGAGACTTTAGGATTTTCATCTACTCGAACATCAACACTCTCAATAATTCTCTATGTCCAATTGTTAAAACACTTGTAGGTCTTACTCTTGGTGGAATAGCCAAGAAATATACCTTCATCACTTTTAGCCTCAAATTTGGTAATATAATCACCTCTCTTAATAAAACATTTGCTTCCAAATATTCTGAAATAACTAACATCAGGTGATCTACTATACCAATATTCATAAGGAGTCTTGTCCTTACCTCTCTTTACCAAAATCTTGTTCATAGTGTAGACAACTGTACTGACAGCTTCTCTCCAGAGATTTTTCTCTATACCTCCTTGTATCAACATCGTCCTAGCAACTTCAACAACTAACCAATTGTTTCTCTCTGCGATACCATTTTGCTATGGTGTCCTAGGTGTTCACATCATGTGAACCGGCATGAGCCTTATGTGAACCGGCATGAAGACATAATGATATTGTATGTTGTCATTGATGTCAATATGAGACATAGTGTGAACTAGCACATGTGATAAGTGAAGAGAGAGGAATCGACATATGTGTGAACTGGTTTATATGCCAAAGTGAAGCAGCATATGTGTTCAAAGTGAACCGGCATGTAGTTATGGGAACCGGCACATGGAAGCACTGTATGACTACCGATTGGTAGGAAGCTTCCACTTCGGGGTTTCCGATTGGAGTACCTCAAGTCTGTGTGACTCAATCGGTGATCATTGTGTGATGAGTTAGCAGTATAATGGAGGATAGACCGTGTTGCCACGTAAGCTCTATGTGCGTGAAGGATCTTGCATGAAGATGACTATTCTTATCTACCTCAGGAATGTGTGAAGTCTGTCAAACGGTGATAACGCATGATGGGTTATCAGCCGCCATGAAAACAGTGGATAATGGACAATGGAGAATGTCTTGAGATTGATTCAAGACTGGTGCATTTAATGCAGTACGATTCAATGGTCAGGATCGAACCGTTTGAATTGCTCAACCTAATAGGTTTAGGGTTTAGGGTTTTTGCTACCGACCTGTATGTTTCCTATAAGGTCGATGTTGGGTTTCTGTCTAAGGTTGTTGGCAAAAGTTGTGAATGTGTATCCAAGGAAAGTGATACGTGATTCTTGCCAGACCAAAGGAGAGGAGAGATACCTGCAAAGTGAATGTGCAGAAGGAAAAGAGGAGCCTAAACGGATCTGCATTAGCATTGAGTTTTGTTAATAGATCATTGTAATACCTATTGATCCCTAACCACTTCAATAGTTGTAAAATCCCCTAACAGGGTAGCCTTAACTGGCTTGACTCAAAATCCCTTAAATCGGGTGGTCTTAACTGGCTTGTTTCAAATCCCTTAATCGGGTAATTCGAGGCTAATGAGTTCTGAGAAGCTAGAGAAGCTTAGGAGATCCTTTCAGCTATTGAGTTCTTAAAATCCTCTAACAAGGTGACCCTATCAGGTTTAACCCTTAACCGGGTATCCCTTAATCGGGTGATCCTTAACAGGATCGGTTCCTACCAGAACCTATTGTAATGTCCTTAACCAGGCAAGGCTCCTAATAGAGCGGACTTCTAAAGAGTTCAAAAAGTAACTTGTGGGTATTCATCCCCACCGTGGTTTTTCCCAGTTGGGTTTCCACGTGAAAAATATGTGTGTCATGTGTAATGCTTTTGTCTTGTGATGCTCTGTTTTATCTGTTAAGCACATGAAGGTTCTATGTTTTATGCCTGTCTATAAAACATATTGAACTCACTATTGTGAATATTTGATGGTTAAGTTTACTAGTTTATGCATGAGAATATAATGATAATGTGGTATTGAGCTAAGAGAAAAGCTTATTGAGTGACCGGTTCATGACTGATTGAGCTATACTGGATGTTATCGATTGCACTCTATTTTACCGGTATCCCTGTTTATCAGTCATTTGGAGTATTTGCTATCAAAATAGTTTTGGACTGTATTTATGTTTGTACTGATTCACCCCCCCCCTCTCAGTACCAGTTTGGTACTAGTGGTTCATCATTGAGTTATCACTAGGTGTAGAAAGTTGTCGTTTGATACCATTTTCTTCACAATACCTAGTGAATTCCTCAAGTAAATTCATCGCCCTGATCTGTCCTCAGACACTTTATCTTCTTACCTCTCTCTTTCTCAGCTAAGGCCCTGAATGCCTTGAACTTACCAAAAGATTCAGTCTTATCCTTCAAGAATGTGACCCACATCATCCTTGAGTAATCATCAGTGAAGATCATAAAATATATGTCACCTTACTTTTTGTTCTTATTGGTCCACAAAGATCTGTATGAACCAAATCTAACAAATATTTCACTGAAAAAGATTTGCTCTTGAAAGTTAAGGATGTCATCTTTCCCAATTGACATTCTTTGCATAGAGCATTAACCGGTTTGTCTAACTGAGGCAAACCTCTCACTGACTTGTACTTACTCACTTTAACAATGTTATCAAAGTTTATATGACAAAATCTCCTATGTCAAAGCCAACTATCATCTATCTTTGCAATTAAACAGTTTCTGACTTTAGGATTAAGGTGAAATAATTTACCTTTAGTTTGCTTCCTGGTTGCAATCAGTTCACCTTTATTGCCGTAGATTTTGCACATACCATTTTTAAACTCTAATGGGTATCCTCTATCATTGAGTTGTGCCACACTTAAAAAGATTATGCTTTAGACCTTCAACCCAATAGATATCATTTGCACTACTCTTTCCATTAAGAGAAATAGTTCCCTTACCTTAATCCATGCAGGGTGAGTCATTACCAAATCTTACAACTTTGCCATCAAATTCCTTTAGAGAAATAAATTTGCTTTGATCAACGGTCATGTGATGTGAACAACCGCTATCAATGATCCAATCATTAGAGTTATCCATCCTGGATACTAATGTCTTATGATCTGACATCTCTTCTTTAATGGCTACAAATATAATGTCTTCATTAACATCACCATCAGATTCCTCATCAGTGATACCACCATCAACAACAATAAGATAATCTCTTTTGCCTTTACCCTTGTACTTCTTGAATTTCTCTCGTTTATGCTCAGTATCACCATTAGGATAGTTAGAAGCAATGTGTCCAATCTTGTTGCATGCAAAACATTTCAAAGGTAATTTGCCTCTATATTTACTTGTACCTCTAGGCAACCACTTGGCCAACAATACTTCAAGCTCAACTAAATTGTCTTAATCATCAACTTCTCTGCTGGATCTGGATTCATAACTATGACTAGCATCTCTACTTTTCCTCATAGATGGGTTAGAAACAAAAGCTCGAAATGCAGACTCAGATTTCTATACACTACCATCATAACCATTTAATTCAAAAGCAATAAGATTCCCAATGATGGAGTCAAGAGTTACTTTAGTTTTGTCAATGGACTTCAGATCCTGAATAGCTACAACTCGGATAGCATAGACTAGTAGCAGGGTTCTCAGTACCTTATTGATCACTGTGGAATCTTCCACTTTACCTCGTGCACTCTTAATTTCACCAACTATCTCTTTTATCCTTTGACCATACTCCTGGATATTCTCACCTTCAGCCATCTGCATGTCATCAAACTTTCCTCTTATACTCTCTTCTTTAGCAATCTTAACATGTTCATCACCACTATAAATCTCTTCAAGTTTTTTCCATACCTCATATGCACTTTCAAGACCATGAACTGATAATAGCCTCCAATGCTTGATGATTTTATTGTTGCTCTTTATTTTGATCATCAGTCAACATCCCACTAGGTGCAACATACTTAGTATCGACATGTTCCCAATACTGGCTTCCCAGACTCTTGATATAAATTTTCATTCTGTCACTCCATATCCTGTAGTTCTCTCTATTAAACTTTGGACCTTCTTTCTTCATCATGATCGGCAAGATCTTTACCTAAATCTGTTAGGCTTAGACCTTAGAGGACCTGATATGCTCTGATATCAATTGATGGTATGATGAAAGAATAAGTATCCAATCAACTACTGAGAGGGGGGGTGAAACAGTAGATAAAAACTGATACAAACCTCACCAATCTCTCAAAGTAAACTTAGAATAATACCTTTGTCAAGATAAAAACTCATAAGATAAACTGGTTGACTGTTACAACAAATTAACAGTAGACAACTTCTTCATTTCTCAATGCTTCCGGTTATCATGACTTATCACAATAGTTAACTAGTTAAGTAAATCAACCATGACAACATAACCACAAAAACATTCACCACTTGACATAAATATTTTTGACGTGGAAACCAAAATAGGTAAAAACCACAGCGAGATGAGACTCACGAGATAACTATCTGAACTCTTCTGAAGTTTGCCCTATTAGGAGCCCAGCCTGTTAAAGCGTCACAAAAAGTCATGTTAAGAACTGATCTTGTTAGGAATCACCCGGTTAAGGGATTGCCTACAAATGCCTTTTTACAAGCAATGCCATGTAAGGAGTAACCTTGGTAGAGGATTTGAAAATCCAAGCTAATGGATCACCTTGTTAGAGGATTTGAATAACACCAAGCTTGTTAGAGCTTACCCGGTTAGGGGATTTCAATCCTACTATAATTGTTAGAAAATAATAAGTTTGTTGATCTGTCTAAATAGCACTACACTTGCTTGATCAGATCCATTTCATGCTCCTATCTGCCTTTACTCAAACTGTAGATACATCATCCATTTCGGAAACCACACACTCAACTGATATTTGCTCACTCCTTGCCAACTCATTAAACTAAACAACTTCATCGACCTTATAAACAAATCAATCAGGTCAGTAACACAACAAAAACCTAATTCTCATAGAGATTACAAACAAATCGGTTCAAGTATGACTATTGTATTACATAGCAATCTCTGCACATCAATCAAGAAAACTTTGATGGCTCCTTGATCAACGCTTCATCTAACTTAGTAACTCATCACGCGCTTTGCATTAGATGCAATATATTTGCTCATTTCCTAGACAAAAACCATTACAACAACTCGCCAAAATCTCTTGGAATTGTCTTCATATAATAATCATACATGTCATCATCATTATCTCTCATCACCAGATCATAAACCAATATAACCAATTCACCAGACAATCGGTTAGGGTTTATCAAAAACAAAAGGTAGGGTTTACCGGT
Organism: Cryptomeria japonica; assembly: GCF_030272615.1. Taxonomy (NCBI): domain Eukaryota; kingdom Viridiplantae; phylum Streptophyta; class Pinopsida; order Cupressales; family Cupressaceae; genus Cryptomeria; species Cryptomeria japonica. The sequence goes on along the minus strand of NC_081410.1, from coordinate 521,289,596 downwards.
TACATCAATAGACAAGGTTTACACCGGTTACCTGATCACTCCACAAATTCTTCCTACTGGTTACAGTAACAATATTACAACAATATCAACAATATCACTACCGGTTAAGTGACATCAATGACAACATAACATATCATAAATGCAATCTTCATGCAAATGCCAACAGTTCAAGATATTCAAAGCAAAAGTTGAAACTGAGTTAGGATTGAAGGTGAAATGTCTAAGATCTGACAGAGGTGGTGAATTTCATTCTTGGTGATTTTAATTCATCCTATGAGAAGCATGGGATTAGAAGATAATTATCTGCTCCTAGAACCCCTCAGCATAATGGAGTTATTGAAAGGAAGAACATGACTATCTTGGATGCTGCAAGGACTATGTTGATTGAAGGAAATGTTCTGAAGACCTATTGGAGAGAAGCTATTAGCACTGTTGTTTACACATTCAACTGAGTTCATATTAAAAGTGATACCGGTAAGCCTCCTTATGAGCTATGGTTTGGTCATGTTCCTACTGTGAGATATTTCAAAATATTTATTTCTCAAATTTTATATCAAGAGAGATGACGACATAGGAAAGTTTGATAAAAGAAGTGATGAATGAATTTTCTTGGGTTATTCTAGAAAGAGAAAATCTTACCGGTGTTACAATAAGAGATTAAGAAAGATAGTGGAAAGTGCAAATGTGAAGGCAGATGAGAACCTTGGAAAAGAAATCAGAGCTTGTGGATATGATAATGGTCAGCACATTGTTCTGAATCCTATTCAGATTGAAGAATTGAAGCAAAATGATCTGGTAGAGATAGTCAATCTGGATGTTTCTACTGTAGGTGGAGAGGTTCAAGAGCCTAAAAATCAGAACAATCAGAAGACTATAAGGTATGTAAGATTGAATCATTCAGAATACTAGATTGTTGGTGATAAAAATAAAGGTGTGATGACTAGAAAAAGGCTAGTTGCTAAAGAGGTATGTTTGATTTCTAAAGTTAAACCTAAAGATGTTGTTGAAGCTTGCAAGGATGAAAAATGTATGAGAGCTATGGAGGAATAATTAGATTAGATCTAGAAGAATAACACATGGGAGCTTGTGCCTAGACCTAAAGATAAGAATGTGATTCATACTAAATGGGTATTCAGGAACAAATTGAATGAAACCGGTGAAGTTGTCAGAAATAAAGCAAGACTGGTATGCAAAGGATATTCACAGAAAGACGGGATTGACTATGAGGAGATTTTTTCTCTGGTAGCCAGACTTGAAGCTATTAGACTATTGCTTGTATATGTTGCCTATAAAGATTTCAAGGTATATCAGATGGATGTCAAATTTGCCTTTTTGAATGGTGATCTTGAGGAAGAAGTCTACATTGAAAAAGATGATGGATTTTCATTATCAGATGATGGAGACATGGTATGTAAACTGAAGAAAAGCTCTTTATGGATTGAAACAAGCCCCTAGAGCCTAGTATGCTAAATTGGATAAATACTTGTTGAAATTGAGATTTAATAAAAGAATTGCTAATAGTAATCTATATTTTAAGATTGAGAATGATAACTGTATACACCTAAAAATGGTCTGAAGACAATTAATTGAATACACAGTTATTTAATTAATTTCCCTTCCCAAATAATTGAATTTGCAAATAATTTGACTAATTTTCCTATTCATCTACTAGTAAATAAGTCTAAATGATTTATTTATATAGTTCATTCAATGATCCCCCTTAGATTAATTAATTCCAAATTAATTAATCCTCCCCCCATTTTAATCAATTCTTCTAATTCATAATTAAGATTAACAAATTCTTAATTTGTTGAGATTAATTATCTTTTCCTAATATTTGAATTTCAAAATTCAAATATGAGAACATGGCTCCTAACTTCTAACCACCCCCTAACCTAACCCATTCTATCTAATCCTGGGTTTAACTAACCCTATCCTATCTTGCACATCCTAACCTCTTTTATTCTAACCTCTTGTGGGTTGGATATCCCCTCCTTGAGACACATGGAACTTTTGCCACATGTCTTTTACCTTGGACACTTGCCCTCTTATGAGCAAGGTTCCTTGACACTTGTCACCACAGAGATGACATGCCTCCCTTCCTCCAAACTCTTCTCCAATTTCCTCAATCTTAGCCCTTGATATCTTCAGATCGAATCTGGACTGTCAATTCCTGTCACTTCAGCTTTGACCTTGGAATTCCTATAAATACCCCTATTTTTGAAGAAATAAAGATCCCTTGCATTCATATTTTTTGCATTGTTATTATAGGCATTTGAATTCATATCATCTAGCATAATTATTAATTTGGATTAAACATAGCATCTTAATCTAGTTTCCTTTTTATCAAATCATGTAGCTTGAATAGATAATTCTAGCTATATCATGCATACAATCATCTTAGCCTCATACCTTTGCATAATTATGAAGTAGCTACTCACATTTTGAGTTGTCACTTTGGAGGTCATTTCCTCACTAAGAGCCAACAATCCAATTCTTTCAAGGTCCTAAAAAATAAAGGAAGTTGGGATATCTTAAAGGAGGCCTTTGGTTTGCATATTCTATTTAGTTTTCAAGTTGTGCTTCCTAGTTCTTATTATTATCTCATCTATGTGCAAGTTTAATACAATTGACCCTACGACGGTGCTACCGCCGGCAGCGGCTGCGGGGCGGACCGCAACGCCCGTGGTAGTGTCGCCGGCATCTCTGACCAATTTCACAAACCGAAATAAAATGTCTTTTAAAATGCACAAAATTAAAAAATATATATAAAAAAAAGGTTAAAACCCATTTTAGCCCGCCAAAAAATGAGCTTAAAAATGCAAAAAATTTACAAACCCACTTCACAAAATGCTAAAAAAATGATTTTTTCTAAAACTAGTTTTTTCAAAATTCAAACTGAAATTTAATGAAGCTGGGTTTTCTCGAGGTATGTACCAGTGGACTGTAGGCCAAAGGACGCTCATGATGTCGAACTTGCTTGAACCTATGCTGGTGATACATGATGGCCATTTCCTTCTCCATAGCAGTTTTTCAACAAGATCAAATGCACAAATGAGGAGTGGTAAAAGTGATTTTCATTTTTTAAACTCAGAGTGGGGCATTTTAGTGGGATTTTTATTCCACTTATTTTTAATTGACTTGGCAGGACCGTATTTTCAAATTTCTTATCGGGAAATGAATCGGATCAACTTTGAAAATATTTTAAAACTGTAAAATCATTAAAAATCATGAAAATTTTAAAACTATCAAATAAAATTAAAAAATCGCGAAAAAATTCAAAAACATCAAAAAACTATCTGATTCATCTCTCGAGGGGGCATCCTCACATCGTAATCTATCAGTCACCGTTTGGGGCATCATATTGAGATTTATCATCTCGAATCGAAACTGCATTATCTCGAATCAAATCTGCATCGAAATCAAGATCGAATCTGCATCGAATCATATCAGCAACATCATCGAATCAAATTTTCTTTGAACCAAGTCACACATCGCTTCAAAGAGGGGCAAAATGTATACACCTAAAAATGGTCTGAAAATAATTAAATGAATACACATTTATTTAATTAATTCCCCTTCCCAATTAATTAAATTCGCAAATAATTTGATTAATTTCCCTATTCATCTACTAGTAGATGAGTCTAAATGATTTATTTATATAGTTCATTTAATAATCCCCCTTTGATTAATTAATTTTGTTGGTTAGCAGATTTGCCTTTCCTTTAATATTTTTAATGATGACTCATGCATACCCTTGATGAAAAGCAAAAGAAACTAACAGTTGGGTGAACCAAGTATCAGTTTACCCTTTGCATAAGAGTGCAGCTCCTCGTATGATATCCAATGAATTTTTTTGCAAATAACTCACAAAGAAACATACTTTTTACCAAAAAGCGAGAAAGGCTTTCACATTCATTTGTCAACACAATAAGAATGCTACAAGATAATTATCCATAAATGTAAAGCTCGCAGACTTAAACTTTGAACTTTTCAATTCAATGTAAAACTTATTTCACCAAGTATACTTAATGTAGCATAAATGTTGATCGATAATCACTCATGTCTCAAAGGACAAGGGGGATCTAAATCATTTAAATGACAATGTACCACTAATTTTCTAAATCAATGAATTAATAGACTTATAATGAACTAATATTGAAGTAAAATATTCTGCACACAAGCATACATCCCAACAAAGATTTTCTCTATCATTCAAACACACAAATTTGAAGGCCATACAAAATATATCATTTCATTCATATATACAATGTCTACACTAAAATTCAACAGAAAATTAAGTCTGCCAATTCAAATCAAAGTTTTTTGGACCTTCAATAAAGCTTGCTTCATTACATATATAGCCTCCAGGCTAATAGTTTTTCGAAAATAACCCTAAATTCTTAAACTCTACCCTAGAGTTAAAAGAAATTGTTTGCTTAGAACTGGATAAAACTTAAATGACCAATAGCCACGGGCAGAATGATAGCTCGTCCATAAACCGATCAAGACTCCAACATGGTAGAGGAAGTTGTTGAATTGTCCTATTTTGTCGCAGTACCACGTACATTTCGCCACTCCAAATGTGTTGTTGAGAAATTAAGGATAACCTGGTAGTGCGGGAGTCCAATGTGCAGAATGCGCTGCTTCCAGACTTCTTTGTCCATGTTTACCTGCATGACCTTAATTTTATGTGCTTCCAAGTGATCAAAGCAAACTGCTAACATTGATTCTATCCTTGCCACTTTGGAGAAGTCATCCGTAGTTAGAGACTTTGTTTCTTTAACAAGCTGCACCCTCTCTTTAAAGGTTTTGACCATATTTGCCGCTAGTTCAATCATCTGTCCATCCTCCTTCAAGAGTTGTATATCAATGCATTTTAAATCTTTCTCTATCATACCAATAAGCTCTTTTAATTCTTTTAATAACTTGATGGATTCTTCGTGACCCTATTTAATGATTGAGTTTTTCCATTCAACATTTTTCCTTGATAAATACAATACATTGTCGTCTAAATTATCCACAGGCTTCTCAGCGAGAAATTTCATGACCCCAAATTTTTGTACATCATTCATCTGTGCTAAGACTGCTACCCATTTATTTCTTTCTTTTTCCCATGATGTAGCTTCCAACTCTAGCTCTTTACTCATAGTTATAGTATTATCATACACTTTGATCAAGATACCAATGTAGTTTGTGCCTTGCTGCACTATGGAGTCAAGCCACTCATAAAAAACCTCAGCTATCATGCGACTTCTTTGGACCTGATCAAATAGCTTTTGATTTACTGGTGATTTAGGGTCAAAAGACAATGTCATCTATGTCAGAGGCTGAGGACTCAGGTGATGTATGGCATTGATATATTCTGCCATCTGGGCAACAACTTGATTCAATTCCCACTTGTCCTTCTCATCTTTCTATGTTCTGGATATCATTCTTTTAGTGGAGCATTCTAAATGTTTGGCATCCACAGCTCTTGAAGCAACTCCTAGGTCAATTTTCTCAATAATAAAATCCTTCTCAGTGGCTTTTTCTGGATCTTTATCCGAGATAGGCTTAGCTAATTCTGCTACCCAGTGGCCTGTTTCGTCATCAACCTCCATCATTGCCTCTGTTTTAAGCTTTTTGGGTTTGGATATTTTCCCAAGGCACTTACTAACCATATCCTCCATGGGAATGGTAATAGGAATAATACTGTGTTTCTTTCCAATTGAATCTCCAAGCCATCAAGAGGTACTGGAAGTTTCTTTGGGAGGAGGCGTCTGATCATCAGGTGGGTTGACAACAATCATGGTGCTCATCAAATTTAGATTTTCTTCAGGTTCTCTCTCTGCATCCACATCTTGCACTAAAGGATTATTTAACACTTGTTGATCCACAATCACCTGGGTTTCTTCGCTCGAATCTAAGTCCACAACAATTTGGTTCACCACTGGTTCCCTATTTTTCTTTTTGCTCCTTGAATGGGTGACTCGAACCACTAAAGAACTCAATAGGGATTTATTTGACCTTTTGGTTTGAACCTCTTCAATTTTTAGCCTTGTGGCACCTACAACATCAACAATTACATTAGAGGAGGAAGTGGGAATCTGTGTTGTAGCATGAAGTGGACCAACTATTAATTCTTTAGGAGTAATAATCGACTCCTTTCTAAATTTGTAGCCCCTTAACCACTTCTTCGATCTCCTTATGATAGTGAAGGACTTGGCTTGAATATTTTCTTCTTCTCTCCTATCCCAGTCAATTTCAGGGATAGGTTTCCCTTGAACCCTTTCATTGAATTCAGGATCCAATACATCTTCCCCCTCCTCTTCTTGTATTCCTGCCACATTAACAGACAACCTCATTGTAACAATATGTTGCAGAGTGAACCTTGACCACAATCTCCTTCTCACTTCAAATTCATCACAAAATTTTTCCCAATAGTCTTCTAATTGAGGTTCATGGAAGAAATTGTCATCAACATTTAGATGTTCTACAACATAGCCTCTGCTATCAAACTTATGCCTGGCAATGTAGGGTTGTAAATTCATTTTCTTGAACTCTAATTCTAGGTTCAAGGCATTGGAAACAAACTTACAACTATAATATCCAAGTTCAATTGGGAAGGCAACTCCAGATTTAATCTTCGTCCCTAACCTTTTGTCAATGTGGGCTAGTTGTCTGCAAACTTCAATAAGCACATAACTATCAAAGGAATACTTGGGCAATTTGAATGGTTCACCTTCAAATCCCCCCACTCTAATGTAAGTAAATCTAGGAAATTGGATAAAATAGCTTCCATATATACTGACCAGCTCCATGGCCTTAGCTGATATTCTTTTATTTGTGTCTCCTTGTAGCTCAAAGACAAGTCTTCCTGCAAAAACGTCATTCCATCTTGACACATTTTCTGCATATCTATGTTGTTGCAGGTGTGGGTAATAATAATAAACCTTCATGCCATCCACCCAAAGCTCGTGATGCAACCCTTGCCACTCTTTGGTACAAGCCAATATATAAAATACATATGAGGACATGTAAAAACTAGACATTCCAACAAAATTAGTCAAACCCTCATGAAGCCTTTCAGCAATAACCTACGCCAAGTCAAGATATTTCCCGCTAGCTAACAATACCTAGATATAAAAATACATCCAGCCTTCCCAATAGAAAGCATGTGAATTCCCTTTAAGTCTTTTTAACAATATCACAATATCCCGCACGTCCGTTATGAAATGCTCTCTTGTAAGAGGTTTGGGTAACCGAGACCCCCCTTTCTGAACCTTTAGAAGCCAATTCCTTGCAATGACACTTTTATATGTGCTTTTTTTCTCAGAGAAAAATGTGTATGAGGTACAAATAGACCAATATTCATATGGCTCTTTATGAGGGATTCCAATTGCAACCATCACCATTTCTCTGTTAATTTCTTCTAACAATTCACCACTATTGGTCCTAATGCACCTGCTATCAGAATCATACCTATTCATACATGCTATCACCAATTATAGACAAGGAGCGATAGTTGGGAAGGCAAGCTTCAATCACGCCACTTATAACTATTCTTTCCATCATTGAGTTAGCCTCAAGGATTCTAGCTCTTTCTAAAAAATCTCCCAAGTGAGCTTGGGCCAAAGAAGTGTCACCCAATTCTGAAAGTGTATCGACTAAGCATGATGTGAGACCAAGTTTTGGAAGAGTCAGCCTCATAATGGTCGTTTTTACATTCATCAAAAAATTCCTAGAAAGAACAAAATTCTATTCCAAAACAAAGAATTTTCCTACACTGACTTTCTGAGCTAGTAACACAGCGGAGGGGAAATCATCAAAACTCACCTGTTACCACCATCAAATCTATGAAACCCTCAGAAGTATGGATTTTAAATTACCTTCGCCGTCCTTCACTTCTCCAACAACAACAACTACCACTTTCACAATTTGAGAATTCACATATGAAGAGGCAGAAAAATTGAGTAATACCTACGCACGTCTTATGATAATTCATCCGAACGTGTGAGATAACCCATGATTTGATGGGAACCTGACAACTTTCTTTATTACATATCAAATCCACCCAAACGACTTGAGTTTTCATGATTTCTTTCCATAATTAAAATTTTAAAATATAATATGCCCAGAATATTCCTTTTGTCGCGCCACCTTTTATGTTATTAATCTCCTCGGGGCCAACTTGAAATGAACCTTTGAACCATTTAACAAGAAGTTCAAAGGTTCAAGTTCAATCCTGAGAAAACAAAATAACTTCCATCTTGCAGCTCAACACAACACCGGGAACGAGTGAAGACTTTTAACAAACATAAAGGAAGACTTTGAACCTTGAACCTTGAACCAGGATAGGAATGGTTAAAAAGTTCAAGTTCGAGACTAACTTAACACATTCACGCTCGCTCGCCTAACAACATAACAAAGTCGCGACCCACACAAAGGCACCGGTTGAACTTTGAACCTTGAAACAATACACAGTTTCAACCTACGGGTTCATTGGGGTAGAAAAGGTGAAACATAAAGGAAAAAGGTGCATGGCTAAAGACGGATCAAATCGAATGAGGGAAGCAACATTAAATACACATTACTTTGTTCAAGACAAATAATGGGGGTAACAAATTACAAATTAATTAATCCTCCCCCCATTTTAATCAATTCTTCTAATTCCTAATTAAGATGAAAAAATTCTTAATCTATTGAGATTAATTATATTTTCTTAATATTTGTGTGCTATGCTCAAATTCATCATTGCTAAATAGGAAATAAGGACAATCATGAATTCCTTAACTATCTAAGCAATTCGAACATAAAACCAATGAAATAATGCAATTAAGAAATAGGAATGTAAAATATATTAATCAAAACTCCCTATTCCATGATCGCATATGGCTTCCATTGCTCTTCTCCTCTATGTGGTATGATGGCTCTCAAATATTGTGCTGGCAACCTGCAATCGACACAAAGATTCAAAGTTCGTGATTCCGAGAAATTGTGAGGATTGAATGCACAATTTATAGATTTTTGGATGAGATTGATTGAAAAGTGGAACAGAATGATCAAGAGGTGGAACTCAGGTGAGCTCACATGTTGATTGATAGTTGAACTGCCGACTTGGAGGTGAAATGAAATAGATTGAATAGATTAATTGAGTCAACTGATTGAGAAAAAGCTAACTGAAAGAAGAAAAAGAATGATTGGAAGAAATAAAGAAGATGACAAAGAGAACTAGAAGATGGAAATAGAGACTGGAGAGATAAGTGATTTAATTAATTGATTGATTGAATTAATTAATTTAACACGTACTTGCAATTTAACTTAGATTTTCAATTTAATCTTTGCATGAGATTTATTCACATAATTGAATTTATTTTAATTCAATTTAGTATTTGAATATATTTAGAACTTGACGTTGGTTTCCAATTTGATTTTTGAAATCATGCACATGTATTTGAATTTGGAAGAATTTAGAAGAATTTGAAATTAAATGAAATTAAAATTTGGGGTTTTGGAATTGGAAGAATTAATTAGCTAATTAAATAATTTAAAGAAAGTATTTAATTATTTAGAAATGGAATTTAATTAAATAATAAAGATTATTTAAATTAAAGGATTAAATCATAATTAATCAAATAATAAATATTTAATTAATATTTAGAAAAGGGTTAATGACTAGATGATTAGAGATAGAAATTGAGAATAGAATTATTTAATCTATTTAAATAATAAAGATTATTTAAACTGTGGAATTAATCAGAATTAATTAAATAATAAATATTTAATTAATATTTAGAAAATGGTTAAAATGATTAAATGGTGATAGAAATAGAAAATAGAATAATTGGTAAGACGATGAGGAAATATGAAATTAGAAGAATATGATTAATTAACTTAATTAAAGAATTAAAGAATTATTTAATCAATTAGAGGAATAATTAGTACATGATTGATGAGACATTTTTAGGTGTCTACATTTTCCCCTCTTTGAGACAATGTCAAAATGATTTTGTTTCAAAGAAAATGAAAATTCTGCCCCAGTCTGCCTTGGTACCACTGTATAGTGCCATGGTACCATTGTATAGTGTAAATATGCCCCCTCGGAAAAGGTGGTCGAAAAATTCAAAAATTGAGACCATGTTTTCGATATCAATATAATAAGCAATCATGTGAAGTTTCATGCAATTTCGAGATCGTTTGAGTAGGCTACAAGTTGTTTGAACTTGGCGGGGACCACGAGCGTGAAGGTGTCAAAAAACCCTAATTTTGAGCTATAAATAGAGATTTTAGGTTTTCATTTGCTCATTTGGTATTTGGTAAGTTCTTTGTTTTCTCTGCTTATTCTATGCTTTCTTGCGAGTATTTGATCTTCATGGCTAGTTATAGAGCTCAATTGCACATATCTGACCGAGTACGTTCATATCAGAGACCTCTTGGGACTGGCGGCATGGTATTTTTCTAATTTTTTCCTAGTGTTTTTGTCTAATTTTCTCCTTTTTTTCAAAAAAATCTAGTGTTCAATTTTTCCTTTGCATCACACAATAGCTTGTCGGTTTTTACGCATTCGTGCTTAATGTTACGCATTAGTTCTAATCACACCGCATTCGTTAATTTCTCTACGCAATAGTGTTTAATGTTACGCGTGTGCTCATTTCATTACGCATTCACTATAAACGTCACGCATAAGCCATAATTGTACCACATTAGCAATAAATGTCACGTATTCGTTGTATGTGAATGTTTTTTGTCATGCATCTGATAATTTTTTGTTTTTTATGTTCTCGCAATCCGATATCTGATATTTTGAACTTTTTATCTTTGCAGGAGAACATTGAAGTACTATACTACCGACAAAGTAGACCCAGTGGACTTGATCTTCATGTTGATTTACTTGATGAGGAGATTGAGCATATCCGATAGCTTGGTTTGTACTATGTGTTACACTTGCCAGAGGTTACGACCAATAGGGCCATGATTACAGCATTGATAGAGCGGTGGCATTCTGAGACATTTTCTTTCTATCTTCTAACTGGGGAGGCATCCATTACCTTAGAGGATGTATGGCGTATACTAGGTATTCTGATTCATGGTGAGAGATTTGTGTATGACCATGATGATGGCATTGCTGGATTGTGTGCACTTTTCGAGTGTGAGATACAGGACTTACAGATCAGTGGTCGATATGACATCCCTTGGGCCCATTTAGATTATGATGACATGACTATTGTACTATGCAGAATTGTTGGTGGTTTGTTGATACCTAACAGACGAGTTCATGGATTTCCAGTGGGATGGGGCAGAGTGCTCCATGATATGATTGTTCATCGACGAGTATATGCATGGGGTCCATGTCTTCTTGCCATGTTATATTATCAAATGCATGGGATTGTATATCTTGGGTATCGGTCTATCAGTTGTGGTGTGACACTGCTCCAGACTTGAGCATGGGAGCATATTTCCATTTCGAGGCCTGTTACTCATGTTGATTTGCAACCTAGTGAGCCTTATGCTTTTAGGTATACAACAGGCATCAGACACATGAGTTTTGGTAACACCTTGTATTGGAGGCATCAGTTTGACATACTTCAGCATTTTATTTGGAGACCTTACTTAGATTTCCCCAGTTGGGCGGATGATGTAGTACACTTGCCTTTCTGTTGATAGTAGAGGTATCTAATCGGTAGGACTTTTGAGATGCAGCAGATGATAGAAATGTATCTCCCAGGTCGGGTATTGCGATAGTTTGGAGAGGTACAAGTGACACCAGTTGTTACTGCTTACTTTGCTCGTGTATCTCGGGAGGTATCTAATTGGGGGGTGTGCATACAATCACATGTTGCTTCTCTTGAGTTTGATGCTCTTCAGCCATTACTTTGGGGCTGGGGTAGAGGTGCAGCAGATCCAGGGACTACGCTGGAGTATGATGCGTGGTTTGCTAGACATAGGCCTATTCCACTTACTAATCCTGATGTTCCTATTACAGCACAACAAATTTGACGTCCTAGGCCAAGATTGAGGCTAGAGTTGGGGGAGAGAGTCAGAGGAGGAGAGGATGGTGGAGCCGAGGGAGGAGCTAGGGGAGATGGAGGAGTGGAGGTAGAGGACGAGGGAGGAGATGAGGGTGGTGGAGATGAGGATGTAGACATTGGTGGAGACACCGAGTCTATCAGCAGCAAGGATAGCGATGATTCTTCAGAGTCATCGAGCAGCAAGGATGGAGATGATGATGATATGTTGGAGCTAGAGGATGTGCCTACTGTAGAGGGTGGGAGAGGACATGTGGGCAATAGGGATGAGGATGATCCACAAATTCTTAGAGCACAGATTCAAAGTTTAGAGGAGGAGGTCGCTAGATGAGATGTCGAGCGAGAGGTCTACCATGTAGACTACAGTGCTTTAGAGGCTAAGAGGGATCGTCTCCAAAGGGAGAGAGATGAGGTAGTCAGGAGAGCTTAGATCACCATGGATGCATATGATTAGCTATTCAGACCAGTGATAGAGGCATGTGACCAGGTAGATAGATATTTTGTTGCTGCACAGGAGGCTATTTATTATCGACAGGCTTATGAGAGAGCTATCCTTGAGGGTCAAAGAGAGCCTAGTTTTAGTGCCTTTATGGGGAGGAGAATGAGTCGATCTACTTCTCGATGGACTAGCAGTGGTGGTGTTATGGAACCACCTCGACATCCTGGGATAGGGCCTAGTGGATAGGATCCACCCGCTGACAGAGGCAGTGTTGGTTGAGACATTTTGATCATGTTATCTGAGCCTTCGGGCTTGTTTATTGTATTCATACACATTATCATTTTTGAGTTATATATATATATATATATGATATGCAGTTTTTGACAATGATCTATTTATGCTTTGTTTTCCATGTATGCTTATATGATGTTATGAGTTATATGATTTATATCTATTTGATTTTGTATGATTCATGAATGCAATGGTTAGTACATGTATGTATCAATGATGTTGATGAATGCAATGGTATCTATAATGTATGCATATTAACTGATGTTTATGAATGCAATGGTATCTATATGAATACATATAATTTTTTGTATGATAATGCCAGAACAAATTTTTAACTTAGATGTACCTTCAAGAAATGTTAGTAAGATGATAAAGAGAAGAGATTGATGAAAGAATTAATGTTAGAAAGAATATGATTTAGAGAGAAGATGGGAAATCAACAGACTATCAAGAAACACATGAGATGAGAATGAAATTGAAAGAATCATGAACCTGTGTCACATATTTTATTGTACAACATATATTCATCACTGAGCCTTATTATTGAACAATGAAGCTTATCACATTAGGGTATAAGGAACCAATATGTAAAGATATCTCATTGTAGAAACAAACACGTAGTAGACAAGGAGTGAACCCTCCATTCTGGGAAATACACTAGGGGTCGAGGTATGTGTGGCATTCAATAGCTGAATGCTCCTATCACAGACACCCACTATAGCAATTTCCCTAGAACTTCATCGGTTCACACCACAAACAACAAACAAAGAAAAAGATAATTCCCATCATGGTTCCTCTAGTCACTTGTGGACATCCTTGAGTAGCATAGGAACATAATCTATCACCAAATGATAAAAGATAAAGACTGACCCAAATAAAATTCAGCAGCTATACTGACCTTGTGCCTTCGTTCTTAGTTGCTTGATGTGATGGTTGATAATGTCTGATCTCGGAAAGTTGCGGACCTCATTGACCTGTCTGATTTCGAGTGTATCCTCTTCTGTTTAAGACAAGATAATGATCACTTTGATATGGATATGATACAATTGATAAGACAGTTTGATCTATTGATTGCAGATGTTTGGCTGGATAGTCGTATCCTTTGTTAACTTTGTGCGAAGTGTTTGTTGGATATCTGCTAGGGTATTTGTTTCTCACAAGACATTTTATTGCAAATTTTTTCGATTGATTGATTTTTTATTTTTAGTTCTTTTCAAAGAGCTTTTTCACTATTTTTGGATTATGTGGATTGATATTTGAATGTTTTTGGTTGATTTTTTTAGGACATTATATGGATGTTTTTTGATTTTTTTAGGATCATATTTGAATGTTTTTGGATTTTGAGTTTTTCAGTGTTTTTGGATTTTTTCAAGATCATATTTGATTTTTAGGAATTTTTTCAGGACTTTATCTGATTTTTAGGATTTTTTCAGGACTTTATTTGATTTTTAGGAATTTTTCAGTTATTCCCCCAGTGTGCAGACCTGTATGACATGATGATCTGCAGAATGCATGTGGAGACAATGAATTTTTCACATGACCTATGTTAATGCAATATGCATGATGAAGATGCATTTCCTATTCGAACAGTGTTGACTATGTTTGTTTAGCCTTTTGTAATACACCAATTAAAATGGAGGTGCAAAACATTTCATAGATAAGTTGTCAATCGATCCTTAAGGTCCTTTGGAATATTCAACTCAACACACTTAATGACTAGGATTTATAAATGGAGACGTGGAAAACTTCCTCATTGATTCTTGAAACTTTGATCTTCTTTTGCCCATGTGTGTGTAGATGAGTTAAATATTGCTCTTGTGTTCACTAAAGATCCTTAGCATCCTACATGACTAGCTATATGGAATATCCTAACTTCAAAAGCATCTCAAATAGAGCCTCGCTGCCAGCAAACTTTTAGAGCTCCAACGAGGTTATAGACTATAATTTCTCAAATATTGCTCCATTACCAGTAGGCGTTCATAGCCCTGATGGAGTTACTTGCATATTCCCATAGTCAATCTTTAATGTTGCACTCGCATGTGTGATATTTCAGTTATATATTATTGCTCTTTCGCCTTGAGATGAATATTTGACATGACTCTTTTTCTTTTTATTTTCTTGCCTTGACTTGTAAGTAATGAAACCTACTTGGGTGTGACAATTACAGCGGTGCTGAAGTAGAATTTTAGATTTTTCACTAGTCATATGATCAACTACATGTCTAGAATGAATTAGAGATCTTCTTAATATTTTTGAGATATAGCAATTGATAGATTTTGGGTTAACAAGTCTCAAATGGTGAGATCACTACCCAACCATAAGTAAAGCATCGTCACAAGGTAATGTTGAAAATGAATAACCTCAGGACCTCCAAGACTTCATGTCCGAATATCTAAGAAAGGAGATGATCCTTGTTTCTCTTAGATGCAAACAAATGACAAACTTGGATAGTTGCCTTGTTTTATTGATGCTGCTATATGAAAAAGCAAAAAATTTGCGAATGCGATGCATTTGAAAAAGAAACTATATGTGATGCAGTGCTTTGAATAATATGATATGCAATGCGGAAAGTAAAACCTAAACTAACCCAGCCCTTAGGTATAATATCATTTAAGGTTCATGTTGTTCATAGGGTCAAAGAGTGGATCTCCCTCCATGATAGCCAAATTATATGCTCGATTTCCTATAACCCTTGTTATGATGAAAGGACCTAGCCCGTTAGGTTCAAATTTCCCTGGCTTTTCTCATTCCGCTAGGTTCTTTTCATTCTCTTTAGAACTAGATCTCCCACTTCAAAAGTTCATGGGTGAACTCGTTTATTATAACTCCATCTAAAACTATTTTGATAACCTTGCAGATGATTGAACGTTGTTTGTCTCTTTTCATCAAGCGTTTCTATCTCTTATAATCTTGCTACACGATAGTCTTCCTCTGATATGATGTTTTGTAAGGAGACTCTTAGAGACAGTATTTCTATTTCAATGGGGAGTATTGCTTCTGTACCATAGACCAAGGAATATGGTGTTGCTCTTGTAGGGGTGCGTACTCCTATTATGTAAGCCCAAAGAGTGGGATTTAACTGGAGATGCCAGTCTCGTCCTGTGTCTGTGACAACTTTCTTAAGGATTTTCAATATTTATTTATTTGTTTCCTCTCCTTGTCCATTGCTTTGTGGATAATATGGCGTGGCAAATCTCTGTTGTATTTGAAATCTATCACACAATTCTTTCACTTCTTGATTTTTAAATGGACACCCATTATCTGTTACGAAGCACATTGGAATCTCGTATCTACAGATAATGTAATTGAGCATGAATTTTGCTATTTGCTTTCCAATGGTGTATGTAAGAGGAATTGCCTCAACCTATTTGGTGAAGTACTCGGTGGCTATTAAGATGAACTTGTGCCCATTAGAAGAAGTAGGATTGATTTTACCCACTAGATCTAACCCCCATTGTGAAAATGTCCATGGTGACGTAATGGGTTGAAGATCTTGTGCTGGTGCATGAATGAGATCTCCATGCATTTGGCATTTCTTACATTTCTGCACATATTTATAAGCGTCCTTTTCCATAGTTGGTCAGTAATAACATGTTCTTAACAATTTCTTTGACAATGGTGGACTACTTTGGTGCGCCCTGCAAATTCCATCATGGACTTCCTTTAGAGAAAGTTGCGCTTCATTTTTATCAAGACATCATAGAAGAGTTCCATCGAAGCCCTTTCTATATAATGTATCATCTATAATGGTGTGTCTAGATACTTGACAAATAAGAGTCTTCTTTTGATTTCTGGACATATTCGGTGACATGTACCGAGTGTGTAAATATGCATATATGTCATTGTACCACGGGGATTCTGGACCCACAATTGCACATACATATTCTATTGAGGGACTCTCATATGCTGGTATCATCAACTATTTTATAATAAACTCAAACTGAGTTTTGTTAGCAGGCATATTTAGAAGAGATCCTATGGTAGCCATGGCATCTGCTGCCTTGTTTTGTATCCTTGGAATTTGTTGGAAAGTAATTTTGTTGAAGTGCTCCTTGTAATCTTCTACCATTTTCTTATAAGGCATGAGTTTATCATCTTTCATGTTGTAGTCATCATTGACCTGGTTTACAATCAATTGTGAATCACCATAGACCTGTAATTCTTTTATTCTCCACTGTACAACTATACAAAGCCCTATGATGAGAGCTTCATATTCAACTATATTGTTTGTGCATGGAAAATTTATCCTAAATGACTTAGGTATAGAATCCCCTTGAGGGGTGATGAAAAGAATCCCTGCTCCAGATCCATGACTTGTATATGACCCATCAAAATATAATTTCCACATTATAGATTTAATCAATGTAAACACCAATTCATCTAGAAATCCTATCAGCAATGGGAGACTGTCTTGTAAAGGAGCCTCTACTAGTTGATCTGCTATAATTTGTCCTTTGATGGCTTTTATGTCTATGTACTTTATATCAAACTCACTCAGGATCATGACCCACTTAGCCAATCTCTTGGTCAATGTTGCTCTGCTCAATAGGTACTTGAGTGGATCAAAGCGTGCAATGAGTTGTACTTTATGACTCAGCATGTAATATCTAAGCTTTTGAGATGCGAAGATTACTACTAAGCATGCTCGCTCTATAGGAGTATAATTAAGCTCATAATCGATCAAAGGTCTACTTATATAATAAATGGCTCTTTTTTTTCCTTGTTCATCATGTTGTGCCAATAGAGCTCCTAGAGCTAAGTTTGTTGCTGATATATATAGCAACAGAGGTTTTCCAGGAGTAGGTGATACTAACACTGGTGTGTTTAGAAGATAATGTTTCAGAGCTTGGAAAGCTTTTTGGCATTGTTCTATCCATTTAAAAGTAACTCCTTTCCTGAGTAAATGCTGGAACAGGTGAGACTTATCTGCCAACTGCGCTATGAATCTCCTTATGGATTGCAATCTTCCTTGTAACCCTCTTAGTTGTTTAAGTGTTGATGGAGGTTGCATATCTATGATTGCCTTGACCTTGGCAAGGTCTACTTCAATTCCTCTGTTGGACACAATAAACCCTAATAGTTTACCTGTTGTTACGTCGAACACACACTTCTTCGGGTTTAGTTTGACATTATGCTGCTCCAACTGATCAAATATATGTCCAAGGATCATAAGGTGACCTTCTCTTGTCTGTGATTTAGCCAATAAGTCATCCACATAATCTTCCATTATGTTGTGGATCATGTCATGAAATAGCATTGTCATGGCTCTTTGGTATGTTGCTCCAGCATTTTTGAGACCAAATGGCATCACATTCCAGTAGTATGTTCCCCATGGTCAGGTAAAATCCATTTTATGTTGATCTTCTGGTGCAATTTTAATCTGGTTGTATCCTGAAAAACCATCCATTAATGATAGCATTTCACATCTAGCTATTAGATCAACTATCATATCGATATTGGGTAGCGGGAAGTCATCCTTAGGACAAGCTTTATTTAGATCCCGGAAATTAGTACAGTTTCTTATGCCTCTTGTGGGCTTAGTCACAGGTACCAGGTTGGATATCCATTCTACATAGTCAATAGGTCGAATGAAACCTACACCCAATAGCTTTTGTAGTTCTATTTTAACCAGTAATGCAATACTTGGATGCATTTTTCTCAATTTTTGCTTGTAAGGTTTAACTCCTAGTATCAAAGATAAATGATGCAACACTAATTCAGGGTCTAAGCCTGGCATATCTTTTAGGACCAAGAAAAGTTGATAGGTCATTTCTTGAAAAAATGAATGAATCTATCTTTTTCATCTTTGTTTAGTGATTTTACCAGATGGATGTTATGTACAACCTCTCCTTCTGCTATGTTTACCTCTTCAGTTTCTTCTATAAGCAATGCTGAACTTTCTGTTTTGATAGGAAGGTTACCCAACTCACTCTTTCCATTATGGGTGGTTTGATCTGTATCTTCTATTGTAGAGGTACTTTCCTCTCCAAAGTATGATGTTCTATCCAAGTCTACAGCAAACCCTTCTTTGTGGTCACCTTGTGGAAATCCCTCTCTGACTCTAAGGAATTGTGCAATTGCTTCATCATTTTCAAACCAGTCCAATGTTGGTTTTCCTTCTTGCCCCCAATCAATCAAGTGTGAATGTACAAGGGGTAAGTCATTACTCCCTTCTATAGTAGATTTTGATAACATGCGGACTTGATTGTTTGAATGACTTGTTGTATTTTCATCTTGTGTAGGCTTTATCTGATACCTTAGTATGACACTTGTTCATGGGCTAGAATCATGGAGTGATAAGAACTCATAGTCATTGGAGTCTATCTCACTTTCAATGTATGTTTCATCATCTGAGCTATCATCACTTATCTCTTCTTGTTCCCATCACTGATTCTGTTGTATATTGACTAGTCTTCTTTGGATAGTAGTTACCCTTCTTAAGCTTGGTATAAGCCTTTGCAATCTTTCTTCATCTGATTTGTTAGGTTGAGCTTGAGTTGTTTCCCATGGCAGAAGTATTGATAATAACCATGGATTAGATTCATCTGCTCATGGTAAACCTGCATTTGTTACAACATTAGCTTGTATTGTTGTGTCAACAACTGCATCATTTTGTGACTCAGTGCTAGGCTCTTGCAGAAGTTGTCTCATGTCTTCCCCATCTCATTCCACTCTAGGTGATGTGGGTACTTGATTACTTGTTTGAGATGAAGAGGGAAGCACCCGCGTGGATAAATCCCTTTGTGGTATGTAGTTTGATGGTTTCATTGGTCTATTTAGTATATCAAGGGTACATTGTCTTGCTTCTGTGATATGTGGTACATGCTTATACCCAAATCTTTGATTCCCTAGATTGTCATTAGGGACAATAGGTTCTAGTCTTCCTTATTTCTGTAACCCTAGGCCAATGGTACCATCATATCCATGTCTTTGGAACCTTTTGAATCTATTGCCATACTGATCTATGGGTATTCTGGGTATTGTCATATGATCCTCTTCTTTATATATCCAATGGTTGACATCTTCATTCAGGGATTCTTCTTGTAAGTCACCCCATCTAATGAAAGAGCATGAGTCTGTGTATCTGACAATTTCTTTTCCTTTGTCTTGTTTTTGTGCTGCATTTTGAGGTTTCAAAAAGACTTAGGAGATAGAGACAATTGTTTCCCACTTGAAGTATTTGTAATAGAATACTCTCCATAACCCATATCTTGTATTTGTAAGGAGGACGTTGTAGGAATATTCTTTTTTGTTTTTGTGATCGTTAATGCCTCTAGTTGTTTAGTGAGAGGTGTTGCTTGATTAATAGGTACCTGATTATCCATACTTTCTTTCAAGTAATTGCAATGTTGGAAGGGATTTGGATCATCCTTTATGGTGATTTCAATACCATTATATGGGAATTTGACACACTGATGAAATGTGGATGGTACTACTTGCATGGTGTGGATCCATGGGCGGCTCAATAACATGTTATATCCCAGTTTTCTATCCAAGACTTGAAAAGCGACCTCTGTTTTTATAGGTCCCACTTGTACTGGTAGTGCTACAATGTCTTTTGAGGGACGTTCTTCATCATCGTATGGTTTGATATTTATTCTCTTAGATGAGTCAATGTGAAGTTCAGAATATCTTAGTGCCTTAACCAGTTTTAAAGTACAAATGTTGAGACTGGCTCCTCCGTCTACGAGTACTCTTCTGATTCTTCTCTTATGTATGTAAGCTTCTAGATGTAGCGGGTCATTATGGAGCAATCTATCACTAGGAATGTCTTGTTATGTGAATACAATATGAGTGCCTTGTGTCAAATTTCCTACCATGGACTGAAAGGCATTTTCATCTATATCTATGTCCACTATCGAATCTTGAAGTGCTTTGTCCAGAATAGCTTTATGAGTGGGTGAAATACGCAAGAGTTCAAATAATGATATATGTGCCAGAGTTTTCTTAAGTTTCTCAATAACATTGTAGGTCCCTACTGCTGGTGGATGATTTGGTGGCATTCCTTGTAAAGTTACCTTTGATCTGCGAGTAACTACTGTACAATCTCTGTCTCTAGGAGTTATGTTGGCATTATAACAGACAATAAGAGATTTTTGGCATTTCAATTAGGATATTGAGAAGGTTGTTGATAATTATGGATATAACTGATTAAGGATGTTTACTGTCTTCACAATATTATTTTGTCATTGATGTCAAGAAATTGAATTTTTGATTTAGTAGGATGTTGCCATATCTTAAGAAGTATGTTTGTGATGAATAAGGGGGGGAATAAGTTATTCAATGGGCAACTATTACCAAGTTAGATAATGATGAGATCATGTTGTTTAGATTATTTTGATATCCTACATATGCCATTGTTTGTAAGGTTAATACTATACTATGTTATCGAGCAAGGAACCTAGTCGGTAAAACCTAAGAAACCTAGTCGGTAAACCCTAAGGTTATCGCTATCAGTTAATGAAGATGGAATGTCTACCAAGTGAAGTTTAGTATTTACCGAGTTGCAACCGAGTAATAACAAAATGCATTGGATGTATACATGTGTTATTTAATGATGGAAGCTGATGAGCTGGTTATGATTAAATGATTGATACAACATGTATGAAGTTTGTTAAGGATCTATGGCAATGGAAGATCTACAACTCAGATTAAACCGCAATACACTAGCACAAGTTCCAAGAAATATATGCAAGTTCCAAGGCGAGGTAAAACATTTTTTGATCGAAGGATACATTGAACCTGGTCAAGATTGAAGATCTGATGGCTATGATTGATCATGGGAAATGTGATCAAAGAGATTAAGCGATTAGCAAATTGTTTATAAATAAGGAATTGTTGATAAACAATGTATGCGGGCAAGTGTAAGCACAGGGATGCTACATAGTGATTACCGAGCACAGAAGCTTGAAGACCTATTTGAATAATAGAGTAAGGAGCCCAGTAGAGGGACAAGATAAGTCCTATGACTAGATTGTATTGAGCAAATAAGAATTTGCTTTAGCATTTTAGATGCAAAGTTGTAGACATACTCATTACTGTTGTTTATTTCTAAGTGACAGAAAATCTCTTAACCGAGTGGACTTAACAGTCTTATTTGTAAATCCTCTAGCAAGGTGACATTCTGATTGAGTTTTTGAAACCCTTTAACAAGGTCACCTCTAACAAGGTGAAGATCCTAACAGATTTGAGGGAAATTCCTTAACCGAGTCACATCTAGAAATGTGTTTGTAATCTTTAACAGGATTTTCTTTTAACCGTGCATACTTTAGAAGAGTATATTTCTTAGTGGGTCTGAAATCCCACAGTGGTTTTTCCCTATTTGGGTTTCCATGTTAAATCTGGTGTTATGAGTGTTGTTATGATTATGTGTTTTTAAGGTTGCATGTTTTACAGTTTTGATTACATATATCTGTTTAAGCTACCGAGGTTGAATTTGTTGAATATATTGAAGATTAAGTTTGTATGATTCACCCCCCCCCCTCTCATCTTGTTAGCTTGGCATATGTACTTAACAAATAGTATTAGAACTATCAAGTTATGGTTATTGTAACCACTGTATCATATGACTTATAGGTATTGTCGGTATCATATGTTGTGTTATCAAGTTTTATTTTAAATCACTCTTCATAGTCTTCATGTGTATGTTTGACATCCATGATTTGTTCTATGAGTTCATCTTCAAACCATCCTAAATGAGATGGTTCATCATGCCCCCAGTCTCTAAGACAAAGATTTATATCATCATCGTATTTTGGTGCCTCTGATAGCATGTAAATTTGGTTATCATCTGTGTGAGCATCTAGGTATTGCTCATCTTGATCAAGTGTTTCTTGTGAATCATTGTTTATTATATCTCCTGAGCTAATGGCATGAATAGTGTAGTCGTATGAGACCTTTGTGTAGTTAGATGTATTGTCTTGAGTACGTGATGTGGTAGCTTTCCCTTTGTCATGCTTAACAAATGGATTCTTAAAGATTGTATGGTTTGTGTTTGTTGAGGTTTTATCAGTATTGATTGTTATGTCACCTTGGTCTATTATCTCTTGGACCAAGTTTTTCAATTTATAGCAATTCGTTGTTTTGTGACCTTTAGTCTAATGATAATCATAGAAATCATTATCATTCTACCATGTGGGTTTGAAAGGACCTGGTTCATATACTCTTATTTCTGGTAAAGTGGTCATGTTTGTCTATATTAACTTTTTGAGCGCTGACTCAATAGGTTCTCCTAGAGGTGTGTAATTCCTTCTTGGAGCATTTACCCTGGGGTATCTTGTGTTCATGTTTTGTGTAACATTTACATTTGTTGAAGCAGGGTTATTCTTCATATGTGGATTTGATGATTGACTCATTCCCAAAGATAAAACTGGTTGAGTTCTATTTACTATTCTGGTGTCTACAACACCATCATTGGTAACATTTTTGTTTTTCAACCAAAACATGGATTTGTCATTGTTGTTGGTGTTGCCATACTTAATAAGACCTTGTTCCACTAGTCCCTTCTCACATTTTAGAACTTTTTATGTGATTTGTTTGAACGTGGTTAAGCATTGCATTTGTGTCTTATATATAATCTTAGGGATAAAGTTTTTTGTGAACATATCCACCTGCTCTATTTCTTGGGATAATTGTCTTACAACTCCTATAGAGATCCCTGCATCGTTGTATGAAGGATGCAAATGTTTCATTCTTGTATTGTTTCGTGACACACAAGTCCATCAAAGTAATCGGGGTTTCAATGTTATACGATAAATTTGCAATAAAGCGTTCAACTAATTCTCCCCATGATGTGATGGTTGGTGGTAAATGTGAAAAGCACTCTAAGGTTGCCCCCCCCAAACTTTTAGGAAATAGTCTCATTAAGTAAGTGTCTTATGTTGCAATCTCTATACATGCCATAAAAACTCTCTGATGTGGTCTCTAGGATCACCTTTCCCTTGATATCTATCGAATTTGGGCATTTCAAAATGTGGTGGGAAAGGAGGCATGTATACTGTGTGATCAAAAGGATAAGGATGTAAGTCCTGCATCATGTAGCTCTTTTTATCATTACCGGTCTGCATGGTCATCACTTGTTGTTGCAAATTCTGTAATTGTTGTGTTAGAATATTTGTTTGGGTCAAAGGTACACCTTGTGTATGTGTATTCCCCACAAAAGGATTCATGGTTGCATAACTAGGAGGTTGTTGGAAGATACCATGATTATATTGCACATTCCACTAGGTACCGTGAAATAAGTGATATGCGAACCCATATTTGGTTGAGTTGTACTTGTTGTATTGGTAAGACCTAGATTTGCATTTTGGTGACTATATGTCGATCCTATAGAATAGGAAACTAGAGGTTGGGTTGCACTTGTTTCCTGAGGAATCTGTATTTGAACAGGTGCTGAGACACTTGATATTATCAGTATGCTCTGTGTTGGTACACTAGCATTTATCGTTGAAGATGATGCACTTGATTGAAAGTTTGCATTTGTACTGATATTTGTTTGCATAGGTGCATTCTGAGGAAATCTGGAGGTCGTTGCTTGCATTTGTGTTATGGGTGGTGTTTGACTATTATCTTGACCTAAAGTTTTTCCTAGTGGTAAGATTTTTGTGACATCAAAATCTTTAGGTAGTTTCGCTCCATTTTGTAATAACAACGAGAGATATTTGTCCCTATCACTATGTATAAGTGCATCTAAGATCATAAGGACATGTGGATCTTGTTGAGCTGACTCAATTTCTTCTTTTATTAAATGTTGTAATTCATTTAGGGTAGACATTGTCTGAGAACTTGATTGTTGACTAGTTGATGTGTCCATATTCCAAGTTGGATTTACAGACTGGTTGTTGTTTGGGTCCATTATACCTTTTGCCTTTTGTGACCTTATGACGGGCATTTAAGACTACTATATGAGGGTGGTTTTATGCAAGAAGATGACTAATGCTAGACTCTAGACGTAGGTATGAGGTATGCAAAACTAGACTAGACTCTCTATTGGGGATTTTGACGTGAGACTTGTTGAGTATTTTGGGATTTCTGTAATGCAAGTTTTTCCATGTCTTCTCTTAGACGTTCTACAAGAATTTATCTTTCAATCCTATGGACAATTTTATACTTGATATTTATCTCGTACTCAACTCCTATATACTGGGGTGCATTTCTCCTTGGGTCCTAGGCTAAGTTAGCTAGACCTTCAATGATTTCTCGTTGACCATCATTTGGCACTAGATTAGGTTGCTTGAAGGGGAGAAAACCATCACCTGGTAGACCCATTAAGACGCATGCTATGACTGTATAAGATAATTATGCAAATGACAATAGACTAAGACAGGCGTATATGAAGTCTAGATGAAGACACATATGAGGATGATAATGAGGACATAAAATAGAGATTATGCAAGGACTAAGGATGATAATAAGGACATAAATGAGGACTATGCAAGGACTAAGGATGATAATAAAGATGTAAATGAGCTATGCAAGGACTTAGGAGGACAGTAAGGATGTAAATGAGGACTATGCAAGGACTTCCTATCGTCACAAGTGTGTAAAAATTTTGAGTTTGCTGGACTGTCTAATGTTTCAAAATGGACTTCATTTTTGGTAATTCTGTGTGTAGGACAAGTTTTGTGGTTTTCCAAGTCTGAGAACAATTGTTTGGAGGTAAATATAGTTGACTGAACTGGTTTTTTCAAACAATCTCAGAGAATTCAGAGATACGCAGGATAGGGCCTGAAATAGCCCAAAGAACTAACTCAATACTAGTCTGATACAACGATACATAAAAAAGAACATAATACAATCTTAGGCTGGAAAGTTGACACCATTCAATGAGGCCCCTGCAGCAAAATACCAAAACAAGACGGACAGATAGAGAGTCTGTCAGCACTGGCTCCACTCCATGGCACACACTTCTCGGGCATGCCAGTCTCTCTTACCCTGAAGATCTGAAGATCTTATCACCGAGGGATTTATGTCTCATAATGCAAGGTACATGAGGGGTATATATGGGGTACGATCCACACTCCTGGAATCACTGAATGTAGGATTTTGGGCTACTAACTTGGTTCTTATTGTAAAATTTTGAGGGGTCTCGATCCAACAACAAATTCTCAAAGCAATCCACTTAAGACTTTAGTTGAGCTTATTGGTGCAGGGAAGGCCCCCACATACGTTGAATTCACTCAACACTCTAGCCGTCTGACCAGTATATTTATATAGCAGCTCGAAAAACTTGCTTGACAGTATGTTGGGAGAGATGATATCCCCAACGCATCCCAATTTGAAGTACCTCTATGGGGTGATGAAATCCCCAATCAAAGATACCCCTCACTACATGGAATAAAATAAAATTGGGTGTCGTTATCACCTCCTTCCTTTCTCCCAAGACCCCGAAGGTGGGTGGAAAGTTAGTTAATGCAACAGGTATCCACCCCAAACATGATAAAAGTTCTTTCCCTTAAGAAAATCAAATGTGATTTAATCTAATTCAACTTGATTCACATTCATTTTAAAGCCCAAATTGAGGTGTTGAATGTGCATGTGCATGTCCATTTTAAACACCAAATTGAAATGTGAAGGCATGCATGTCAATTTTAACCATTGTTGATTTTAAGCCCAAATCGAAGTGTCATACATGCATGTCAATTTTAACCAATGTTAATTTTAAGCACCAAAAGATGAAGTGTGAGATTATGCATGCATGTCCATTTTAACCATTGTTGATTTTAAGCACCAAAAGATGAAGTGTGAGATTACGAGTGAAATTGATCTAATACTAATCCGATCCTTTATTTAAATTCGCGACAGGCTGCAAACAAATGATTAGTAGTGAAATCAAATCAATAGAAAATAGAGAATTAAAAATTGACAGAAGCGAATGCATGATTATACTTGCTTGATTGCGTGACTTTGGATAAGCGACTGCGTAATTCTATCAGATTGAATGCGTGATTATGACATGACTATTATGTGACCTTAACAGGTCGATTGCATAATGATGATAGGACGATTGCGTGACACTCATGCAGATAACACAAAAAAATAAAAATTGAAACTAAACTTGATCAGAAACCTACAAAACCAATTGTGAGGCCCTAGCTAGATCTCTCATCATCCATTCAATGTTAATTAAATCATATTTAACTTGATATGAGAGAACTAAGTTGTTGTATTTGTCGAAGGCTGGTTGATCTTCCCAATCTTGTATCTACTTTTCTTCTTTGAGAACCCTTTGATAGCATTTGGCCTGTCTTATTTGCTCCTTTGTCCTTCTGGCACCTGAAATCCTGAATTGTACCTTACGTACCATAAACTGTTATAATAAAAACATGTAATACATGTTGATATCATGGATGTGTTGCATTGGTTTTGTCATTGATGTCAACACTTATCTTTTGGAGATCTTTGGTTATGTTGAACCGGCACATTATGTTCACCGGCAAGTTCAGTGACTTATGCACAATCACCGGTATATCGTTCACCGATAGGTTTATTATACACTGGCACTGAAGATGACTTGTTATCATTTGGAGATCACTTGGTTATGTCAAAGACATGGTTTGGACACTTGGATTTGGTATTTTGATTATTGGTCTAATCGGGTTGACATATTTGTTGTTACCAGCAAATTGGTCTAGGTTATGGACCGACATGCATTATCTATTCTAGATCACCACGGCATGTTATGGAGATGATTTATTAACTGGATATTTTTGTAAATGTATTGAGCCGACATGATGCATTGCATCTTAACTTATTTGTAATTGGTTTAATTGTAATATTCTTGGTAAGCTAACCTAAACATTTGGTCTTAGATTTTGATATATATGTAAGATCTCATTTGTGAGATAGGGAGAGAGAGAGAGAGAGAGAGAGAGAAGTATATTGTAAGCAAGGTTATGGTTTTGTAACATGGTATGTGCGAATATTGAAGATCATATGAGCATACCATAGAGAAGGTTCAAGGAAGGTTTGAAGGTGATTATTAAAGCTTAACCAGTACTGAATCCAGCACTGGAGATGCTACTTTGAGCAGTACATTATCATTGGATTTAACCATCCAATTGTAGTCAGTGTGACTCCTATTTTATGATTGAGAAGTGAGCTCTAGGCGGTTGGCCTTTCTGCATGTGCAGACCCCATTTGTATACACATACTATCTGTAGTAGTATCATCTGATTGTGGGTAAGGTTTCCCACCATGATTTTTCCCCTTACAGGGTTTCCACATACAAATCTCTATGTTATGTGTTGTGGATGTTGTTTCTCTTTCTGTTTTATGCATTGAGTTTCACCGATATTAATATTAACTACTAATCTATCAACCGACATTAAGTTTGGTTTAGTGGTATTAAGTATCAAGTTTGATTAAGTTATAATTGGGTTGAAATTATTTGACAACTGATTCACCCCTCCCCCTCTCAGTTGCCTCTGGGTCCTAACAATTGGTATCAAAGCTAAGTCCTCTTTTTGTAGAAGTTAAACAGCTTGAGGAGATTCTATGGCAACACACTTTTTTAGGAAGGACAGTCTGAAACTTGATGGAACTAACTATGGTATATGGAAGATCAGAATGGAGACACATCTGAATTATATTGGAAGAGACATATGGGATGTTACAAAGAATGGCTATGTTGGTCATACACCAAATCAACCTAATCCACCAGCATTGGGTAAGGATCAAGAGAATGATTGCAAAGCAAGAGAAGAACTCTTGAGCACATTGTCAGATCAGCAAATCATGGGATTATCAGACAGATCTACTGCTAAAGCTATTTGGGATAAATTGGAGACATTGAATGAAGGAGATACCACTGTCAAAATTGCAAAACTGGAATGCTTCTGGGTCAGGTATGAAAATCTAAAAATGGAAGAAGATGAAAGAATTTTTGCTTTTATGGAAAGGGTTAATGAAATTATTTTGGGAATACAATGTTGTGGAGGATCCTTGAGTGAAGATGAAATTATTTCTAAAGTTTTAAGGGCATTGCCAATGGCATACAAAATAAAAGGAACTGCTATTAATGAGTTGAGAACAATGCCTAATACATCAGTATCTAGAGATACCTTGGTTGGAAAACTTTCAGGATTTGAGATTGAGGAATTTGGTCCTGTTGCTACAATTAAAATAGATTTGGCCTTCAAAGCATCATCATCTGTAGCATCATCAACATCATCTGAAAACTCTAATTGGAAAGCACTTTATGCAAGAGAACTTGAAGATATCAGAAAGGAAAATGAAGAATTGGAAGAACTTGAAGCACTATTTGCAAGGAAAATGCCTAAATGTCTTATTGGAAGTAAGTATGAAGGTAAAGCACCATTTAAATGTTTTAACTACAATAAAGTTGATCATATGGCATCTAGATGTCCTGACAGACATGCAAGATTGAGAGAAGAAGCTAAAAGGACATATAAACCTAACCCTGAATATTAGAGATATAGATTTAAGAAGAATAGAGACAAATCATGTTACTATGTTGATGAAGGAGTTACTGATGATTCTGATGAAGAACCGGCAGACAGTGGATGGGATTTTGTTGCAATAAAAGAAGATCAACTGGCACCTACTGTTCCACTGATAGAGCAGGCCCTGATAGCTAAAATTGAAGAAAAGGATGAATGGATTATAGATTCTAGATGTTCACATCATATGACTGGTGATAAAAGTAAATTCTTATCTTTTCAGGAATACAATGGAGGTCTAGTAAGATTTGGGGATGATAAAGCTTGTTTGATCAAAGGAAAAGGCACTATATCTTTTGATGGTAAGCACAATACTAACAACGTTTATTATGTTGAAGGTTTGAAGCACAATCTTTTGAGTGTTGGTCAATTAGTTGAAAAGGGATTTCAATTACAGTTTAAGAATGGTAAATGAAAAATCATGAATAGAACCGGTTTGGAGATTGCAACCAATAATTAGACTAGAGGTAATATCTTTCATTTGAATAACAATGAAAAGACATGCTTGATTGCACATATTAATGAAAGTTGGTTATGTCATGTGAATTTTGATTGCATTATAAAGATCAGTTCATCTAAGGCAGAAAGGGATTTACCTAAGATTGTAAAACCTCATAATTCGGTATGTAAGGAATGTCAAATGGGAAAAAAAGTTAGAACAACTTTTAAGAGTATTTCTGAGAAATCCATTAATGTTCTTGATTTAATTCATACTGACTTGTGTGGTTTGCCAAGAACAAGAAGTCTACTGGGAGATAGATACTTTATGCTAATCATCGATGATTATTCTAGAATGTGTTGGGTTACTTTTATCAGGGAGAAATCAAAAGCTTTTGGGAAATTCAAATTATTCAAGGCAATGGTAGAGAATGAAACCGGTAAGAAAATCAAATGTTTAAGATCAGATCAAGGAGGAGAATTTACATCTAAGGAGTTTAATACATTTTGTGAAGTGAAAACAACTATCAGAACCCTGGATACCTCAGCAAAATGGAGTTATGGAAAGGAAGAACAGAACTATTTTGGATGCAACTAGAAGCATGATATTAGAAGCAAACATATCTCATGTGTACTGGAGAGAAGTAGTGAATACAATGGTTTACACTTTCAATAGAGTTCACATCAAAGGTGAAACCGGTAAGACCCCTTATGAACTATGGTTTGGTAATACTCCTACTCTTAAATACTTCAGAATATTTGGAAGCAAATTCTATATTAGGAGAGATGAGTATATTGGTAAATTTGATCCTAGAAGTGATGAAGGAATATTTATTGGTTAGTCATCTAAGAGCAAGGCATATAGATGTTTTAATAAAAGATTGCAGAAAATTATTGAGAATGCAAATGTGAAGATAGATGAACAATTTAGAGGAAATTCAATGTCTATGGATTATGAACCAGTAGTTGAGATGATCATAAATGAACCTATATAGAGTGCACCGGTATAGAATGTGGATCCAGTCACACCGGCATCATTAGAGAATTCCACAGTAACTGAAGAACAAAAGCAAGTGAACACACCCAGGTATGTAAGACTGAATCACTCTGAAAGTCAGATAATTGGGAATAAGTATCAAGGTGTTATGACAAGAGGAAAACTAGCAAATGAAGAGGTATGTTTAATTTCTCAAATTGAACCAGCATTTGTTATTGAGGCACGTGAAGATAAACATTGGATTAAAGCTATGGAAGATGAATTAGAACAAATTGAAAATAACAATACATGGATATTGGTTCCCTAGCCTAAAGACAAAAATGTAATTGGAACTAAATGGGTATTCAGAAATAAACTTAATGAAGATGGTAAGGCAATCAGAAACAAAGCAAGATTAGTGTGTAAAGGATATTCACAGAAAGAGGGAATTGATTACAATGAAACCTTTGTACCGATAGCTAGAATTGAGGTAGACAGATTATTTCTTGCATTTGCAGCTCACAAGAACTATAAAGTATATCAAATGGATGTAAAATGTGCATTTCTGGATGGTGATCTTGAAGGGGAAGTTTACATTGAACAACCTGATGGATTTTCATTGACAAATGATAAAGATATGGTTTGCAGATTAAGTAAATCTTTGTATGGATTGAAGCAAGCTCCTAGAGCTTGGTATGCTAGATTGGACAAATATCTTTTGAAGATTGGTTACACTAAAGGTGATGCTGACAGCAACTTATATTTCAAAGTGACTAATGTTACCATGTCATTTGTCCCTCATAACAAGAATGAGTTGCCTTGCAAAATTTTTAGTTGAGTCCTTTTCTTCCTCTTTTTCCAAAATCATTTCTAAATCCCTAGCATTACGTTTCAATGGTCGGTTTGAACCTCATGAACCCCTTGAACCATCCTGAAAAGAGTTCATAGTGTTCATTTAGGTACCGTAGGTTCTAAGTTGTGTCTAAGACATTTTCAGGCTAATGTTCACTCAAGTGTTTTGTAGCAGCTCCATTTCACGATCGCGGATGATGTTTCATATACTCTTTCTCCAGACTATGAATCGTTTGAACCTAGTTCAAACAGTTCAATGATGTTCAAAATGTTTGATGAAGTTCAAAGGACCAGTAGCAATCAAAAAAGTTAATCTTTTCCCAAAGGAAAATCTCCTTGGTGTAGCATATGCTTTGAACTACCTGAACCCTCATGAAGTCAGTTCAAATGGTTCATGAAAGTTCAAATCAGGTGGGTCCCATAGAAAATACTAAACGACATGATAGTGCATTTATTCCTAAGTGTGATGAAGATCTGGCCATATCTCGGGTGACGTCAACTAGCCAATTTTTGAAGGCAAGTAATCATTGTTGGGAATTGGCAGTTACGCCGAGAGCGCCATCATGCATTCAATACACACATGTGATGTCAAATCCCAATGCTCGACACATTTGGGTTGACGGATAAAATTAATGCACTTAATGAGCTTTTGGCGCTTCATCTGTTATAAGGTATGAAGTGAGTTATTTTTGAAACCTGTTCTTCATTGTTGCGGAGTGTCTGGTCGAAGGTATTTCTGCTAGTAGTTGTTTGATTGTTTTCAGCCGTGAAGGTGAGTTTTGATTCCTATACTCTTCAGTGATTTTTAGCTACTTTTCTCTCTTGTAATAAAATTGCTTGGAGAGATAAGGGTTGTTGGTTATAAATTATGAAGTCCACTCTACATCTTTTCAGAAATATTTTCAATCTTGCTTGCACAAAACCCATTGTAAGTGACACAAACCTGAAAGGGGAGAATTTGGAAGCCTTGAAGGAAAGGATGTTCAAAGGTATTGATGGTTCTTTTGGTCTAGAAATTTTAAGTAGTGGCCTGATAGAGGCAGCAGCTTTCTCACCTGCTATTCCTTGCCCAGAATTAGTTGGGGAGTGCATTGCGCGATATGACCCTATTTCTGAAACTATCAAGAGGGACAATGGTGAAACCCTCCTCGCGATTAATAGGGAAGTCATTTCTTTTGTTTTCAAGTTGCTAGATTACAAGTTCTCAAATTTTTCCCCTACCCAATCAATCACCAAATTCAACACAGACAAGAGTGGAAACCTGAACAATATAGCGAAGTATTGGTTGATAGTTCCTCAGAGAAGTGGCTCTAGGCTACCTAAATACCCCAACAAAAATCACATGCTTCCCCATATTCATGATGTTATGTTGTTGTTACACCAAGTTAGAGGTTCAGCTGAAGCCTACAACCTTGATGACTAGATTTACTGTTATGTGCAACTGATGTTGGAGGGAAAGCAGTTCCTTGACTGGGCAGAGCTTATTGCTGAATCTATGAGAGAACAACTGAGCATGGCAAAGAAGTTCAAACAAAATTTCTTCATGTCTTCTTATTTGATATATTGTTTGGCATGTACGAAAGACATAATGGGAATTCCTAGGTAACCTGTTGAAGGGGATGTTTATGTATATGACTTTTACCCCATGCTACAAAGAGATAATGCATTACAAGATTTCAAGAGAGTGCATAATGCCTTCTTGGGGGACCTGTACTATGAATTGAAGAACATGAAATCAAAAAGAATGTCTAAAGATGCCCAGGCCTTGGTGAAAAGATATGGTAGTTTCTTTGTTCAATTTCCTCATTTTTGTTATATAAGGGTAGGTGGTTTCGAAGAGGAACCTTTCAGACTTCCTCATTTTTGTTCAGATTGCTTTGTCCTTGCCAAGATTTGTAGACAGTTGTCTGTTGTAATTAAGAAAGCTCAACCTAAAGATAAATGGGAAGATCATTTCCCTATTCAATTGGGCACTTTATCTTGTAGTTCAGTGTTAGATGTGTTGAGAATAGGAGCTGACTTGAAGAATTTTAATTTTAAACTGTATCAAGAAAGGAATGGCTTTGATAATAAAGGTTTCTCACGGAGCCTTGGTTTGATGCCGCACCTTCCTATCCCACACTTGGAAGACTTTTGGGAAAATTGTTGTGATGAACTTGAAGTGTTCAGGAGAGAAAGTATGAGAATGGTTCTGGAACAGGTAGTTTCACTGTAGGTGAAACTTGATATTAGCGGGATCGAAGAAGATAATCTAGAGCTATTTGAACCCGGGTATCTAGATCAAACTGAACCTGAAACATCATGTATTGATTGGGATAAAGAAGAAGAAGATGATATACAACTCAGAATGAAAAGGATCTTGGAGAGAACTATAGATTGGGTTAATAAGAAAAGAGCAATGAAATTAGGCATCAAGATTGGTCCTGCAAGAGATAATGTGGTTTCTCTACGTTCTCCAAAAAGCTTTTCTAACCCCACTTCTATGCCTGTTCATGCAGGTAAAAATAAGAAGTCATCTCACACCAAGCACGAGCCTAATCCTACTTTGAACTTTCCTGCTCCTCGATATACAAGGTCACAGAGTGTTGCACAGAAGAAAATGGACCAGGTCAGAGACACAAAGGTGAAAGACAAGACCCTCGATCCTCAGATTTTTGAGGTCGAGGACCTTGATAGTGACATTGTCAATGCCACAAATTCCCATGCAATCACTGTAGCCATGACACCACCACCTAAAGTAGCTGGAAGAATAGCTAGTTCAAGCACAACTCCCAAATGGTTAACTACTTCAGTAAGTAAGAAACAGAGCTTGATCCCAGTGTCCATCCCAATTCAAGACATGGTGGTCAAATACATGGAAAAAGGTCCTAAACAGAAGAAGTTCAAAACAACCACCAAGTTGGACGCTGATGAAAAGATTGGGAGATGGGTTGCTGAAGTTACTTCCTATAAACCCAAGGATGAAAATAAAGAAATAAATGCAGAAGATTTTGAAGTCTCCAAAGTAGATCTCGGAAACATGAGTAGGGACTCTGATAACCACCTTTTCAATGTGACGGCTAAGAAGATTCTCACCAGGTCAAAGAAAGATAGACAAGAGAAAAAAGAATTGAAATGGCACATCAGGGTGTTAGCCCAATTCATTGATAGCCTAGGTTGTTTTGGAGCACTTCCTATATTGCAAGCTTCAGAAAACTTTGATCCCACTTCACCAAAGAACAAGAAATTGATGAATCAAGTTCAATGAGCCAAGAGCATCGCAGGGGCCATAGAAAAATGGATTGAAGGGGTGATCATGGATGGAGAAAAATATATTACAGATTCCAGGAAGCTATGCGATGAAATTCAAAACCTCATTGTGGAGATCCAAAATCAGGTTATGCAATGGGAAAAGGAGGAGCATAAGTGGGAAACATATTACCCATGTTCGCCAAGATATAAAAATATGGAGCCACTAAGTTTTTAATAGAAAACTCAATAAAATTGGTAACTGATGAGTGCCAACTTTTTGTGTTGAAGAAAACCATAGCATGGCGAGTAATTACATTCAAGGTTGTAATCTCTGATACCAAAGCCTCCATTTACAAGCTCTAGGAACTTCAATATAGCTTGGTCAATGATAATAAAGTGGTTAACCTAGATCATGATTGGCAAATAGGACTTTATGGGTTGAATACACAGGACGCGGTAAAGGCATTTAAATTGCACATGGAGAAAGTTAGGACCAAAGGAAACTTTACTTCTGAAGATATAACACAGATTGCCCAAATTGAATCCATGACGTTCATTGGCAATGATCAATTACCTAAACATGCCGAGAAAATGGTAAAACACGGGTGGGAAAAGGAAGCTACAAAGGTGAAAATTAATGCCATGAAGAATCTGAGTCAGGCTATGATTCAGGAGCTTACAACTGCCCATGATGCCTGGAAAAGTGGAAGAGGAGATGACACTGGAGATGAAGCATAATTTGATGCTTATGCTTTGTTTTTTATTTTTAAATGCTTTTTGAAACCTTGCAATGACTTTGGGACATTTGTCCCCTAAATACTTTGTTAGTTTTATAATTGTTTCAGAGGAGGTTGGGTTTTCAAGGAGACCTCCTCTGTTCTTCAAAAGACTACTATAAGTTAGATAAGAAAGATTTAGAAATGGTTAGAAAGTGAGACTTAGAGATTAGAAAATTTTGTTTTTCTGAAGGAAGTGATCAATTTTTCTAGAATCTGAAATTGGAAGGAACTTATATGTGTATCTTTATGTCTTTGTTGCATGGAATATACATATAAAGATCATATGCATTTTGAGGTTTTAAATCTTTGAGTTTGAATCGATGGAGTGATGTTTCTTTGCAAATATTAATCCAGTCAAATTATTTGTGATTATCTTTCTGATGGTGGATGCTATTATTAATCTGGAGCTTCTTTCTATGTTGTTTAGAAAGATATTTGGTTGATAAGAGACTTTGTTTGTCCTGTTTATTTTTATGAAGTGCTAAGATCAGTGTTATTGAACTTTGCTTTTATTACTTCTAATTTTCATGGTGAAGCATTTTGAAGAAAGTTTTATTTTCTGAAATATTTGCATATTACCGGTCTCTCATCTAAGAATGAAGTAGGCAGCCTTACGTGCTTTCAGGTTAAAAGCATATCAGTTTTATTTAGTTAGATTATTCTCTGAATAACTAATGGAGGGAGCTGTACCTATCCAAAATTCAGAGGGAAGTGATGTATGTCACACTTACCCAACTATTTAGTTCAACTTTTGTTTTTCAAAGAGGGTAACAGAGCTTTGAATTAATTTAATTAAAAGAAAAACAAAATCTGCTCACTAACAACTAATTAAGACATCTTGGTTATTGAAGTTTTTGTTGATGATATCATTTTTGGAGGAGAAGATGGATTATGTAAAGACTTTGCTAATAAGATGCAGGAAGAATTTGAAATGTCTATGATTGGGGAGATAAAATTCTTTTTAGGATTGCAGATTTCATAGACTAATAAAGGTATATTTATATGTCAAACAAAGTACTTGAAGGAACTACTAAAGAAATTTGGTATGGAAAATTCCAAACCGGTAAGTACTCCTATGACTATAACTGATAAATTGACATTGAAGGATGATTTAGCTCTTGTTAATCCGACAAGATACAAATCTATGATTGGAGTTTTACTGTATTTGACACAAACAAGACCTGATATAATGAATGCAATATGCATTGTTTCAAGATTTTAGATTAATCCTAAAGAAAATCATGAATCAGTAGTGAAAAGGATTTTCCAGTATCTACAAGGCACAACAAATCTTGGCTTATGGTATCCTAAAGATGAAAATTTTGATTTATGTGCATACATCGATGTAAATTGGGCAGGAGATGTAGATGACAGAAAGAGCACCACCGGTGGGGCATTCTTTCTTGGTAGCAGATTGATTTCATGGTTGAGCAAGAAACAGAGTTGTATATCATTATCAACATCAGAATTAGAATATGTTGCAGCAACAACTAATTGTACTCGGGTATTATGGATTAAACAAATCTTGAAGGACATAAAGGTAAAATGCAAAGAACCTATAATCATTTATTGTGATAATTCGACAGCAATTGATATATCTAAGAATCCGGTATTTCACTCTAAAACTAAACATGTTTCTATCAAATATAATTTTCTGAAAGAGAATGTTGAAGCAAAGGAAGTGAGATTGGTTTATGTGAATACTAAAGAGTAGATTGCAGACTTTGAATATCTCATAGAGTAGCTTGGGGTAATACCCTTACTGGTAGAGACTTAGATAGTTGATGATTGGTATCAAACCGACAGAATTAATAGAGAATTTTTTCCGGCTTTGATGGAGGAGAGCTACTTCTCAGGGGGAGTAGTTGGTTATAACAATTGGTTACTATAATTGGTTCTATGGGTTGGTATTTGTATTGCTTTGGTATTTGATGTCAAAGGGGGAGAGATATCTATGGAAAAACATTATCCTATGGGGAAATATTATTATCCTATGGGGAGAGATTATTCATTGGGGGAGAGATATATGCTCTCTGCATTTGTATTTTGATTTCTGGTATGGATCTATTCTGGTGATTGTTAGTTTTTGGTTTTTGGCATTCTATTTTGGCACTTAGATGTTTTTCCATCTTGTATTTTAGTTATTAGTCTAATTGGGTTGACATATTTGTTGTTACTAGCAAATTGGTCTAGGTTATGGACCGACATGTATTATCTATTCCAGATCAGTATGTCACGTTATGGAGATGATTTATTAATTATATATTGTTGTAAATGTATTGAGCCGACATGATGCATCGCATCTTGACTTATTTGTAATTGGTTTAATTGTAATATTCTTGGTAAGCCAACCTACACATTTGGTCTTAGGTTTTGATATATATGTAAGATCTCATTTGTGAGATAGGGAGAGAGAGAAGTATATTGTAAGCAAGGTTATGGTTTTGTAACATGGTATGTGAGAATATTGAAGATCATATGAGCAGACCATAGAGAAGGTTCAAGGAAGGTTTGAAGGTGATTATTAGAGCTTAACTGGTACTGAATCCAGCACTGGAGATGCTACTTTGAGCAGTACATTATCATTGGATTTAACCATCCAATTATAGTTAGTGTGACTCCTATTTTGTGATTGAGCAGTGAGCTCCAGGCGGTTGGCCTTTCTGCATGTGCAGACCCCATTTGTATACACATACTATCTGCAGTAGTATCATCTAATTGTGGGTAAGGTTTCCCACTGTGGTTTTTCCCCTTACAAGGTTTCCACGTACAAATTTCTATGTTATTTGTAGTGGATGTTGTTTCTCTTTCTGTTTTATGCATTGAGTTTCACCAGCATTAATATTAATTGCTAATCTATCAACCGACATTAAGTTTGGTTTAGAGGTATTAAGTATCAAGTTTGATTAAGTTATAACTGGGTTGAAATTAATTGACAACTGATTCACACCCCCCTCTCAGTTGCCTCCGGGTCCTAACAATACAAATAATCTATTTCCAGATTTACTCAATTTCATGCAGATCTAAATAGATTGGAGAATAGAACAGGTATGAGAATAAAAAACAACAGAACAACCTTTTTTTCTTGGAATGTGTGGTACTAACAGAGTGATTGCGTGACCCTGGTAGGTCGATTGCGTGATGGGTTCTGCACGAATGTGTAACCTTGTCTCGTCGATTATGTAGATCTGTCTATGCGATTGTGTGATGATGTAAGCGTGATTGCGTGCTGGAAAGATCCATTCTCAAAATCCATGCAACCTAAAAAAAGAAAGAAAAAAAAGAATAAATCCGTATGATCTGCGAAAATCACACCAAAAAAAATAGGGAGGTTAATTAGTTGTTGTTCACATCAGGTTCACCAAAATGTGCTATGCTCAAATTCATCATTGCTAAATAGGAAATAAGGACAATCACAAATTCCTTAACTATCTAAGCAATTCGAACATAAAACCAATGAAATAATGCAATTAAGAAATAGGAATGTAAAATATATTAATCAAAACTCCCTATTCCATGATCGCATATGGCTTACATTGCTCTTGTCCTCTCTGTGGTATGATGGCTCTTAGATATTACGCTGGCAACCTGCAATTGACACAAAGATTCAAAGTTCGTGATTCCGAGGAATTGTGAGGATTGAATGCTCAATTTATAGATTTTTGGATGAGATTGATTGAAAGGTGGAACAAAATGATCAAGAGGTGGAACTCAGGTGATCTCACATGTTGATTGATAGTTGAA
Organism: Cryptomeria japonica; assembly: GCF_030272615.1. Taxonomy (NCBI): domain Eukaryota; kingdom Viridiplantae; phylum Streptophyta; class Pinopsida; order Cupressales; family Cupressaceae; genus Cryptomeria; species Cryptomeria japonica. The sequence continues at coordinate 521,250,378 of NC_081410.1, read as the reverse complement.
CTGCTAACTTGGAGGTGAAACAGAATAGATTGAATAGATTAATTGAGTCAACTGATTGAGAAAAAGCTAACTGAAAGAAGAAAAAGAATGATTGGAAGAAATAAAGATGACAGGGAGAACTAGAAGATGGAAATAGAGACTGGAGAGATAAATATTTTAATTAATTAATTGATTGAATTAATTAATTTAGCATGTGCTTGCATTTTAACTTAGATTTTCAATTTAATCTTTGCATGAGATTTATTCAAATAATTGAATTTATTTTAGTTCAATTTAGTATTTGAATATATTTAGAACTTGACTTTGATGTCTCCTTTTTCTTTGGATGAAGTTAAGAATGTTGTTTTTGCAATGAACCCTGATAAGGCTCCGGGACCGGATGGATTTACTCCTTAATTTTTTCAGAAATGCTAGGATTTTGTGGGGAATGATCTTTTATTGGCCCTTGAGGAAGCTAGAAGGAATAGGTCTATTTTGAAAGAGCTTAATACTACAATGATTTCAATTATTCCTAAAAAAGAGGTTACCAAGACATTTGCTGATTTTCGCCCTATTGCTTTATGTAATACTTTGTACAAGATTTTTACCAAGGCTATTTCTTTAAGGTTGGCTAAAATTCTGCCTAGGACCATTTCTTTAGAACAAGGTGGTTTTGTTCCAGGAAGGGAGACGGCAGAGGGAGCTATAGTGGCACATGAGGTTCTGCATTTTATTTCTACTCAGAGAATCTCAGCCATGATCCTCAAATTAGATATGATGAAAGCATATGATAGAATAGAATGGGGGGCATTGTGTGTTGTTCTACTTAAATTGGGCTTTTCCAAGGCATGGGTCAAATGGGTTTGTGCTTGTATTTCTTCTACAAGGTTCTCGATTCTAATTAATGGCTCCCCTTGTGGTTTTTCCTCCTCTTCTAGGGGTTTGAGGCAGGGGGATCCCATGTCTCCTTTCTTGTTCATTCTTTTAGTTGAAATGTTCAGTTGGACTATAAGAGTCACTAAGCTGGGAGGGCTTTGGAAGGGAATTAGGATTCATAATGTTCCACAAAGAATTTCGCATTGCTTGTTTGCAGATGATACCTTGTTATTTGGTCAGGCCTTTTTGGGTGAGGCAAGAGTGATAAAGGGGATGATACAGAATTATGCATCCTTTTCTGGTCAGAGAGTCAATGTTGATAAGTCAAAAAAAAAATTCCTTCATGCTTCACAATTGGTTTAGGATAGATTGAAGAGTTTTTGGGGATTTGCATCTGGAAATCTTCCTTATTCTTATCTTGGTATACCTTTCTTCATTAAGAAGGATAGAGTTGAGTTTTGGGATAAGATCATTTCAGTTATCTCTAGAAGGATCCTATCCTGGAATCATAGATGGTTATCTTTGGCTGGTAAGATTGTTCTTATTAAGTCTGTCCTAAATGTTGTTCCTATTTATCTCATGTCTATTTTGCAGTCTCCAAAAGCAGTTCTTGTTAGTTTGCAAGATACTCTTAGGTCCTTCTTTTGGAGTAATAATAAAGAACGTAAGAAGAAACTCCCTCTGGTAGTATGGGATAAAGTTTGTTTGCCTAAAAACCTTGGGGGCACAGGCATTAGGAGTCTGGAAAGTCAGAATTTAGCCTTAGGTGCTACGTTGGTTTTGAAATTGTATGAGAGACCATTCTCCTTTTGGGCACAAATTATGTTTGCTAAATATTTAAATAATGGACCAAGAGAGTATGTTTTTCAAGTTTCTAATTTACTATCTGGTTCAGCTATTTGGAATTTTCTATGTAAATGTAGATCAAGGATTTTGCCTCATCTCTCATGGATTGTTCATAATGGTAGAAAGGTCAGGTTTTGGGAGGAAGTTTGGAATGGACATCCCCCTTTGGTTAACGCGAGGGATTGGTCTCCTTTAATTTCCACTCTTTCTTCCCTTTGGGGTGTCTTTGTGGTTGATTATTTTGAAATTGAGTATAGTGGGAATCTTAAGGTGGCAAAATGGAAATCAATTGAGTTTTTAGATATTGATCAAAATGTGAAATTGGATTATGAAAAGATGTTGGGGGAGAGAGTAATAATTCTTTCTGATGCCAACGATGAGCTTATCTGGACAAGGAATATCTCTGGTAAGTACGCAGTTAAGGATGGCTATAATTCTCTCTTGGTTGGTAAAGATTTATCTACTTGGCCATACAAGCTATTTTGGCATATGGCTTGCCTCCCAAAGGCTGGTGCTTTCGCTTGGTTAGCAGTGCAGGATAGGGTCCTTACAGGAATGAGGTTGGACAGGTTGGGTATTACTGCAGTATTTTCTTGTGTCTTTTGTAATAAAAATTTAGAATCCTCTACACACTTGTTTCTTCACTGTGATTTTGCCTATGCTTGTTGGCAGTGGTTGTTTGAAAAGCTTAAGCTATCCTTTGTTATTGGTAAGGATCTCCTTTCCCACTTTAGAGCCTGGCCTCTCTTGTTTGCCTCATCTTTATATGCATGTGTTTGGATTATTTCTCCATCTATTGTGATTTGGAATATTTGGTTAGAGCATAATAATAGGATTTTTAAACAAACAAGTTCTTCCTTGGCTGAGGTTTTATTGAGGATTGAATCTTCCATCTCTGAAGTTGCTTTGTCTTTTATCTATAAGAATTTGGAAACCCTTACCTCTTTTTCTCATTGGGATGGTATGGTAACTCAAGTTTGGAGAATGTTATCAATCTTACCTTCTCATGGATCTATTTTAAATAAGACTAATGCTATAAGTAAGAGAAATTTTGCTTGCTGGAAACCTCCTCCACAAGGGCACTTTAAATTGAATTTTGATGGTGCTTCTCATGGGAACCCTGGCCTAGCAGGGGAAAGTATGGTAATTTATGATCATAAGGTAAGATTTGTTCAGGCTCGTTGTCATGCGATTGGTTTCAAGTCTAACAATTGTGCAGAATTCTTTGCTTTGTCCTTTGGTTTGGATATGGCTATATCTTTGGGAATTAAGGACTTTATAATTGAGGGTGATTCTATGGTTATTATTCAAAGTGTCATGAAAAAGAAGTCGAATTGTTGGCAATTACAATATATACTTGATCATATTTTGCAAAAATTAGATCTTTTTGATTCCTTTTTTATTTCCCATTGTTATAGGGAAGTGAATAAGATTGCAGATTTCTTGACTAACTTAGCCATTGACAGTGAATCTAATATGCGGGAGGTAAGTGTGGATGAGATCCCTTCCTCGGTTTTGGAATATTTGAAGTAAAGAAGCGCATAGTTGTAGTCTTCATCAACCTCCTTATTTGGTGTGGCTTTTCTTTGGTGTGGGTTCTACTATGCTTGATCACAATGTTTATTTTGACAGGGTCTCTGATTTTGGTTTCATTTATGCTATGTGGTATCATTCTAACCAGTGGTTTGGAGAATTGTGTTTCATAGATAGGGGTGGTTCAGACTGGTGTTTTTTGGCAGCAATGGATATGCATCCTTCGGTGATCATACTTTAATATTCCTTCTATATGTTGTTGTTGGCGGCTTCCTTTATATCTAATGCGGCTTATGTAATTGGGATGGGTTTTTTGATGTACTATGCCAATGGGCATTTGGTATTGGGTAGAATAGGCTTGTGTTACTTAAGCAATACTGAAGGGTTTTCTTACTGGTTCTTTCCCTTCAGTGCTTTTTGAACCAGACACTATAAAAAACTTTTAAAATTTAATATAGTTTAGTGGTTCTATCCACTTTTATCAAAAAAAATAAAATTATTTAGAAATGGAATTTAATTAAATAATAAAGATTATTTAAATTAAAGGATTAAACCACAATTAATTAAATAATTAATATTTAATTAATATTTAGATAAGGGTTAATGATTAGATGATTAGAGATAGAAATTGATAATAGAATTATTCAATCTATTTAAATAATAAAGATTATTTAAATTGTGGAATTAATCAGAATTAATTAAATAATAAATATTTAATTAATATTTAGGAAATGGTTAAAATGATGAAATGATGATAGAAATAGAAAATAGAATAATTAGTAATATGATGGGGAAATAGGAAATTAGAATAATATAATTAATTAACTTAATTAAATAATTAAAAAATTATTTAGCCAATTAGAGAAATAATTAGTACATGATCAATGAGACATTTTTAGGTGTTTACAATTTGAATTTCAAAATTCAAATATGAGCACATGGCTCCTAACTTCTAACCACCTAGCCTAACCACCCCCTAACCTAACCCATTCTATCTAATTTTGGGTTTAACTAGCCCTATCCTATCTTGCACAACCTAACCTCTTTTATTCTAACCTCCTGTGGGATGGATATCCCCTCCTTGAGACACGTGACACTTTTGCTACATGTCTTCTCCCTTGGACACTTGCCCTCTTATGAGCAAGATTCCTTGACACTGGTCACCACAAAGATGACATGTGTCCCTTCCTCCAACCTCTTCTCCAACTTCCTCAATCTTAGCCTTTGATATCTTCAGATCAAATCTAGACCGTTGATTCCTACCATTTCAACTTTGGCCTTGGAATTCCTATAAATACCGCTCATTTTGAAACAGTAAAGATCCCTTGCATTCATAGTTTTTGAATTATTATTATAGGCATTTGAATTCATATCATCTAGAAAAATTGTTAATTTGGATTAATCATAGCATCTTAATCTAGTTTTTTTTTTAATCAAATCATGTAGCTTGAATAGATCATTCTAGCTAGATCATGCATACAATCATCTTAGCCTCATACCTTTGCATAATCATGAAGTAGTTAGTCAACTTTTGAGTTGCCACTTTGGAGGTCATTGCTCTACTAAGAGCCAACAATCCAACACCTACAAGGTCCTCAAAAATAGAGGAAGATGGGATATCTTAAAGGAGGCATTTGGTTTGCATATTCTATTTAATTTTCAAGTTGTGCTTCCTAGTTCTTATTGGTATCTCATCTATGTGCATGTTTAATACAATTGACCCTACGGTGGCGCAACCGCCGCCGACGCCGGTGGGGCAGACCGCGGTAGTGTCGTCAACGTCTGCGAGGCGCAACGCAATGCCGCCGACCAATTTTAGAAACCGAAATAAAAAAAATTTAAATGCACAAAATTTAAATTTTTCATTAAAAAAAAGGTTAAAACCCATTTTAGCCCGCCAAAAACCCAGTTTTAAAATGATAAAATTTTACAAACCCACTTCACAAAATGCTAAAAACACGATTGTTTCTAAAACTAGCTAGCTTTTTCAAAATTCAAACTGAAATTTAATGAAGCTGAGTTTTCTCGGTGTACATACCAGTGGACCATAGGCTGGAGGACGCTCGTGACTCCAAACTTACTCGAACCTGTGCTGATGATATGGGATAGCCATTTCTTTCTCCAAAGCAATTTTTCAACAAGATCAAATGCACAAATAAGGAGTGGTAAAAGTGATTTTCATTTTTTAAACTTAGAGTGGGGCATTTAAGTGGGATTTTTATTCCACTTATTTTTAATCAACTAATCAACTAATCAACTAATCAGCCTGGCAAGACCGTATTTTCAAATTTCTTATCGGGAAATGAATCAGATCAACTTTGAAAATATTTAAAAATCATAAAATCATTAAAATCTAAAAATCATGAAAATTTTAAAACCATAAAAAAAATTAAAAAATTATCTGATTCATCTCCTGAGGGGACATCTTCACATTCGTAATCTATCAGTCAACGTCTGGGGCATCATATTGAGATTTATCATCTTGAATTGAAATTGCATCATATCGAATCAAATCTGCATCGATTCATATTAGTAGCATAATCGAATCGAATTTTCTTCGAACCAATGCATCGTCACACATCGCTTCAAAGAGGGGCAAAATGTATACACCTAAAAATGGTCTGAAGATAATTAATTGAATACGCATTTATTTAATTAATCCCCCTTCCCAATTAATTGAATTCACAAATAATTTGATTAATTTCCCTATTCATCTACTAGTAAATAAGTCTAAATGATTTATTTATATAGTTCATTCAATAATCCCCCTTTGATTAATTAATTTCAAATTAATTTATCCTCCCCCCATTTTAATCAATTCTCCTAATTCCTAATTAAGATTAACAAATTCTTAATTTGTTGAGATTAATTATCTTTTCCTAATATTTGAATTTCAAAATTCAAATATGAGCACATGGCTCCTAACTTCTAACCACCCCTTAACCTAACCCATTCTATCTAATCCTGGGTTTAACTAACCCTATCCTATCTTGCACATCCTAACCTGTTTTATTCTAACCTCTTGTGGGATGGATATCCCCTCCTTGAGACACATGACACTTTTGCCACATGTCTTCTCCCTTGGACACTTGCCCTATTGTGGGCAAGGTTCCTTGACACTGGTCACCACATAGATGACATGTGTCCCTTCCTCCAACCTCTTCTCCAACTTCCTCAATCTTAGCCCTTGATATTTTCAGATCGAATCTTGACCGTCGATTCCTACCATTTCAGCTTTGGCCTTGGAATTCATATAAATACCCCTCATTTTGAAGTAGTAAAGATCCCTTGCATTCATAGTTTTTGCATTGTTATTATAGGCATTTGAATTCATGTCATCTAGCAAGATTGTTAATTTGGATTAATCATAGCATCTTAATCTAGTTCCTTTTTATCAAATCATGTAGCTTGAATAGATCATTCTAGCTAGATCATGCATACAATCATCTTAGCCTCATACCTTTACATAATCATGAAGTAGTTAGTCAACTTTTGAGTTGTCACTTTGGAGGTCATTGCTCTGCTGAGAGCCAACAATCCAACACCTTCAAGGTCCTCAAAAATAGAGGAAGATGGGATATCTTAAAGGAGGCCTTTGGTTTGCATATTCTATTTAGTTTTCAAATTGTGCTTCCTAGTTCTTATTGTTATCTCATCTATGTGCATGTTTAATACAATTGACCCTATGATGACACTACTATCGTTGACGCCCGCGGTCATGTCGTCAGCGTCTGCGAGGCGCAACGCGGTGCTGCCAACCAATTTTGCAAACTGAAAAAAAAAAAAAATTAAATGCACAAAATTTAAAATTTTCGCAAAAAAAAGGTTAAAACCCATTTTAGCCCGCCAAGAACCGAGTTTAAAAATGCAAAAATTTTACAAACCCACTTCAAAAAATGCTAAAAAAATGATTTTTTCTAAAACTAGCTAGCTTTTTCAAAATTCAAACTGAAATTTAATGAAGTTGGGTTTTCTCGGTGTACATACCAGTGGACCGTAGGCTGGAGGACGCTCGTGACGCCAAACTTGCTCGAACCTGTGCTAGTGATATGGGATGGCCATTTCCTTCTCCAAAGCAATTTTTCAACAAGATTAGATGCACAAATGAGGAATGGTAAAAGTGATTTTCATTTTTTAAACTCAGAGTGGGGCATTTAAGTGAGATTTTTATTCCACTTATTTTTAATCAACTAATCAGCCTAGCAAGACTGTATTTTCAAATTTCTTATCGGGAAATGAATCGAATCAACTTTGAAAATATTTTAAAATCATTAAAAATCGTAATATCATGAAAATTTCAAAACTATTAAAAATAATTAAAAAATTGCGAAAAATTCAAAAACATCAAAAAACTATCTGATTCGTCTCCTGAGGGGGCGTCCTTGCATCGTAATCTATTAGTCAACATCTACAGTATCATATTGAGATTTATCATCTCGAATCGAAACCACATCATATCGAATCAAATCTGCATCGAAATCAAGATTGAATCTGCATCGAAATCAAGATTGAATCTGCATCAAATTATATCAGAAGCATCATCGAATCGAATTTTCTTTGAACCAATGCATCGTCACACATTGCTTCAAAGAGGGGAAAAATGTATACACCTAAAAATGGTCTGAATATAATTAATTGAATACACATTTATTTAATTAATTCCCCTTCCCAATTAATTGAATTCGCAAATAATTTGATTAATTTCCATATTAATCTACTAGTAAATAAGTGTAAATGATTTATTTATATAGTTCATTCAATAATCCTCCTTTGATTAATTAATTCCAAATTAATTAATCCTCCCCCCATTTTAATCAATTCTTCTAATTCCTAATTAAGATTAACAAATTCTTAATTTGTTGAGATTAATTATCTTTTCCTAATATTTGAATTTTAAAATTCAAATATGAGCACATGGCTCCTAACTTCTAACCACCTAGCCTAACCACCCCCTAACCTAACCCATTCTATGTAATCCTGGGTTTAACTAACCCTATCCTATCTTGCACATCCTAACCTCTTTTATTCTAACCTCATGTGGGATGGATATCCCTTCCTTGAGACACATGGCACTTTTGCCACATGTCTTCTCCCTTGGACACTTGCCCTCTTATGAGCAAGGTTCCTTGACACTGATCACCACATAGATGACATGTGTCCCTTCCTTCAACCTCTTCTCCAACTTCCTCAATCTTAGCCCTTGATATCTTCAAATCGAATCTGGACCGTCGACTCCTACCATTTCAACTTTGGCCTTGGAATTCCTATAAATACCCCTCATTTTGAAGCAATAAATATTCCTTGCATTCATAGTTTTTGAATTGTTATTATAGGCATTTGAATTCATATCATCTAGCAAAATTGTTAATTTGGATTAATCATAGCATCTTAATCTAGTTTCCTTTTTATCAAATCATGTAGCTTGAATAGATCATTCTAGCTAGATGATGTATACAATCATCTTACCCTCATACCTTTGCATAATCATGAAGTAGTTAGTCAACGTTTGAGTTGTCACTTAGGAGGTCATTACTCTATTGAGAGCCAAAAATCCAACACCTTCAAGATCCTCAAAAATAGAGGAAGATGGGATATCTTAAAGGAGGCCTTTGGTTTGCATATTCTATTTAGTTTTCAAGTTGTGCTTCCTAGTTCTTATTGTTATCTCATCTATGTGCATGGTTAATAAAATTGACCCTACGGCGGTGCTACCACCATCGGCGCCTGCAATAGTTTCATCAGCGTCCGCGAGGCGCAACGCAGCGCCACTGACCAATTTCTCAAACCGATATATTTATTTTAAAATGCACAAAATTTAAAATTTTCATAAAAAAAAAAGGTTAAAACCTATTTTAGCCCGGCAAAAAACCCAATTTAAAAATACAAAAAATTTACAAACCCACTTCAGAAAATGCTAAAAAAATGATTTTTTCTAAAACTAGCTAGCTTTTTCAAAATTTAATGAAGTTGGGTTTTCTCAGTGTATGTACCAGTGTACCATAGGCCGGAGGACGCTCGTGATGCCAAAGTTGCTCAAACCTGTGCTGGTGATACGGGATGGCCATTTCCTTCTCCAATGCAATTTTTCAACAAGATCAAATGCACAAATGAGTAGTAAAAGCGATTTTTATTTTTTAAACTCAGAGTGGGGCATTTAAGTGGGATTTTTATTCCACTTATTTTTAATCAACTAATCAACTAATCAGCCTGGCAGGACCGTATTTTCAAATTTCTTATCGAGAAATGAATCAAATCAACTTTGAAAATATTTAAAAACCGTGAAATCATTAAAAATCTAAAAATCGTGAAAATTTCAAAACTATAAAAAAAATAAAAAAATCACGAAAAATTCAAAAACATCAAAAAACTATCTGATTCATCTCAAAGGGGGCATCCTTGCACCGTAATCTATCAGTCAACATCTGGGGCATCATATTGAGATTTATCATCTCAAATCGAAACTGCATCATATCGAATCAAATCTGCATCGAAATTAAGATCGAATCTGCATCAAATCATATCAGCAGCATCATCGAATCGAATTTTCTTTGAACCAATGCATCGTCACACATCTCTTCAAAGAGGGGCAAAATGTATACACCTAAACATGGTCTAAAGATAATTAATTGAATACGCAGTTATTTAATTGATTCCCCTTCCCAATTAATTGAATTCACAAATAATTTGATTAATTTCCCTATTCATCTACTAGTAAATAAGTCTAAATGATTTATTTATATAGTTCATTTAATAATCCCCCTTTGATTAATTAATTACAAATTAATTAATCATCCCCCCATTTTAATCAATTCTTCTAATACCTAATTAAGATTAACAAATTCTTAATTTGTTGAGATTAATTATCTTTTCCTAATATTTGAATTTCAAATTTCAAATATGAGCACATGGCTCCTAACTTCTAACCACCTAGCCTAACCACCCCTAACCTAAGCCATTCTATCTAATCTTGGGTTTAACTAACCCTATCTTATCTTGACATCCTAACCTCCTGTGGGTTGGATATCCCTTCCTTGAGACACATGGCACTTTTTCCACATGTCTTCTCCCTTGGACACTTGTCCTCTTATGAGCAAGGTTCGTTGACAGTTGTCACCAGAGAGATGACATGTGTCCCTTCCTCCAACCTCTTCTCCAACTTCCTCAATCTTAGCCCTTGATATCTTCAGATCGAATTTGGACTATCGATTCCTACCACTTTAGCTTTGGCATTGGAATTCCTATAAATAGCCCTCATTTTGGAGTAATAAAGATCCCTTTCATTCATAGTTATTGCATTATTATTATAGGTATTTGAATTCATATCATCTAGCATAATTGTTAATTTGGATTAATCATAGCATCTTAATATACTTTCCTTTTTATCAAATCATGTAGCTTGAATACATCATTTTAGCTAAATCATGCATACAATCAACTTAGCCTCATACCTTTGCATAATCATGAAGTAGCTACTCAACTTTTGAGTTGTCACTTTGGAGTTCATTGCTCTGCTGAGAGCCAACAATCCAACACCTTCAAGGTCCTCAAAAATAGAGGAAGATGAGATATCTTAAAGGAGGCCTTTGGTTTGCATATTCTATTTAATTTTCAAGTTGTGCTTCCTAGTTCTTATTGTTCTCTCATCTATGTGCATGTTTAATACAATTGACCCTATGACGACGCTACTGCCACCAGCATCCGCGAGGCGCAATGCGGCACCCGTGGCGTCATCGACCAATTTCACAAATCAAAATTTTTTTTTAAAATGCACAAAATTTAAATTTTGAAAAAAAAAAAAGGTTAAAACCCACTTTAGCCCATCAAAAACCTAGTTTAAAAATGCAAAAAATTTACAAACTCACTTCACAAATTGCTAAAAAAACAATTTATTTCTAAAACTAGCTAGCTTTTTCAAAATTCAAACTAAAATTTAATGAAATTCAGTTTTCTCGAGGTACATACCAGTGGACCATAGGCCGGAGGACACTCATGATGTCGAACTTGCTCGAACTTGTGCTAGTGATACAGGATGGCCATTTCCTTCTCTAAAGCAATTTTTCAACAAGATCAAATGCACAAATGAGGAGTGGTAAAAGTGATTTTCATTTTTTAAACTCAGAGCGGGGCATTTAAATGGATTTTTATTCCACTTATTTACTAATCAGCCTGGCAAGACCGTATTTTCAAATTTGTTATCGGGAAATGAATCGGATCAACTTTGAAAATATTTAAAAATCATAAAATCATTAAAAATCTAAAAGTCCTGAAAATTTCAAAACTATAAAAAAAAATTAAAAAATTGCGAAAAATTCAGATACATCAAAAAACTATCTGATTCATCTCGTGAGGGGGCATCCTTGCATTGTAATCTATCAGTCAACGTCTGGGGCATCATATTGAGATTTATCATCTTGAATCAAAACTGCATCATATCAAATCAAATCTGCATTGAATCATATCAACAACATCATCGAATCAAATTTTATTTGAACCAATGCATCGTCACACATCTCTTCAAACATGGGAAAAATGTATACACCTAAAAATAGTCTAAAGATAATTAATTGAATAAGCATTTATTTAATTAATTCCCCTTCCCAATTAATTGAATTCGTAAATAATTTGATTAATTTCCCTATTCATCTACTAGTAAATAAGTCTAAATGATTTATTTGTATAGTTCATTCAATAATCCCCCTTTGACTAATTAATTCCAAATTAATTAATTCTCCCCCCCCCCCCATTTTAATCAATTCTTCTTGTATATGGTGAAAATGGATACAATAATAATGATATTGAAAGGCTAAATGAATTCAACCACAAAACCCTAGCCTAACAACAACAAAGATCCACCATAACATATGAAGATTACCTAAGACAATGCAAATTAAATGAAATCACAAAGATTATACCATCACATGTCCAATAGGGTTTTGATCTCCATTCTTCCTATCTCCATTGATCTTGCTTGATATATTTGCTCTCAGATTTTATGTGCACAAGAGCTCAACAAAGAAAGGAATGTGTTTGCAAGTAGGATCGTAGTGTAGTCAATTGCATAAAAGATGATTAGAATGCATAGAACGATTAGGGTTTGATAATGAAGGAAGCATCTCCTTATATAGAAGACACTATATGAAATGGAGGGATAAGATTGAGAGGTGTAAAAGGAGGTCGGCTATGATTAGAGGGTAGGTAAAAGAAATAATAAAATAATGAAAGGGGTAGGTAGTGTAGAAATTAAGAGATGAATGACATGTGTCATGGGTAGAAAAGGTTAATGAATTAATTAAATAAATAAAGATTTATTTAATTAATAGAAGAAGTGGGATCAATTAAATAAATAAGATAATTATTTAATTTAGGAAAAGGATAATTTAAATAAATAAATGTATTTATTTAAATGAGAAATAAGGCTAGAAGAGGATAAATGAATTAATTAAATAAATAAAGATTTATTTAATTAATAGAAGAATTAAGCTTAGATAATTAAATAAATAAATAAAATATTTATTTAATTAGACTGGACAATTTTGGGTGTCTACATTTTGCCCCTCTTTGAGACAATGCGGCTTGTCGCGTTGTTTCAAAGAAGATAAGATGAACTGATACAAATTCGCCCCAAGATGGGAATGATATGCCCCCTCGAGAGATTGGATGAAAATGTCTGAAAAGATTGCAGACAATCTCTCAATAAGAAAGAGAGGCTAGAATGGACTGACTGGATAAAGTGACAAAGTCACGGGATAAAGACCACTGACTCGGGAAATGAGGGCTAGGGCTAGGGTAGTCTATAAGATAGACCACGGGGGAAAATACATCCTCATTGTCATCTACACATCCACGAGATTAGAGTGTAGAGAGAGAAAAGAGCAGCAACAGTCAGTAGCGATGGCTTTTGTTCATAGATTCGACCGCGTTCGTCGATTCCAGAGGCCAGCAGAGGCAGGAGAGCCGGTGAGTGCCACAAAACCTCCTCGTACTTTGTTGCATTTATTATTGTCATTAATGCATGCTAGATAGGGTAATAAATGCGCTCTAGGTTAGGGTCCAAAAAATGTCAAAAATGTCCAGCGCATCTGCGTTGGTGCCAGGCACGTCTGTGCTCCCTAGGCACGTCTATGTTTGTGCCAGCCCTTTCTGTGATGGAAACCGCGTCTGTGCCAAATGCAGCCGCGTTTGTGATGTGTAGGCACGTTTGTGCCAAGAAGGCACGTCTATGTCTCCCAGGTGCGTCTATGCAGAGCATAGGCACGTCTGTGTTTTTCAAGCGCATCTGTGCAGTCTTCAAGCGCGTTTATGTCAGGAAAGCACGTTTGTGTCCAAAAATGTGAATTTGTGTCTTCTAGGTCAAATCGACAGTTCTGTGATGAACATACGTTGTCAATTGGATAAGCTACTGAGAGGATACACTCAAGCAAGTCCTCTAGGAAAGACTAGGATAGATCAAGGCACTTTGTGATGAACAGTGAGTACCAAGATAGAGTACTTTGTGATGAACAGGGAGTACTAAAATATGAGCAGCACTTTGTGATGAATAGGGAGTGCAAATGTGAGCAACACTTTGTGATGAACAGGGAGTACCAAACATGTAGTACTTTGTGATGAACAGGGAGTACCACTAGGATAGAAGAAACACTTTGTGATGAACAGTGAGTGTCACTAGGACTGAGATGATTGATTTGTGTGACTGCAGGAGTATTTTCCTATGCTGGAGTCATGGGAGAGATTCCCATCGACTCAGAGGTTGCGACCTGAGTTGACAGCTGAGGACTGAGATAAGATTGAGGCTATGGGATTGAGACATATTTTGTATGTGCCTGAGTTTTGGGTGAACATGGGATTGCTGACTGCACTAGCAGAGAGGTGGCACTCTGAGACTTGCACTTTTCATTTGCCGATGGGGGAGATGACAGTCACCCTGGAGGATGTATACAGGATTTTGTGGATATCGATCGATGGGGAGTTAGTTCCTTACAATCGAGATGGAGATAGGGATGCATTGAGATGAGTGTTTCAAGATCCACGACTGAAGATGAGGGTTGGACACGTGGCATGGGATACCATGACATGGACATGATTAGCACTACCAATAGTGTTGGCTGGAGTTATCAGTGGGTTCCTCTGTCCGGATAGGGCAACACGAGGGGTGGCTGCAAAGGACACAGGGCCCAGGAGAGATGATCTTGGGGTGGGTCCTTCTAGGGCTTAGACTCCGTCGAGGCCAGCCGGCTCTGAGGGAGGGAGTTCATCATAGCCGTAGAGGGCTCCCTATGTATCAGTATTGTACCATTTTTGTATGATGATGTAGACACCTGTGGTGATTGTAGCCATATGATTTTGACATCATTGTATCATGACACTTTATATATATATATATATATATGAGATGATTCATCTTTGCGGCAGCTATATGCATGTGTACCTATGTGATGAGATGTTTCATGATGTATGTTTCTATGTGATGGATGCAAATATGTATATGATGAAATACAATATTTTTTTCTTTTATGTTTTATATGTGTATGCATGATGCAAATGTGAATGTATGAAATGTAAATGAATATGACAATGCAAATGTAAATTGTGCTAACAAGTGTTGTGTGTAGGATGTGATGCAGTTGTGATATCTATATGTATGTATGAAATGCTTATATGTGGTAATGCAGCTGCAACTACATGAAATGCAAATTTTTTTGGTGTGTCATTATACTCAGTCATGTGATAGCAGGCTACGCGGACTCGAGAAGGATGATGGAAGTCAATCAAGAAAGGGGGATGGAAGACAGAAGATATGAAAGTGAAAGAGCTTCTTGTGTGTTATCATCATTGAGCCTTATTATGGCAAGTAGGTTATGACAATCAAGGCATATGTTCGACCCAGAAAGTCATTGTACCCATTTGCATGGAGATAAGATAGTCACAAACAAGGAATGCCCCAATTCATACTAGACTCATAGTGTCCTCATATCCTTGGAAGAGTCATAGCATTACTAAGAGACAATCCACAGATAGCAAAATAAAAATAGGTGACGATACCCCATCCTCGCCTTTCTAGTCAAAGACATCCTGGAGATAGAATCTCTAGTCAAAGACATCCTGGAAAAGCTAAAAGACATGTCACCAGAAAGATAAAAATCAAAAGAAAACCAAGACTCGACACCAACATCCATTGTAGTCCTCAAGTTTACTGTCTCTTGTCACTTGTATAAGTCTTATTTGATTGTGGTCACAATGTTTACTTTCACAAAATGGATAGATAGCACTGAACCATAATGTTGTCTGAGTCTGTTGAAAGATTTGATTTGTTGAAGTCCATTGTTGTTGTTGTGTCTCATCTGAAACTGACTAAATCCATGAAACTGATACCTTATTGCGGAGAAGATGAAACTTTATTGCGGATCTGTGATGCAAATGTTTCTTTATTGCAAATTGTGCGCAAACAGACTGAAGGAAGCTGAAAGAAACTATACTCCTTGAAACATGTGATGTTCTCAGTTCCACACCCATCACTAGACGTAGGATTTACCTTAGCCACGGATAGGATCTGATTTATTATGGATGGAAAGGGAGGTGAAAAGGGAGGTTTATTATGAATGGCTAACCAATCTTGGGTAGATTAATAACAAGCCATGATGGGAATGGGTAAGTTTCTTATGGATGAATTGGTCATGAGTGTGTGCAAAGTGAAGGATGAAAGTGAATCCTGAAGGAGGGAGGAGCAATGTCTCTACACATGGCGCTGGTGACCCAGTTTTCACCATGGTACTTGCCCAGGGCGCCACTGAAGTGGTTTTCACCATTGGACGAAATGTTTCTCTTTACTGTTTTGATTTTTTGATTTTTTTTTTTTTTGGTGTCAGAAGGCGCCTGTTTGTCAGGTTTTCACCAAGTAATGATTTTTTTTGTTTTATAATTTTTTTTTGTATTTTTGAAATTTTTGATTTTTTTTTTGTATTTTTGAATTTAGGATATTCCAAAGAGCTATGTGTAGAACCTGCGAAGGTGCATGTTGTTGATAGGATCCTCCAAAGGTTCACCTTCTGTAGTTGAGAGCTGATATGCCCCAGATCCATATGCTGTTGTAATGACGTAAGGACCAAGCCAATTTGGTTCGAACTTGCCCTTCTTCTCTCTGTCTTGCTGATTTTTGGGATTTTCTCTGAGAACCAAGTCACCTACCTCAAATGTGTGAGGCTTTACCTTGTGATTGTAGTTGCATTGTTCCTTGACTGAATGATGCGTAGCTTGATTGAATGTCTTCCTCGATGAAGGAACTGAGATAGAATTACTAGTGTGTGGACTACACAGGCCTGTATGCGTGTCACCTGAAGAAGTTTGGGCATCCCTGATAACAAAGTCCTTCAAGGAAGCTCCATTAAAGGTCCATGATGTATCACCAGAAGGGAAAGGATGTGTGGAACAAGTAGATGAGTGATGAAGGCTTATGATTGTGAAAAGAAGTGAAAGTAGGATAGCATGATGGAGACTTAGGATCAACAAGTAATCTTTTTGACTTGCAATTGTAGAATTTTTGCCCCCAGTTATTTTGATATTAGGGGAGATCAACTCTTGCTCTTTTTCTTTCATTGGATTTTTATCCTTGACCTTGATTTTTGTAGAGTCCAATAGCTTTTGATTTTGATTTGGACTAAAGGACTTTTCTTTATTATTGACTTTTAGATTTTTCTTTTCAAAGCTTGATTTTTGATCCCCAATGAGTAAGGGCTTTTGTAATTCTTGTTGATCCAAGTCTGGAAGTGGAGTGGAAATGGAATGAGTGGATGATATGGTAAAGCTATGTGAGTTATCAAGAGGGTTGGCGATATGCTCAATAGATTCTTCGTTGGAACCACTCTTAGGACTATTGATATCAAGAGTTGCTTGCACCACTGGAGGAGATTTGCATTCAGACTCAGTAGCCACAACACTAGGTGGTTCACACCCAATTCCTTGTAAATTGTTTATAGATTGTTCTTGTCAACTGAATGTCTTAGGAGATAGTGGGAGTTGGTCAACATGAAATATATACTCACCACATCCTAGGTCTTTAACCTTGAATTTTTCTTTGAGCTCTATTTGTTTTGATGTAGAAGCTTTCAATGATTCTGGATCCACATATGCTGAAGATAGAATAGCCTCTCGATTGGCTGGAATTGTTATTTCTGATCTAGGTCGCAGATTGTTGCAATATATGAATGGATTTGGGTCAGCTTTGACAGTCACTTCAACTCCATTGTGTGGAAACTTGATGCATCGATGATATGTAGATGGGACTGCGCTCATTTCATGAATCCATGGGCATCCCAAGAGTATGTTGTATGTGAGATCAAGGTCAAGGACTTGACAAACCACATCTTTTGTAATTGGCCCAACTCTGAGAGGTAAGGTGACTGTGCCTATGGATGAACGCTCTTCATCATCATATGCTTTGATGGTAATTTTGTTTGTAGAATTCACAGCTTTATCAGAAGATCCCAATTGTTTAATAGTGCTCAATGTACAAATGTTTAGACTTGCTCCTCCATCTATCAGGACTCGTTTGATTCTATGTTTGTGTATGAAGGCTTGAATGTGTAATGGTGCATTATGTGGCTGACTTACAGAGGTGTCATCGGCTTTTGTGAATGTAAGGGAGTGTGGAATGGAAAGGTATCCCACCATGGCTTGAAACTGGTCCACGTTCAGATCAATAGGAACTGCAGTGTCTCTCAAGATTTTGTCAAGAATAGATTTTTGTGCGGGGGATATGCGTAAGAGCTCAAGGATGGAGATGAGCGCGGGTGTCTTCCCTAACTGTTCTACAAGGTCGCACTCAGGCTTGGTTGATGAAGAAGTGGTGTTTTTGGTTGGAGCACCTTGCAAGGTGAATTTACCTCGACGGGTTGTAACATGACATTTAGAGGTAGTTTCAGAAGAAGATCCAATGCCTTTTAGGACAATTTTGGGTCTTTGGGTAGAATTCTCAGGCGTTTTGTCCTTGATGATAATGGTAGAGACATAATTTTCCATCGAAATGTGATTGATAGTTGAATCATAGTTATAGGATGCTCTGGTATAGTTGGTTTGGTCATCTATGGCTTTAGACTTTCCCTTGTCATGCTTTGGGAATGGTTCCTTAAACATCTCATATTCTTGGTTAGATGAGTGTCCCTCAATTTCAATGTCACCCCTATCAATGAGATCTTGTATGATGTTCTTCAGTCGATGACAATTTCCTGTCTTATGACCCTTGCTCTTATGAAATTCACAATACTCATCATCATTCCACCAATTTGGTTTAACCTTTGGTTCATATGGAGGAAAATCTGGAACTGTGATTACCTTATTTGCCACTAGCTTTTTGAAGACTGATTAAAGTGGTTCTCCCAAGGGAGTGTACTTCCTTCGTGATCTAGAGGTTGTTTGAGTATTCACTTGATTGTTTGTAGAACTTGATCCCGAAAAGATGAATTTGGGTCGCACTATGTTGGCGTCAACAACACCATCATTGACTGTATTCTTGTTTTTGTTCCAAAATCTCGGCTTGTCTTTTCCTTTAAAGTCATCTTTGTTTTCTTTGAATATCTTAATGACTCTTTGTTCAATTAGGACCTTTTCTGTCGCTAAGCCTTTTTCAATAACGTCCTTGAAGGTGGACAAACAAGCTTTCCTTAAGTCATAGCCAATGTCTTTGTTAACGTTCTGGGTGAACATTTCTACCATTTGTTTTTGTGGAATTTCACAAGAGCATCTGCTGGCTAGATTTCTCCATCTTTGTAAGAATGATGCAAAAGATTCTCCCTCTTTTTGCTTGGTGTTGCACAAAGTAGTGACTGATATGTCTGTCTCTATGTTGTAGGAGAAATGTTGGATAAATGCCTCTGCTAAGTCACCCCATGACTTAATACCACGTGGAAGTTGGGAGAACCATTCCATAGCTTGATCACCTAAGCTCTGTGGGAATAATCTCATCAAATATGTCTCTTCTGCTGCTATCTCAATGCAAGCTATGAAAAATTGTCTTATGTGTGCCTTAGGATCCCCTTTTCCTCTATACTTATCAAACTTAGGTGTCACAAAGTATGTAGGAAAAGGAGGCATTGGAATGCTCTTGTCAAATGGATAAGGACATATGTCTCTCATTGTGTATGTTGGCTTCGGTGTATTTATGTCCTCCATTTTCTTTTGTAAGTCCCTGATTTGTTGCTCCAAATTGCTCTTAGGTGGAGATCGACTTCTTGGACCATACCACATGCTTGAGGCACCAATTGGAGGAGAAGCATGTTGCATATATGGATGATATTGATCATACACGTGTTCATATTGAGGAGGTCTATAGTGATGCTGCATATATGGACCACTTGGTATAGATTCATGTTGAGGAATGAAATATCTATTTTGTCCATGTATACCATACTCTACAGGCATGTCATGTTCTAATGTGTTGCCCCCAAATTTGACACGGGGTTTCCTTGTGTCCAAATTTTGAGCATGCCTTTGAATATCCAATTGCTTTGGTGGTTGATCCTTAGCATTGATATGTGATTGAGCATATTTCTCTGCATAAGACTTCCATAATGGTCTGCGAAGGTGAGTATCATATGCTTGACCATGTGTATGTGGGACCTCTGGTTTTTGAAACAAAGATGATGGTGATTCAGGCACAAGATGTGGTCTTCTATTTCCTCCACTATTAGGCCTCCTTTGATCCATGTTGGAGTGAGGTTATTGCAAAGGTCGATTTTCCATTATTTGAGACATGTCAAAATCATGAGGTATCTTGGCTCCACTTTGTGCCATCATTTGTAAGAAGTATTGTCTATCCCTCCTCATTATTTCCTCAACCAATCGATTGAAACGGGGATCCATAATGGATTCTTCCACATCTGCTGAATGTATTGAAAAGTTGTCCATATCATCATTGTGTGTATCATTGTTGTTTGTAGTGTCCATGTTCTCAACATTTGGAATGTTTCTATAGGCATCCATGTCAGGTAATGTAGTATGATCAGAATTGAAAAAGATATCATTGTCATACTCATAAGAACTCATGTTTGCGGACTCTTGAGCCTCTTTAGTTTCTCTCCTAGATTTTTGAAGATGGGTTTCAACCATGAACTAGGTATTGACCGAGATGTGTGAGACTAGATGAAAATGGAAAAAGTATGGAAGACCAAGAGTTTGATGGAATGTAAATGAATCTGAGGTGTACTTGCAATGTCCAAAGTGTAAGACCAAGTATGTATGTAGTAGAGTAGGTGTGATTTCCAAAGAGAGGATAGTTTCTCTTGATGAGGTAAGTTGACCTTGACTCTAAGTAAGACCAAATGAGACCCAAAGGTGATAGACCTTGATGAGGGACCACTTAGAAAAATGTTGTTGTATGTAGTGTGTTGACAAAGTATAGTGAGGACAAGCAAGTGACCTTTTGACTCAAGTTTAGACAAATGTAAATTTAATGCAAGATGTAAAGCAATAATGGACTTTGTGAGACCCAAAGACAAGTTGAATGCTAGATGAAAACCTAGAGAAACAACCTAGGAAGCTCAAGAATTCCGAAACTAATTGCTCTTGTTTGCTGGACTGTAAAATTTTTCCAATTTGTGAAGTTGTTGGTTGTGACCAAATCTGAATGTTTGACTATTTTTCGTGACAAGAGGACACAATGTTGATGAGGACTCAATGTTTGTAAGTGTTTGGACTCAAAATGACTCCAAGAAAAGTGTGTTGTTTGATGTAAAAATGTTTTGCATACACTTGAAGACACAAAAGACATAATGTTTTGCTGTTTGGTCTTGAATGTTTTGAATGTTTAAAATAAGTCGAGCACAATTCTTATGGCTGGCCAAGACAATAGTTGTTGATCCCACATGAGGTTTTACCCTCGAGGCTACGCTATTCAGAGCGGCTACTTAGATGCTTGAGCTCACTGACTCCACCCTCGGCACTCACTTCTCGGGTCAGCCAAGCATCAGTCTCCATGAAAACTCCCCATGGTGAACTTTGTATCTCTACTAAGAACCGTATGTGTGTGGGCGGCTACCAGAGGTCCAACCTCTTGCCTCAACAACTAGAAGGATTTTGGCTTCTAAAACAAAAAGGTGCTAGTAAGGGCATCCACTCGTGTGGCCATACATGCCGCACTTTCAGCTCTATAAATACAGAAGGCTTCCAGCCGGTAGGGGTTATGCCCTACAACTGATCAAATAAATTTGATCAAACGGGTTTATGGGGAGACATAGTGTCGGTATGAACTAATCAGCACACGTTATCCATAGTTTTCACCATGAATAAAGTTGTTTATAGTGGTTCAGAAGAGGTGGGTTTTTCTCGCTACCACTTGGGTCGTTCTCTTCTCACTAGTAGTCCTAATGACCACACGAGAAGACAGACCCTCTAAAGATTAAACAAAAAGAGCCTATTGCTCAAGACACAAAAGACAATGATTCAATTTTAGTGCACCAATTGAAGTGTTTGCTAGTCTATGAAAACAAGGCACAGAATAAAAATCCAAAAACCCTTGCCAAGGACCTGCAATAAAGATTTATTAGTAGTTTGGATTGTTTCAAATGATCACCCCTTCCTGCAAGCACACAAGTTAGGTAAATTTTAGATCCAAAAGACTTTGTGAAATAGGGGCCTTCAACAATGCGTTTTGTTGACCAATTCAAAGATTTGATTCATCATAAAAAAATACCACTTGTAAAATTTCAAGAGATTTCCAGAAATGTAAGAAAATCCAAAAAAATTGCTAATTTGCTCCAAAAATTAATTTTTTTATGAAAAATCATTAAAAAATCATATAAAATGCAAAATCAATCCAAAAAATTTGAAATTTTTACTGGAGAGTCTTGATTGTCTTCCAAACCTGCATAAAAAAATTTCTGCAACAAATCCAAGTAGTTTGTGAGATATGAGTAAAATAATGCAAAACCCTAATTTTCAAAGATCTGATTTTTGAGAAATAATTTTGCATCAAATTTAAAATCACAAAAAATAAATCTTGTGTATAATTCTTAGATATTTCCAAAAATATAAGAAAATCCAAAAAAATCGCTAATTTTCTCTCAAAATTAATTTTTTATGAAAACTCATAAAAAATTCATATAAATTGACAAAATGATCCAAAAAATCTGAAATTTTTACTAAATTCTTCTAATATTTTTCCTGACCTACACAAAAAAGTTGATGTCAAAATTCAAAGCCATTTGTGAGATCTAATCAAAATAAGGAAAAACCTTAATTTTTAAAGATCCAATTTTTAAGGAAATATTTTGCGTCAAAATTAAAATCACAAAGAACAGATCCTATGTATAATTATGAGAGATTTCCAAAAATGTAAGAAAATCCGAAAAAGTCTTTCATTTTCTCTCAAAATTAATTTTTTATGAAAAATCATAAAAAATTCATAGAAAATGAAAATGTGCTCCAAAAATTCTGAATTTTGGATTGAGAGCTCTTGATATTTTTTTCAACCTGCAAAAAAATTTTGGTGCAACATTTCCTAGTAGTTTCTGAGATATGATCGAATCTCTCCAAGATCTTGATTTTGTGTCCAAAACCCTAGCTGCACAAGGTTATTCTCCAAATTGTTTTACAAAATAGCAATATAGGGTTAGAAAAATCTGCAAAAAACACAGATCTAATAAAAATCCATGTCCCACGGGGCATGCCAAAATGTATATGGTGAAAATGGATACAATAATAATGATATTGAAAGGCTAAATGAATTCAACCACAAAACCCTAGCCTAACAACAACAAAGATCCACCATAACATATGAAGATTACCTAAGACAATGCAAATTAAATGAAATCACAAATATTATACCATCACATGTCCAATAGGGTTTTGATTTCCATTCTTCCTATCTCCATTGATCTTGCTTGATATATTTGCTCTCAGATTTTATGTGCACAAGAGCTCAACAAAGAACAGAATGTGGTTGCAAGTAGGATCGTAGTGTAGTCAATTGCATAAAAGATGATTAGAATGCATAGAACGATTAGGGTTTGATAATGAAGGAAGCATCTCCTTATATAGAAGACACTATATGACATGGAGGGATAAGATTGAGAGGTGTAAAAGGAGGTCAGCTATGATTAGAGGGTAGGTAAAAGAAATAATAAAATAATGAAAGGGGTAGGTAGTGTAGGAATTAAGAGATGAATGACATGTGTCATGGGTAGAAAAGGTTAATGAATTAATTAAATAAATAAAGATTTATTTAATTAATAGAAGAAGGGGGATCAATTAAATAAATAAGATATTTATTTAATTTAGGAAAAGGATAATCTAAATAAATAAATGTATTTATTTAAATGAGAAATAAGGTTAGAAGAGGATAAATGAATTAATTAAATAAATAAAGATTTATTTAATTAATAGAAGAATTAAGCTTAGATAATTAAATAAATAAATAAAATATTTATTTAATTAGACTGGACAATTTTGGGTGTCTACACTTCTAATTCCTTATGAAGATTAAGAAATTCTTAATTTGTTGAGATTAATTATCTTTTCTTAATATTTGAATTTCAAAATTCAAATATGAGCACATGGCTCCTAACTTCTAACCACCTAGCCTAACCACCCCCTGACCTAACCCATCCTATCTAATCCTGGGTTTAACTAACCCTATCGTATCTTGTACATCCTAACCTCTTTTATTCTAACCTCCTGTGGGTTGGATATCCCCTCCTTGAGACACATGACACTTTTGCCACACGTCTTCTCCCTTGGACACTTGCCCTCTAATGAGCAAGGTTCGTTGACACTTGTCACCATAGAGATGACATGTGTCCCTTCCTCCAACCTCTTCTCCAACTTCATCAATCTTAGCCCTTGATATCTTCAGATCGAATCTGGACCGTTGATTCCTGCCACTTCAACTTTGGCCTTGGAATTCCTATAGATACCCCTCATTTTGGAGCAATAAAAATCCCTTGCATTCATAGTTTTTGCATTGTTGTATAGGCATTTGAATTCATATCATCTAGCATAATTGTTAATTCAGATTAATCATAGCATCTTAATCTAGTTTCATTTTTATCAAATCATGTAGCTTGAATAGATCATTCTAGCTAGATCATGCATACAATCATCTTAGCCTCATACCTTTGCATAATCATGAAGTAGCTACTCAACTTTTGAGTTGTCACTTTGGAGGTCATTGCTCCCCTGAGAGCCAAAAATCCAACACCTTCAAGGTCCTCAAAAATACAAGAAGATGAGATATCTTAAAGGAGGCCTTTGGTTTGCATATTCTATTTAGTTTTCAAGTTGTGCTTCCTAGTTCGTATTGTTATCTCATCTATGTGCATGTTTGATACAATTGACCCTATGGCAGCACTACTGTCGTTGGCATCTGCAGGGCACAACGTGGCACCCAGGGCATTGCCGACCAATTTTGCAAACCGAAATTTTTTTTTTTTTAAATGCACAAAATTTAAATATTTATTAAAAAAAGGTTAAAACCCATTTTATCCCACCAAAAACCCAGTTTAAAAATGCAAAAAATTTTACAAACCCACTTCAAAAAATGCTAAAAAATGATTTTTTCTTTTTCTCGAGTTACGTAGTAGTGGACCGTAGGTCGAAGGATGCTTCTAACGTTGAACTTTCTCGAACCTATGTTGGTGATACGAGATGACAATTTCCTTCTCTAGAGAAATTTTTCAACAAGATCAAATGCACAAATGAGTGGTAAAAGTGATTTTTCATTTTTTAAACTCAAAGTGGGGCATTTAAGTGAGATTTTTATTCCACTTATTTTTAATCAACTAATCAGCCTAGCAGGACCATATTTTCAAATTTCTTATCGAGAAATGAATCAGATCAACTTTGAAAATATTTAAAAATCATAAAATCATTAAAAATCTAAAAATCGTGAAAATTTCAAAACTATAAAAAGAAAAATTAAAAAATCGTGAAAAATTCAAAAACATCAAAAAACTATCTAATTCATCTCCCAAGGGGGCATCCTCGCATCGTAATCTATTAGTCTACGTCTTGGACATCATATTGAGATTTATCATCTCGAATCAAAACAGCATCATATCAAATCAAATCTGCATCGAAATCAAGATCGAATCCACATCGAATCAAATTTTCTTTGAACCAATGTGTCATCACACATCGCTTCAAAGAGGGGCAAAATGTATACACCTAAAAATGGTCTGAATATAATTAATTAAATACACATTTATTTAATTAATTCCCCTTCCCAATTAATTGAATTCACAAATAATTTGATTAATTTCCCTATTCATCTACTAGTAAATAAGTCTAAATGATTTATTTGTATAGTTCATTCAATAACCCCCCTTTGATAAATTAATTAATCCTCCCCCCATTTTAATCAATTCTTCTAATTCTTAATTAAGATTAACAAATTATTAATTTGTTGAGATTAATTATCTTTTCTTAATATTTTAATTTTAAAATTCAAATATGAGCACATGGCTCCTAACTTCTAACCACGTAGCCTAACCACCCCCTAACCTAATCCATTCTATCTAATCTTGGGTTTAACTAACCCTATCCTATCTTGCACATCCTAACCTCTTTTATTCTAACCTCCTGTGGGATGGATATCCCCTCCTTGAGACACGTGGCACTTTTGCCACATGTCTTCTCCCTTGGACACTTGTCTTCTTATGAGCAAGGTTCCTTGACACTTGCTACCATAGAGATGACATGTGTCCCTTCCTCCAACCTCTTCTCCAACTTCATCAATCTTAGCCCTTGATATCTTCAGATCGAATCTGGACCGTTGATTCCTGCCACTTCAACTTTGGCCTTGGAATTCCTATAGATACCCCTCATTTTGGAGCAATAAAAATCCCTTGCATTCATAGTTTTTGCATTGTTGTATAGGCATTTGAATTCATATCATCTAGCATAATTGTTAATTCAGATTAATCATAGCATCTTAATCTAGTTTCATTTTTATCAAATCATGTAGCTTGAATAGATCATTCTAGCTAGATCATGCATACAATCATCTTAGCCTCATACCTTTGCATAATCATGAAGTAGCTACTCAACTTTTGAGTTGTCACTTTGGAGGTCATTGCTCCGCTGAGAGCCAACAATCCAACACCTTCAAGGTCCTCAAAAATAGAGGAAGATGGGATATCTTAAACGAGGCATTTGGTTTGCATATTCTATTTAGTTTTCAAGTTGTGCTTCCTAGTTCTTATTGTTATCTCATCTAATCGCATGTTTAATATAGTTGACCCCAATTTTAGCAGCACAATAACATCTTAATTGTTGAAGTCTTTGTTGATGATATTATCTTTGGAGGTGATGATAACTTGAGCAAGAAGTTTGTCGGTGATATGCAAAAATAATTTGAGATGTCTATGATAGGAGAGATGAAATTTTTCTTAGGTTTGCAAATTTCACAGATTGGAAAAGGCATTTTTATATCTCAAACTAAATATGTGAAGGAATTGTTGAAGACGTTTGGGTTAGATGACTCCAAACCAATTGGAACTCATATGGTGACTGGCTGCAAATTGTCTAAGAATGATGAATCCCTGAAAGCTAATTAGATCTTGTACAGATCTATGGTTTGTGGACTGATATATCTTACTCAAACTAGACCGAATATTATGCACGATGTGTGCATGGCTACTAGATATCAAGATGATCCAAAAGAGAGTCATGTCACTGCTTCTAAG
The DNA here is from genome assembly GCF_030272615.1 of Cryptomeria japonica. Classification (NCBI taxonomy): domain Eukaryota; kingdom Viridiplantae; phylum Streptophyta; class Pinopsida; order Cupressales; family Cupressaceae; genus Cryptomeria; species Cryptomeria japonica. The sequence goes on along the minus strand of NC_081410.1, from coordinate 521,223,475 downwards.
AGGATATTCAGATACTTGAAAGGAACCGTGGATTATGTTTTGTGGTATCCGAGGAATGATGATTTCATGTTATGTGCTTACACTAATGTTGATTGGGATGGTGATGTTGATGACCGAAAGAGTACATCCAGTGGTGCTTTCTTTTTGGGTAATTGTAGCGTCATAAATTGTACGCACTTGCTAGGGTGGTACAATTTCACACCTAGTTTAGCACCCGCCTTGGCGCATTTTGCATTTTGCATTGCATTTCCCCTTTAGCACTTAATTAATTAAATTAATTAGGTCTAAGGTTCTATTTCATCATCTTCCATATCATAAAGTTGGGCCCTTTTCATTAAAGTGTGCTCCTTTCATTTTATTCCTCCAATACATCATTTAATCAAAAACCCTAATTAGGTCCTATTTTGAACTTTAAGGCCTGATTTCGGGGGTCAAAACATCTTGAAATCAGCTGTAACTTCGGGATTCTCCCTAAAATCATCATATCTGATGACCCTGAAAATTTGGTGAAAAGTTGTCGGGACCATGGCGCCCGGAGTGCACATGGTCTCGGACATTTTTCCCAAAATTTTAGGAGCGCAATCCAATCATAAAATAAAGCTTAACCCCAAGAAATTGGCGGGAGATTCAATCTCTAAGTCGGCCTAAATTTGAAATTAAGACCTAGGGTTTCATATATAAGAGCTCTCTTTCTTCATTTGAAAGGATCCAGAATTTTTGGTTTCAAGGACCTTCTATGCAGCGAAAGAGCAGATCTTTGAAGACTTCAACAACATTCAACATCCATCCATCAAGCATTCATCAATTTCATTCATCCATTTAGGGCTTTGAAGACATTGAAGAGCAATAAGGGATCACCAACTGAAGATTGGCTTGTACCCCTCCCTTGGGGTTGGGTATGATTTCATGTTGTTTTCATGTCTTTGCATAAGCCTCATTATATCATTTGTATTCATGCTTTAGATCACTTTGCATCTTGATGTAGAGCATTTACTTTGTCAATTACAAGCAATTAGGGTTTACTTTCTAGGTTGCTCTAGCTTGCTTACTTTCATTTTAGGATCTTGCACACACACAAGGTCTGCACACACATTACTGTTACAATACAACTTGGCTATTCGTGGAGGTGGAAATCACGGAAGTGGGGGTTTGACTAAGGCAAAACCCTATATAGCTGCCTACAACCCTTTTCAGATATAAGTGCAGATTTCTGAATTTGAAGGATGTCGTGAGTTGCAGATCTGATGGGAGCAGACTGAGATGGGACAACACACCAAATTGCAGAGCAGAAACCTAGGACAGGGGCGTGGGGCACCCTGGTCCTAACAGGACAGGGGCACTGGGCGCCCTGGTCCCTGGGACAGGGGCGCTGGGCGCCCTGGTCCCTCAGACAACAGCAATTTTCAGCACTTTTCGACAGTTTTCAGGTTGCCAAAAGGAGCAGTTTCAGGTGCAAAATCAGGTCAGTGGCGCATGCACCCCCGTCCTGAACATTTCCACTCAGATTTTAACCCCAGGTACACATTTACATTTCTCCTCTTATCCTTGTGTTTACAGCTTTTCATCACTTAATCTCAATCTTGCAATCTTGTTACTAGTTCATACTTGCACTCTAGGGCTAGTAGTTGAACTTGCATCATTTTATCTTTCATTTGCAACAAAGGAATAGAAATCCTAATCGGTAGCCCGTGGCTCTCTCTTCCACAAAAAGAAGTAGCCAATTGTGTGGTACCTCTAGGCTCTTTCGTATTCCACAAGTGTGTGATTGAAAGTGAGATTAGGGCATGTTTTCTTAGTGTCACTTTTTCCCCCACACAATAATAAATTGCTTTCATGGGCTAGTAAGAAACGGGATCTAGTGTCCTTATCTACTGTTGAAGTTGAGTATGTTGTTACTGGTAGCTGTACTCAGGTGGTTTGGATAAAGCAAATGCTGAAGGATATTAGAGTTATCTATGATGAGCCTACTGTCATATACTATGATAATTCTGGTGTTATTAACATGTCTAAGAATCCATTGAAACATTAAAAGACTAAACATGTGTCAAACAAATATCATTACTTGAGAGAAAAAGTCAGTAAAGAGGAAGTGAAGCTAGAATATGTGTCTACAAAAGAACAGATTGTTGAGAGACAAGTTAGGGGTATCCACCCCTCCTGATGAAAACTAGATGCATTGAGTTGCATCAATCGGTTGGAATTCAAAGCCTTATCTTTCTATTTGGATTTATTATTTGATGTTGCTACTCTATCGGAGTAGTCAGTGAGTGTTTTAGGTAATCAATTGTGAGTTCATCCTAAGGGGGATATTGTCCTTCTTAGAAGATGTGTTTTGGGGAGAGAAGCATAATATGTTTTCTGTCTTTGGCATTATTGTCAAAGGGGGAGAGAAGCATGTGAAAAACTATTTTATCTGCTTGATCTTAGGGGGAGTTTGTTGGAATTATTTTCTTTCTTTGCATTGATTGTTTTTCACACTCATATGTTGCCATTAATGATAAAGGGGGAGATTGTTGGACATTGTTGCTGCTAGGATATGTTGTTGTCATTGATGTCAACATATTCTTGTTCCAGTGATTGTTGATTGGTGTATTGGGATCATGGTTTGGTGTATGGAGTATTTGTAGTATCACTATATACTTCTGAATTGGTTTTGGTGATCCAGGAAGCTTAATTGATCATATCATATGATCTAGTTTCGCGGTTTTTTTTTTTATTAGTGCTTTGCAGAGTCCAGTATTTTCTTCGGTATATTCTAGTGTGATCAGATCTTGATCTAAGTCTTTAGGAGATTGTTTGGGATGGTCTTTTGTATCTTCATTTCAGATGGTTCGTGATTTGGTGCTCTGCAAGTTATCTTTCTTTGTGATAGTTGTTGTTGTTTGAGTATTCTTGATGTTCAAATGTTGATCGATGAAGATTTGTTAAATGGTGTTGGTGCAACTATTGTTGATTATTCTAACATGCTTATTGGTGTTTTCTAATTGTGTCCTATTTGTTTTGATGATCCACATTGGTCTTTGTACGAGTTCTTGGTGATTTTGTTGATCTGGTGGCGTTCTTTGTGTTATGCAATTTTCTTGGTGGTCTAGCATGTTGTGATTGATCTTGGCATAACTTCCAATGGTGTTGCATGTTTGGAGATTTGAATTAGGTCCATGTTATGTCATGTGATGCACTGCAAAAAGGATGTTAGGAACATAAGACAAGTCATTCATTAGTGTTAGTAGTATCAATCATAAATGAAATACAAAAGAAACAACAATCCTAAGCATGCATATCAAGAGAGATATCAAACATGTTATAGAAAACATACAAAAATGGAGGAAAGACACTAAACTCTCCCAAATTCTCTCAAACATGCTCATAGCTACTCCCCCCTTGTTCCTCTCCTCTCCAAGTTCCACATGAGTGTAGCCCTTAGCTTTTTTCACTACTATCGATGTCTTATGGAGATTCAAGATTTATGAATAATGAAGATAAAAGACTATGCAAATGCAAACAAACTATATATGAGAAAATACCTAATTAATCTATATTGATTTTAGCCAAAATAACAATTTAGATATGATTTTCTCCTAAATGCTCTCTCAATTTTACTATAGATTAGATGCATACAAGATTTCTGGATCCGGATATGAAGGAAATGGGCTCTATTTTTGGGAAAAATAGAGAAATGGATGGTTGGAATTGAGTAATCTCAACAAGCGTCAGGATTGATGGGTTTATGATCCATGTGAGGGTTTTCAACCCAATCCCAAGATGAAAAATGTCATCATGAGATGGCTTGAGAGGAGAGGGAAGAAGCATTAAATGCTTGAGATGACATGAAGGTTAGCTTGGGAGGTAAGGTTAGGCTTGAGTTGAATGAATAAAGCCTTTATCCAATGAATAATGCTTTTATCCAATGGACAAACTCTTGTGCAAGAGTTAGTGGTGATAACCATGGTCAAAGAAATGAATGCTTGAAGAGACCCATGAGTTAAATGGAGGTTGAGTTAGAGGGAAAGTATCTAACCATGTGGGTGAGTTGATTTTAACCTTTTAATGGTTATGTAAGAGCCATAAATGGTCATGTAAGAACCATTAATGGTTTGGAAGACTTTAGGGGTTAACTTGTTGGAGACATAAAGCATTTAATGTTTTTCAAAGACTTTGGAAGCTTTGAGAAGTGACTTCAAGTTTCTCAGGAATGTGACAATAATTAGGAGGGTGATTAGGCTAATTAGGAATGGTTTAGAAGAACCTAGAATGGGTTTAGGATGCAAGTGGGTTTGGTGGGTGAGGGAAAATGGGATTTTAATTAAAATAAAATTTATTTCAACAAAATAGGTGCAACTTGCATTTGTAGGAGAATGCAAGTGGGGGGGGGGGGAGTTTAGGGATTTAAATAAATATTTTATTATTTATTTAAAAGAGGAAAGGGGGGTAAATTAACTAAATGTGTTTTATTCATTTAATTGATTTAGAGTGTGGCTTAATGAATTAATTTAAATAAATTGAATAATTTATTTAGTTAATAGAAGAAGAGGTTGAGGATGAAATTAATTAAATATTAATTTAATTAACTGATTATTGATGGTTAAATAATCAAATAAATATTAAATATTCATTTAATTAAGTGGACAGATTTATGTGACTACATTTGCCCCTCTTTGAGATGGTGCAGTTTATCACGTCGTTTCAAAGAAATAAATATAGGTGTGAAGAAATATGCCCCATAAATGTTAATTTAGTGGGTGGTATGCCCCCTCGAGAGATGGGCCGAATTTTTTTAAAAAATCGGGCGATCTCTCGAAAAAGAGAAAGAAGTTAGGGGGAGGTAGAAGAGAAGAATTTAGAAATAATGGTGAAAGAATGGGAGAAGACAAAGTGAATACGGAGAAACGGCAAGCCAATGAGTACTCTGGAGTCATGTAGGAGATACGGTGCAAATGCGGTGTTTGTGCTTTTGATTGATAATGTACAATTGATCAAAATTGGTTGGACAATCTGGTGCAATCGGTTTAATTGCCCAGGTTGAGTCAAAGCATGACAGTTGATGTCAGTTGTTCGTTGGGATAGGATAAAGTCTGAGTAAGTGAATCAAATTGACCTGTTGTGACTTAGGCAATTGATGTAATTATCCGATGAAATCAAGGTATCTTAAGCAAAATACTCATTGAGACTTAGAAAATTGATGTAATTGTCTGTGTGATTGTGTTTGATGGATTGATCAATTGATAGTGTTTGCATTGTAGGTTGGGTGATCTAAATCATAGCAGCCTCGTTGAGACTAGGTCATTGTAATAAATGCATGTTGTAGTCTAGGATTGCCATAATCGATTACCTATTGAGACCCAAAGATACTTGATGAAAAAGTATTTGTTGATAGTCTAGGTGTGTGTGAATCGATGTACCTATGTAGACAGAGTAACTTGTGTGGCTTATAGGTTGACTTAGGATGGGAAATGCAACCCCTCCTATTAGAGATGGATGGTGATGAACGTGGCTGGATTGAGTTGATGGGACATGATGTAGGGTATGTGATTATGATGATGACCTAGATGGGGAGGGTGAGGGGGGATTCAATGTTAGATAGAAGGTATGGAGGACCTAGGACTCATTCCTATGGAATAAGATTAAAAAAAAAGAGTATCCATTGTCATTACTATGTATGAATGATATGCAACAATATGGATGTATGGATGGATGGAATGCAACAGAATGCAATATATATAGATGAGATGAAATGACAATCCATAGATTATTCACAGTGCTTTATTTTCATCATCGAGCATGGTAGTATCATTTTTGGCCGAGGTAGTACGAACCAAGTTTGAGCATTTCACCTGTAAGCAAGCATTTATAGACAAGGAAAAGTTACCCTCCATTCTAGTTCATGCGCAAATGGTCAAGGTATACGATGTAGTTAGTAAGCCATAGTGATCTATGACTAGATTTTGCATAGGATCATGTATCTTAGTGAGCTTCCCACGTAGACACCATTAGTACATGCCCCAAAACTTCATTGGAACAATCCGTAGACAGCAAACAAAGAAAAAGATATCAGGAGCCATCCCGACTACTCTAATCACTTATGGATATCCTAGAGTAGTGTAGAAACATGATATGGATAAATAACAAACCGACCAAGTACTTATCAGCTTAAACAAAATTTTCTTGTCAAAGAAAATGTTACCATATCTTGTCTGTGAGGAAAGATGCATCCTTGTGAAGACAGTTGTGTGTAGATGTTATGATTGGTTGGTTGATTTGATAAGTGATCATCATTTGAGTAGCTCGAAATGTTTGTTTGGTGTCTGTTGTACTGTGTATGTACAAAGAATAATATATGTTGCCATGTTTTTTATTATTTTTTTATGTTTTTGACATGTTTTTGGATTTTGTGAGTGTTTTGAATGTTTTCAAATTTTGTGCATGTTTTTGAATGTTTTTGGTATTATTTCCAGCCAATTTTGAATGAAGAACTCAATGAATCAAAATTAATGTAGAATCCACTTTCATTAATAGGTTAAGAGCATTGCCCCCAATTTAGACGTCACTATGAAAGCAGGATACAGGTTACATAAAGTACTAACCCTGATTGTAGATCAATGACAAGTCATAGTTTAAATAATGGATGAATGGATGCAATGGATGTGATCACAACAAGTTTGTAAGACAATGGAGCCATAGCCTTTATGAGTGGCGCCTATTTGCTAGGTTTTCACCATCGTACTTACCCAAGGTGCCACCGAAGTGGTTTTCACCGTTTGGATGTATGATTTTTCTTTACTATTTTCTTGATTTTTTTGTATTTTATTCAGGACATTTTTCTGAATGTTTTGGGTATTTTATGATATATGGAGGAGCTTAATGCTCTGCACAGCTTATGTATGAAATCGTTTGAGGTGCATGTTGTTGATTAGATCTACTAGTGGTTCCCCTTCTGAAGTTGCCAACTGATATGCCCCATAACCAAATACAACAGTGATAACATATGGGCCCAATCGGTTGGATTCAAACTTGCCCTAATGTTCTTTGTTTGGTTGGTTACAAGGATTCTCCCTGAGAACAAGATCACCTACCTCAAATGTGTGAGTTTTAACCTGATGATTGTAGCTTCTGCTCATGCGCTATTGATAGGCCTTGAGGTGGTTGTATGCAGCTTCCGTATTTCATCAAGCAGTTCCAAGTCCTAAAGACGGGAGACCCGATATGCTTTATCATCGATCAAATTGTGCAAAGAGACCCGTAGAGATGGTATTTCAACCTCAATAAGTAGGATGGCTTTTGTTCCATAGACCAGTGAGTAGGGAGTTGTGCTTGTAGGGGTTCGAATGCTAGTTTGATACACCCATGGTGTTGGATTTAATTGAATGTGCCAATCATGACCAGCATCATTGACTGTCTTTTTAAGGATCCTCGATATGTTTTTGTTTGATGCTTCGGCTTGACCATTGCCTTATGGGTAATATGGGGTGGAAAAGTGGTGTTGGATGTGAAACTTCTCACAAAGCTCACAGACATCCTAATTTTTGAAAGGAAGCCTATTATCTATGATGATGGACATGGGTACACCATACCGGTAGATGATGTAATTAAGGATGAATGAGGTGATCTGCTTGTCGGTGACTTGGGTAAGTGGAATGGCTTCGATCCACTTTGTGAAGTATTTGATGGTGGTAATGATAAATTTATGGTCATTGGATGAAGATGGATGAATTTTACCCACAAGGTTAAGTCCCCATTGATAAAAGGGTCATGGTGTTGTGATTGGTTGCAATTCCTATGCTGGTGCATGTATCAGGTCTCCGTGAACTTGGCACTTCTTGCATTTGCTGACAAAATAGTAGGAGTCTTTTTCCATGGTGGGCCAATAGTATCCAGCGCACATGATCTTCTTTGCTGGTAAAGGACTGCTTGAGTGAGCCCCACAAATTTCTTCATGTACCTCTTCCAAGGCCTTTCTTATCTCATCTTATTCCAGACATCAAAGGAGAGTACCATCAAGACTTCGCCTGTATAGGGTTTCGGCAATGATGGTGTATCGAGCAGTTTGGCGGATGAAGGTTTTTCATTGGTTATTGGATTGGTTAGGAAGAAGTGTGTGACCCCGGAGGTAAGTAAAGAACTCACCATACCATGGGGATTCAGAACCGACTAGGTGACATATAATTTCAATTTTGGGGATATCGTACACAGGGATCCAAATTTGTTCTACCAAGAACTCGTAGCATGTCAAATTTTGCAGAAGATCCAGGAGAGATGCAGTTGTAACCATTGCGTCGACAACTAGATTATGATCTCTAGGTACTTGCTCAAATGTGATAGTTGTAAATGATTCTTTGTAACTATCCACCATCCTTTTATATGGCATGAGCTTATCATCCTTATTTTGATACTCATCGGTGACTTGTCGGATGACTAGCTGAGAGTCTCCATATATCTGTAGCTCTTTTAGATGCCATTGTATAGCCAATTTGAGCCCTATGATCAAGGCCTCATATTCTGCTATATTATTGGTGCATGGGAAAGTGAGCCTGTATGACTTTAGGATGATGTCACCTTGAGGTGTGATGAAAAGAATACATGCCCCCAAGCCATGTCTGGTATATGAGCCATCAAAATATAGCTTCCAAGTTTGTGTAGCTGTGATCATGAAGATATCTTCATCTGGAAAATTGGAAACAAGAGGATGGTCACCTGCGAGGGGTGCATTAACCAATTGATCTGCAATAGCTTGCCCCTTGATAGCCTTGCGGTCCACATACTCTATATCAAATTCAGTCAAGATCATAACCCATTTGGCCAAGCAGCCTGTCAATGTTGCCTTGTTGAGTAGGTATTTGAGTGGATCAATTTTGGCGATGAGTTGTACCTTGTGCGTTAACATGTAGTGCCTCAATTTGGTGGTTGCCAAAATTACTACTAGGCAAGCTCGCTCAATAGGTGTGTAATTGAGTTCATAGCCTACCAATGTGCGAGAGATATAGTATATAGCACATTCTTTTCCTTCTGCATTATGTTGTGCCAACAGTACGCCTAATGTTGTATTTATAGCTGAAATACATAGCAATAGAGGTCTGCCTGGATCTGGTGGGATTAGCAATGGTGTATTCATTAGGTAGTCTTTAAGCATTTGGAATGCTTGTTGGCACTTTATATCCCATTGAAAGAGGATATTCTTGTGTAATAGATGTGTGAAGGGATGACACTTATCAGCCAATTGTGCAATGAATCTGCAAATTGATTGTAGCCACCCTTGTAGTATCCTTAACTGACTGATGTTCTTAGGAGGTGGCATTCCATGATTGCTTTGACTTTTGCCAGATCTACATCAATGCCCTTGCTTGAGACAATGTATCCTAAGAGTTTCCCAGAGGTTACTCCAAAGACAAATTACTTTGGGTTAAGACGGACATGATATTGCTCTAATATGTCAAAGATTTTACCCAATATTTTAGATGACCCTCTCTTGTTAATGATTTAGCTACTAAATCATAGACATAATCTTCCATTATGGTGCTCATCAGAACATGAAATATGGTAGTAATAGCTCTTTGATAGGTTTCTCCTACATTCTTCAGACCAAATGGCATCATATTCCAACAGTAGGTTCCCCATGGGCATGTGAAAGAAGTTTTATGTTGATCCTCTGGAGCAATCTTGATCTGGTTGTACCCTAAAAAATCCATTCATAAGAGAAAGCATTGCATGACCCGTCATTAGATCAATAATCATGTCTATGTTTTGTAAGGGTAAGTCATCTTTAGGGCATGCCTTTTTCAAATCTCTGAAGTTTGTACAAATATGGATGCCCCCATTAGGCTTGTCGGTAGGTACAATGTTGGAGATCCAATCTGCATAATCGATTGGTCAGATGAAACCAACATCTAAGAGCTTTTTGAGTTCCACCTTGACAAGGACGGCAATCTGTGGGTGCATCTTTCTAAGCTTTTGTTTTATAGGTTTATCTCCTTCTGCCATGGTTAGGTGATGCATGACCAAATCAGGATCTAAGCTAGGCATGTCTACATAAGACCATGTGAAGTTGATTTGACGCTTCTAGAAGAATTCCACAAATTTTGGTTGTTCCTCTGGAGTTAGTAGAGATGCCAAATGTATTTGGTGAGGAGTCTCAGGGGTCCCCACATTGAATTATGTTATTTTTTTGATTAGGATCGTTGATCGCTCCTGATTTGTACTAGAGGGGAGGATGTCAAACCTTTCATCCGCAGGTACCTCAGAGAGGTTTTCACCTTTGGATACGCTCTTTATTTTTACTTTTTTAGGATCAACAAGTGCCACTGTGTGGTTTTCACTAGAAGATCCATGTTTTATTGCGATGTTTTTGCAGCTAAAAGGTTTGGGATTTTCCCCAAAGTACGTTGCACTTTTAAGTTTGATGGCAAATCCATCTTTATGATCCCTGCTTGGTATGTTATCCTATATTTCTAAAAAGTCGATGAGTGCCTCATCATTTTGGAAGTGATCAAGACATGGGGGATTTGGCTGGTTCCAGTCGATGAGTTTAGGGTGGATGATGGGCATGACCTCATCGATTAAGTTGAGTTCAGAGGAGGCCTCGGTGGGGGTTAAGATAGAGGAGTGAAGTTCGTTAATAGTACTCTCCTTGTCAGATTCTGGTGTAGGATTTGACGTAGGACCTGTGGAAGTTGCTTCTTTCTTAGGAACCCAAAAGGTTTTAATCGATGCCTCTCCATAAACTAGGATATCTTTACGAGGTGGTGGAGGTGATGTGTCTTCCTCGTCTAAAGTATTTAAATTCACGGAATCAAATTCCCACTCATGTGAGTTTGTCTCTGAATCACTCTCTAGCATCTTATTACTGTACCATGTTGGGATGTCTTTTCTATTGAAGAGTGTATTGGTCACCCATTTATGCACTTTTGGAGGTTGGATTGTTGGGGCTGCTGGCAGGATTATCAGTGTAGTTGATGCTACTACTAGAAGTATCGGTGTTGTTGGTACAATTGATGCTACTGCTACTACTGATGGGATTAGTGGTGTTGTTGATGCTACTGCTACTAATGGGATTATCAGGGTTGTTGATGTTGCTACTACTTATGGGATTAGTGGTGTTGTTGATATTGCGGATGGCTTTGATGCTACTAATGGGATTATCAGTTTTGTTGGTGTAGTGGGTTTTGTTGGTGCAATAGAGATAATCAAGGATGGCCTCCTTGGAGTAACTGTTTGATACATGGGTTTGTTGGTTTTACCTTTGAATCTGAGCTTAGGAAGAGATTGCTTTTGAAAACCTACTCCAGTTTTATCTTTGGGTTTCAACTCAGGTTGTAAGGGCTCGTGTCGTCCTTGTTTGCAATGTCCCAAAGCACTTTGGCCATCATAGTCCATTCTTTGCATGATAGTGAGGCCTTTTCCATATTTATCAGTGGGAAGCTTAGCCTTTGGAATTTTTGTGTTGATAGGGTCTTTGTAGATCCATTCTGCCAAGTCCTCATATCTAGTTTCCTCTTCCTGACTTTTACCAAGGATGAACTACACCAAAGTGCATGCTTTCTTGGATAGTGATGGTTGAAGCAACTTTTGAGGCTTGCCATGAGTTCTAGGGGAGGTGGGTAATTTCCCAGCATAAAAGAGCTGGCTAAGATTATATTCCCCGGGACCTTCCTCAGTCATTTTCATTTTCAACTTCTCTTGCTTTGTAATAGGGGTGATCAAACTAGAAAGAGAGGCTGGATTAACATATGATGTGGAAGGGATAGCTTCTCTGTTGTTAGGTATGGTAATCTTTGGCTGATGGTTAATATTGTTACAATATGTAAATGGATTTGCATCGCCAAGGATTGTGATTTCTACACCATTATGGGGAAACTTGATACACTGATGATAGGTAGATGGAACGGCTTGCATGGCATGTATCCAAGGTCTCCCTAACAAAAGATTATATGGAAAAGGAAGGTCCAGAACTTGGTAGACTATATGTTTCACCACCGGCCCCACTCTGATAGGTAATACAACAGCTCCTTTGGAAGAATGCTCTGCATCGTCATAGGCCTTAATGGTTATCTTTTTATTGGCATCCACTGATTCTACTGCATATCCCAATGTTGTGACCAACTATAAGGTGCATATATTCAAGCTGACTCCATTGTCAATTAAGACTCTCTTGATTCTGTGTTGGTTCACAAATCCTTCAATGTGAAGGGATGCATTATGTGGTTCTTGGAGTGAAGCGTTGTCACTTTCAGAAAAAGTGAGGCATGATGATGACCTGAGACTACCAACCATGGCTTGAAATTGGTCCATGCTAAGGTTGGTGGGGACTGATGCTTCTTAGAGAGCTTGATCCAAGATTGTTTTATGAGAAGGGGATAAGCACAAAATATCTAATCTGGAAATGAGTGTGGGTGTTTTATCCAATTGTTCCACAAGATTAGATTGCTTGGGCAGGGGTGTCGTTCCTTGTGGTGTTGCTTGAATGGTAATTTTGCTACAATGCATAACAACGTTGCATGCAAGATTTGGATTTTTGATGGTGAGATTTGCAACTTGTTCATCAACATCATAGAGGTGATTCACAGTATAATTATAGGCACTTGCATATAATTAGTTGTAGTATCTATGTTTCGTCTTGAGGTGGAAGGACCCCTTTGATCATGTGATGGAAGTGGATTCTTGAACATTAGATGATCGTGATTGGATGTTTTAGGATCATGTCCTTCTATTTCAATTTCTCCTTTGTCAATAAGATCTTGAACAAGATCTTTCAGTCAATGGAAATTGCTTGTCTTATGCCCTTTTCCCTGGTGGAATTCACAATGTTCATTATCTCTCCACTATGGAGGTTTGACCCGAGGTTCATAGTTAGATGTTTTCAGTAGGGTCACAAGATTGGAAGAGACCAATTGGTGCAATATTGTTTCAATGGGTTCCCCTAAGGGTATGTATGTGCATTTTGGTTTGTAGTTTTGTTGTCATTGTCTTGGTTCCTCTTGTGGTGCATTGCGACCTTGATTTTGTGGATGAGTGATGGTGTTGTTTTTAAGAGGGGGGTTTTGTCTTGGAAACTTGACCATAGGTTGTGCAATTTTTATTGTTCGTGCATCCACTATCCCATCATTGACAACATTCTTATTCTTGTTCCATAAATTTGGTTTATCACTATTATAACGTGGACGAGGGCCATCTTTGGGTTCATTGTAGATTTTGATAAGGGCCCTTTCACATTTTAATCCTTAAGTGATCATCTCTTCAAAGGACTATGTGCCCTTCATGTTTAAATGGAATTCCATCTCGTCATTCAAGTTGGAAATGATTATTTCCACTAGTTCTTGTTCAGGCAAATGAAGAGAATGTCTACTAGACAGTTGCCTCCACCATTGCGGGAAAGCTGAGAACAACTCCCCTAGTTTTTGTTTGGTGTTGCATAGATCTACCGTGGTAACATCTCATTCTATATTATGTGTGTAATGAGTGATGAATTTTTGAACTAGTTCCTCAAATGTCCTAATGCCACCTAGTAATCGGGAAAACCATTGTGTGGTTGTGCCTCCCAAACTCTGAGGAAAGAGGCGCATTGGATAGGTGTCCTCATAGGTCACCTCTAAACAAGCTGAGTGAAATTCTCATACATGATCTCTAGGTTCTCCTTTGCATCTGTACTTTTCAAACTTAGGTGTTTCGAACCCTCGTGGAAAAGGTGGCATATGCATGTTCCTATCAAAGGGATAGGGACAAATATCGTTAAGTGAAAACTGAGTAGTCTTCACACCACTATTGAGTTGTTGAGAGAGATTTTCTACTTGTTGTCTCAACATGTCTATTTATGAAGGAGGAGGAGGCAGGGGATTCCCTTGATGGTTAAGGTCATAGCAGAAATAATCCCTACCTCTTCCACCATCATTATGGCTATGTTATTTAGATGTCTGACATATCTGTGCGGTATCAAAGTCAGAGGGTAGTTTGGCACCCTCTTTAGCAAGTCTCAGAAAATGAGCATCTGTGTTGTTTCTAAGGATTTCATCAAAGAGTCTATTGAACTTGGGATTGTGTTGTGCTCTTTCTATATCTTCGGGAGTTGGAGTGCTAGGATCTTCATCATTTGTCCCTCCTCTAATGGCCTCATGGAATTCATTGAGGTTTTCTTCCTCATCTTCAATCTCTGATTGTTGGTATTTCATCAATCTTGTTTGAGCCATGTTGTTGAAAGTTTGAGGTTGGTGAAAGCGATTATGAGGTGGTGATGAAATGTTTGATGGAAGATAAGTGTTTGTGAAATGTTTAGAAGATGGATCTCTAACACTGAAGGTTGGATCTTACCAAAGTTCTTTGTGAATTGCTCTTGTGTTTTCAACAATTTTGATGTGATAAGGTATAGAAAAGTTTGATATGTGTTACAAACCAAGCTACCTAGCAATGAGAGGATGCACTCGTAAACTAGTTTTAACCTGTGTAGAAATGCCTCTTAGGATGATTGATCCTAGATGTGGAGACACTCTAAAAGTGATTTGTGCGTTTGATTTAAGAAATGTTTAAAAGAACTTAGGACAAAACCTGTTTGTGTTTTGAGAGTTGAATGGATTTGTGATATGTGAAGGTTAAAGTGGATAGAATATGGACCTCAATAAAAACTTTCTGTCACAAAGGGGGTTTCTACTTCTTCCTCTCTCTTAGGGGTTGGTGGTTCCCCTTGAGCTACGTTGTAGGTGATACAGATTTTTGGAAAGAAAGCAGGGTTGATCTTTCCCCCTTTGTTTTTGTGATAATCTAAGGCTCTATAGTGAGTAAAAGCTCTATTTTTCAAAGGCTCCTTGTCAAATTCATTGGATTTTCCTTGAAGATACAAGTGCATATGGCGCAAGAAGGCTTTATGTGAGAGAAAAATTTGTCTATTGATATAGAAAAACTTCATTTTTTTTATAAGAGCTTTTGAACTCAATTGACTCTTTTTCAATGTGGTCTTTTGATGAAGACTCCTTTTTCTCAAGATGTGAGTGTTGGTCATACAAACTTGATACTTGTTTTACTTGTTGATGTTGTTTTGTTTATCAATGTTTAAGGTAAATTTGTTGGATGAATACTTGGTTTAAAATTATTTTGAGTTTCTTTGACAAGAAAACACAGCAAGCACACAAGCACAATGACCTTGCCCCTTTTCAACAAAAGGCAAAAATAGGTGTGGGTCTAAATCAACCCAATCATGAACTTTGTGACCCTTTTTACAAATGTATTTTATGTTTCCCGAAGCTTGAAGCTAGCTGAAATTGTTACTAGTCTGACACAAGATGAATACAACTCAAAAACACTTTTTATCCCTAAGGTCAATGGCTAGTTGTGATATTTTCAACCCACATCTTGACATTTCTTTGACTTTGGTACTACATACCTTATGAATCTCATCGTGGTAGGTAAGGATGTGATATACTAAGTCTTGCATGAGCATAATAGATAGATGATCCCTATGATGGGGGAGTCACCACTTTTATCAAGCTACAAGTAGCCTTTCAAAAAGCCCTATTTCTACTCAGGGAAATATGTATGGTGAGTATCTTGGGAGCAAAACCATCTATGCTCTTGCACTGAACTTTTCGCAAATATCCTCAATCAATAGAACGGGTAGGGTTCTATAATAAAAGGTGTTTAGTAATGTTCGATGTCTTTGGACGTAAGTTCATTCTGTAGTGACTCACTTAAGAGCCTTGTAACTTGTGGTGGAACCCATATGTCCTTTCGACAAGTTACACTATAGGAACAACTACACCCAAGGCTATAGCTTTCGCTCTCACTTGATTTCTATAGCGGCTCAAAGGATTTACTATGCAAGGTCATTCCCAAGAGTGATGTGTCTCTTGGTAGGCCTCTCTTAAAAATAAAAATTTTGAGTGTGACTAACACTTTTCTCTTGTACCTAAGACCGCAAGAGCCAAGGGAGAGGATAGTGTGTGTTAGAAGTGGGACCACTCTACAGATTTTTTTGCACAAGTGTGCCAAATACTGAAAACACTTGTTCAATTGGTTTATTGCAATGTGATCTATATGCTATTTGGAGATTTTGCTCCAACAACCATGGTGTTCTTTTTAACTTCAAGACAATTTGTTTGCTAACTAGGAAATTGAAAAATCCTAGTCAACCAAATTGAAAGCACGTTTCTCAAAGTAAAAGCGAGTTTGTAACAAAAATGGACAAGTTGTTTGTTCTTTTTAACTTGCAAAATAAAAAAAGTTTATTGTGAAGTTTTAACTTTGCAAGAAATGAAATTTGTTTTGTTTGTTTTAAGCACCAAAATGAGAAATTTTGTTCCTAACTTGCAAAAGAAAGCAAATTTTGTTTGTTTGTTTTGTGGTTCTTTTTAAATTTGCAACGTGAAATTCCTTTTAAGCCCAAATTGAAAATTTTGTTTATTTTAGTCAAAAAGGAAAGATGAAGTTGATTTTAATCCAAAATGGAAAGTGAATTCTTTTTAATCCAATCTTTAAAAGAAAATCTTAGAAAGAAAGAAAAAAATGAAAAATAAACTTTCTAAGTCCCTAACTCCGCGAATCCTGCAACAAGTTAGAAAACCTGCATAAGAAAAATGAAAATAGTTAGTGAAAAAGAAAGTTTTTGGAGGGCTTCTACAAGCCTAAAATTTTGATTTTCGGTTACATAATATTTTTTTTTCCACTCTTTGTTACAAAAGCGCTACTCTGTGTAAATACAGAAGTGCTACTTTAATACAGATGCGCTGAAAGACTGACAAAAGTGTTAAAAGAACCCAAACAACGCTACTATATGAACGGATGCACTACTTAAAACTATCAAACAAACTGAAATCTCTGTCAGAAAGAGCACAAAAGTGTTAAAAGAGTTAAAGTAGCATTATTTAACCAACAATAGTGCTATAACTCAGACAAAGGCGCTACTTCTCTGACAGAAGCACCAAAACTCTGACATAAGCGCTAATTCCTCAGTTGTCGAAAGCGCTAAAACACGTTCAATAACGCTAAAACGCGTTCAATAGCGCTAAAGTGCAACCTGTATGGCAATTTGGCAATTTTCAAAAAAAAGGTTAGTAGTTTTATAATCAGAAGGTTGCGTGTTCAATTCACGTCGGGTTCACCAAATGATGCACTACAAAAAGGATATTAGGAACACAAGACAAGTCATTCATTAGTGCTAGTAGTATCAATCATAAACAAAATACAAAAGAAACTACAATCCTAAGCATGCATATCAAGAGAGATATCAAACATGTTATAGAAAGCACAAAAAAATGGAGGAAAGACACTAAACCCTCCCAAATGCTCTCAAACATGCTCATAGTTGCTCCTCCCTTGTTCCTCTCCTCTCCAAGTTCCACATGAGTGTAGCCCTCAGCTTTTTGCACTACTATGGATGTCTTATGGAGATTCAAGATTTATGAATAACGAAGATAAAAGACTATGCAAATACAAACAAACTAGATATGAGAAAATACCTAATTAGTCTATATTGATTTTAGCCAAAATAACAATTTAGATATGATTTTCTCCTAAATGCTCTCTCAATTTTACTATAGATTAGATGCATACAAGATTTCTGGATCTGGATATGAAGGAAATGGGCTCTATTTATAGGAAAAATAGAGAAATGGATGGTTGAGATTGAGTAATCTTAACAAGGGTCAGGATTGATGAGTTTATGATCCATGTGAGGGTTTTCAACCCAATCCCAAGATGACAAATGTCATCATGAGATGGCTTGAGAGGAGAGGTGATAGGGAGATTGAGTGAGAAGTTACTCAATAAGCCTAAATTGGTTTAATTTGTTAAGTGGACCCAAGGATATAGTTTTTATTTTTTATTCAATTAGTGTTTGGCAACATTAAACTCCAACACCCACACCTCTCCTCAAACAACCACCCTATTGTGTGTTATGTAACATTGTTCTAGCTTGCTTCCTCAAAGTTACTCAAATCCTCCACCATAGGTCCACACCCCAAAATTTTGTCTTTGTTGTTATTATTGATTTAATTAGGCCCATTAGCTGTATTTCAACTATCCTTCAAGAATTTGGAAAGTTCTAACATCAATGAGGCAAATGGGTTCACTTTTTAGCAAAACAAGGCTAAAAGGCTACTAGTCCGTGGAGGCCTAATTTGAGTGAAATTTGATTATATGGTGCAAAAATGGCCCAGAAAACCTAGGAAATTGACTTGGAAGGTGTATACCAGGTCCAAACTCAAATATTTTTAAGGTCTTAGCTCCTGAGAAGGTGGTTTAATTGTTGTCCACAATTTTAGGCAAGAAAAGAGGGTTTTGAGAGGGTTTTGCTCAAGTAACAAAGGATGTCTCCTCTAAACCACAAACCAAGCCTCTAAATTATTATATAACATTTTCTCCATCATTTAGAAAAAGTATCCAACTCTGCTCTGCATGACATTATGACAAACACTTGCTATGCAAACTGAAAAAGGTAGAAAAATGACTGTTTTGATCATTGTCACTGCTAATTCATTGTTTTTGTTGCACTTTGAAGGGTTAGAACTTCATAATTAACTTCACCAAAGCATGTAAAAATATTCAAACACTTTTCCAACACTTTTCACAAGATTCCAAGCATGAATATGTTCATTTATCAACTTTGGATGCAAAAGACATTAAATTCCCCAAAACTGGGTACTTGTTGCCAGCCACAATTTGACACATTTGCAAGGTGAAATGAGCATTGTTTAGAGCTCCAAATGATTCTAAAACTCCAAGGAAACTAGTGTAGACCTCTGCCTTAATTTTTTTCACTTAATTGACCTCTAAGCACAAACTTATTTGAGTCTTTTTCAAATTTACTAGCCAAGTTCATCTCCAACTTGCCTAGCATGAATTCAAAAACATTTCCTTTGCACAACCCTGACCAAAAGATGAATTATATACATTGTAAATGAGCAATACAACTTGTCTATTTCCATCCATGGGAGACCAAACTTGGAATTAGACAAGTTGATGCGTTTTGGAGGCGAAAACCCTTGACAGGGCAGCCAAGGAGCCAAAATGAAACTTTTTTGTACAACCAACTTCCAAACACAAAACCTGCAATATAATTAAAAGAAGAGAATTGAATATACAATAAAATCACTACCCAAAAGGTACAGTACTGAAATGAGGAGTCCTAGTACAGACTGCTATACAAATGGAGTGCAAAATATGAGAAAAAACATCAAATTGTTGCCCTTTCAATTGATTTTTGTTAGAAAGTAAAAAAGCCAACCCTATAAAAAGAAGAGGGAGGCATATATATAGTATTTGGAGGTATTTATCAAGTCCGGTATGGACATAAGGCATTTTTCTCTTCTTTTTACAAAAAAAAGTGTCTAAAATGACAACTTTTGTTGCTCCAAATGGCAATTTGAGCAACCTAACACAACCAACCTTCCAAAATCACCTATAAATTATTAAAAACACTTTATAAACATGTTTCAATGCTATCCAAAGCATGCCTAAGCCTATAAGGCAATTTTCCACTTTTTAGCCCTTTTAGGCCTAGAAGCACAAAATTGACAATTCAACCCCTAAGAAGCAAAAATTGATCTCTCAAGCACAAAATGAGATCAAAAACTCATGAAATGACTAAACACAACCTATGACAAAATTCAAAACCTATTACAATACTTACAAACACTTAAGCATGAAAATACTAAAAATGGAGAGTAAAGCATGACTAGGTGCTCCTGCACCATACTCCCCCAAAGACAAAGAAGTCATGTGACTCCTTGAGGTAGAAAAGAAGAAGGAATTCCAGACTTAGAGAAGTCAAACTCATGTACCGAAGTGGATTCTGAAAGTGGTTTATCTTTCCACTTGATGAGATGCTCCATGTACACTTGATGGTGAGTCCTCTTGTAAACTCTTGAGTGCAACACCTTTACAGCTTGATGAATGGATGGAGGAGGTAAAGGTAGGTCTGAAAGTGACTTGTGAACATATGAAACTCTACCATCCTCTTTAGGAATCTAACATTGAATGCCACCAAATCTGAAACATTGAAAATAGGAGACAAAGAAAGATCAGTAGGCAAATCAATTTTATATGCATTAGAACCATACTTAGCCAATATCTTGCAAGGACCTATCTACCTCATTTGGAGCTTTCTAGGAACTCCCTTTTGTAATCTAGACTTGTTCAAATGCACCATCACAAAGTCCCCAACTAAAAATTGAACATCCCTCTTTGATGCATTCACTCTAGCTTTCACTTTTTGTGAGGTATCTTGAAGAGTTTTCCTCACTTGCTCATGAACTTCCTTCATTGATTGAGCCATGTCATCTGTTGTACCACTCTTTTACTGCAAGTTACCAAGATCCCTTAACTCCATGACACCCCTTGGGTGCATACCATAAACAATCTCAAAGGGACTCTTACTAGTTGACCTGTTAACACTATCATTGTATGCAAATTCTGCCTAATGGATGAGTTGATCCCAACTTTGGCCATATTCCTTTGTTAAACACCTTAAGAGGTTGCCAAGAGTCCTATTGACCACCTCAGTTTGGCCATCATTCTATGGGTGATAAGCTCAACCAAAAGAAATATTAGTACCCAATCTTTTCCACAATGTCTTCCAAAAATGGCCAAGAAACTTAACATCTCTATCAGAAACAATGCTAGAAGGTAATCCATGGATTCTAATCACTTCCTTGAAAAACAAATCAGTTATATGACTAGCATCATGTGTAGTCTTGCAAGGGATGAATTGTGTCATTTTACTAAATCTATCCACAATCAAAAAAATGCTATCAAAACCAGCTTGAGTCTTAGGTAATCCTACCACAAAATCCATGCTAACACGGTCCCAAGGCCTTGTAGGAATTGGAAGAGGCTGATAAAGACCAGCATTAGAAGCATTACCTTTTTCTTTCTGACAAACCATACATTGCTCCACATACCTTCTTATATCTCGCTGCATTTTGGGCCAATAATAGAAATGTTGCACCAACTCCAATGTCTTGTTGAGACCAAAATGTCCACTCAAACACCCATTGTTCTTTTCTTGAATCAGATTCTTCTCATGGAGCTTTTAGGAACACATAGCTGCCTACCTTTAAACAGCAAACCATTTTGCAAAGTATAATCAGCATATTCACTATGAAAAGAATTATCAAATGCTTGGCAAACCTTATAGATGGCTGCAAAATCTTCATCATCAAGATACATTCCTTTGAAGCATTATATGCCAACTCTCTGAACCTGTACTTCATGCACTGTTAGAACCTTCTACTCAAAGCATCTACTACCTTATTGCATTGTCCTTTCTTGTGCTTAAGAGTAAAAGTGTATGATTGTAAGAACTCAACCCATTTAACATGCCTATGATTTAACTTATCTCGTGAATTCAAGAAACTCAAAGCCTGATTATCTGTATAAACAACAAACTCCTTTGGAAGCAAATAATGTCTCCACTTTCTAAGTGATTGAACTAAAGCATAGAGTTCCAAATCATAGGAAGATTACTTCTTTTTAGCATCATTCAACTTTTCATTAAAGAAAGCTACAGGCCTATTATCCTGACTCAACACTGCACCTATTGCAATATTACTAGCATAACATTCAATAGTAAATAACTTGTCAAAACTAGGAATTATAAGCACTAGTTGAGAGGCAACATTGGTTTTCAAAAGTTCAAACCCCTTATTTGTTGCATCTGTCCACTGAAAATTTACCTTAATTCCACCTTTTATAGTATCAAGCATTGGTGCACAAATTTCACTAAACTCCCTGATGAACTTCCTGTAGAACTGTGCTAAGCCATGAACAATTTGGACATCACTTGCTGATTTGGGTGTAGGCCAATTTGTGATGGCTTCCACCTTGGTTTTATCCATTTTCAAATCTCCACCTGAGATCACAAAGCCAAGCTAAACCAATTCGTGTTTCATAAAATCACACTTTTCCAAATTGATTGTCAGTTGTTCATCATATAATTTGTTCAAAACAATTCTAAGATGCTTCAAATGCTCTTCTTGAATTTTACTGAAAATTAGAATGTCATCTAAGTACACCGCTACAAATTTACTAATGAAATCATGCAACACTTCATTTATGAGTCTCATGAATGTACTTGGGGCATTAGAAAGACCAAATTGCATAACTAGCCACTCATAAAGACCCTCTTTTGTTTTGAAGGTTGTTTTCCATTCATCAACTTCATTTATCCTGATCTGGTGATAACCATTTTTGAGGTAAATTTTTGTGAAATACTTTGCACCTCCCAAACAATCCATCAAATCCTCAATCCTTGGAATAGTAAATCTATACCTGATAGTGATTCTATTAATGGCTCTTGAATCTGTGCATAATCTCCATGTACCTCCTTTCTTGGGTGCTAAAACTGTAGGTACTGCACAAGGACTTATGTTTTTCCTTATCAGATTTTGATCTAGGAGTTATTGCACTTGTCTTACCACTTCTTTTTTCTACTCATGTGTCATCTTATAGGTTGCTTTGTTTGGTAAAAAGGCTCCTAGTATGAAGTCTATCTGATGGCTAATGGATCTAGGAGGTGGTAAGGTGGCAAGTGTTCCATCCCTTATATTTTCTTTAAAGTTTTCAATTATTTGTTGCACTTCTTGTGGTATTTCAACCTTCTTCTCCTTCTTTTCTTCCTTGGGTGTCACTACGAGTGCAAATCCCACTCCTTTACCCTCTTCAAGTGTGTTAATAAACTCTTTCTTATTTACTATTAAAATATTTTGATTCTTTGAATTGCTGCCCTATTTCTCTTCATTTATAGACTGAATTTTGTATGTAATACCATCCTTCTGAAATGAGTAGGAGTTATTTTCACCATTGTGTATGGCTTTCCTGTCAAATTGCCAAGGTCTACCAAGAAGTAGATGGCAAGAATCCATTGGAAGAATATCACATAAGATCTTATCTTGATACCCTCCTATGGTGAATTCTACCCATGTTTGTTCATTGACAAGAACATGTTGCTCCCTATTCAACCATGTGACTCTATAGGGATGTGTGTGAGGGATTCTTTCTAGTCTGAGTTTCCTCACTACTTCTTCTAAGACTATGTTATCTATGGATCCAGAATCAATGACCACCTTCCATACCTTTCCCATGATCTTGCACTTAATTCTAAACAATGATCTTCTTTGAATAGGTTCCTCCTTGATTGGCTCCTTTATCAAGACTTCTCATCATCAAACTCTCACCATCTTCTAATGTTAAGCTCACTTCATGAGCTTTGTTGCTTGCTGCACTTTCTTGCACATAATTCAATTTTCTTTCACCTCCTTTTGATAAAGTGGGTTTCTCTGCACATCTGTAGGCAGGGTGTCCCAACTTCTGGTAGTTGTAGCATTTCATGGTGGAGAAGTAGGACCCTCTTCCTGGTCCACTAGATCTACCTCTACCTGGGTTGCTAGATCCCCTTCCTCTATAGCTGCTCTTGCTATAGGAATCCCCACTTTTCTCAATAAGTTTGGATTCTCCTTGGGACCTTTGATCTCCTCTTCCACCAAAACTTCCTCTATGGCCTCTACCATCTCTACCCCTACCTCTTCCTCTGTTGCTTTGCTCTTGATTTTTCTTAATCTTCTCTTCCACTTTGAGTGCTAGTTGATAACACTTGTGAACTATTTGTGGACATAGAAAACTCATCTCTTCTTGTATGTTCCATCTCAGTCCATTCAAATACCTTGCTACTTTTATACTCTCATCCTCTACTACCTTGGATCTCATGCATAGTTTTTGAAATTCTTCAGTGCAGCTACTGAAATCTAAGTCTTTTTGCCTCAAGTTTTGTCTTTTCCTATGTAGTTGGATCTCATAGTCTTCAGGAAGATAAGTTTCTCTAATTTTGGTTACCATCCCTTTCCAGGTGGCTATCGGTTGCTTACCTTCTTTCACCCTTTCCTCTTGGATGAACTTCCACCAAATTAAGGTTGCCCCTCTCAACCTTGATTTTGCTACTTTAACCTTTTGTGCTTCAGTTATTCCATCACATTCAAAATGGTTTTCCAGGCCTTCAATCCATTCTATAAGAGCATCTAGATCCATCTTTACACTAAAAAGAGCCACTCCCTCTAAGGTTTTACCACTCATAGCTCTCAAAGCCTTCAAGAATGGTTCTTTCTCAAGAATAGGGTCAGGTATGGGAACCTCATCTTCCATTGCCACCATTTTGCCCTTATCTACAATCTTATCATGGACTTCTTCAGTCTTGACTTTAATTTCAATTAGTTTTGTTGCTAGCTGCTCCAACCTCTCTCTGAGTGCTCTATTTTATTATTCTTGGTCTTCTACCTTCTTGGCTAACTCAACATTAGTCACCATGTTTCCTTCTAAGGATTCTATTGATCCTAAGTCAATTTGTTTTCTCTTTTCACGTGAATCTTACTTTGGCTCTGATACCACTATGATAGGAAGATTGAGTGAGAAGTTACTCAATAAGCCTAAATTGGTTTAATTTGTTAAGTGGACCCAAGGATATGGTTTTTCTTTTGTATTCAATTAGTGTTTGGCAACATCAAACTCCAACACCCACACCTCTTCGCAAACAACCACCCTATTGTGTGTTATGCAACATTGTTCTAGCTTGCTTCCTCAAAGTTACTCAAATCCTCCATCATAGGTCCACACCCCAAAATGTTGCCTTTGTTGTCATTATTTATTTTTAGGCCCATTAGGTGTATTTCAACTGTCCTTCAAGAATTTGGAAGGTTCTAACATCAATGAGGCAACTAGGTTGACTTTTTAGCAAAACAGGGCTAAAAGGCTACTAGCTTGTGGAGGCCTAATTTGAGTGAAATTTGCTTATATGGTGCAAAGATGGAAAATAAAACCTATTAAATTGACTTGGAAGGTGTATACCAATTCCAACCTCAAATATTTTTAAGGTCTTAGCTCCTGAGAAGGTGGTTTAATTGATGTCCACGATTTTAGGCAAGAAAAGAGGGTTTTGAGAGGGTTTTGCTCAAGTAACAAAGGATGTCTCCTCTAAACCATAAACCAAGCCTCTAAGTTATTGTAGAACCTATGTCCCATCATTTATAACAAGTCTCCAACTCTTCCCTACATGACATTAGGACAAACACTTTCTATGCAAACTGAAAAAGGTAGAAAAATGACTGTTTTGAGCATTGTCACTGCTAATTCATTGTTTTTGTTGCACTTTGAAGGGTTAGAACTTTATAATTAACATCACAAAATAATGTAACAATATTAAAATACTTTTCCAACACTTGTCACAAGATTCCAAGCATGAATATGTTCATTTATCAACTTTGGATACAAAAGACATTTATTCCCCAAAATTGGGTACTTGCTGCCAACCACAATTTGACACATTTGCAAGGTGAAATGAGCATTGTTTAGAGCTCCAAATGCTTCCAAAACTCCAATGAAACTAGTACGGACCTCTGCCTTAAGTTTTTTCACTCAATTGACCTCTGAGCACAAACTTATTTGAGTCTTTTTCAAATTTACTAGCCAAGTTCATCTCCAACTTGCCTAGCATGAACTCAAAAACACTTCCTTTGCACAACCTTGACCAAAAGATGAATTATATACACTATACATGAGAAATATAACTTTTCTAGGTCCATCCATGGGAGCCCAAACCTGTAATTAGACAAGTTGATGCATTTTGGAGGCCAAAACCCTTGATAGGGCAGCCAAGGAGCAAAAATGAAACTTTTTTGTACAACCAACTTCCAAACACAAAACCTACAATCTAATTACATGAAGAGCATTGAATATACAATAAAATAACTACCCAAAAGGTATATTACTGAAATGAGGAGTCCCAATACGGACTGCTATACAAATGGAGTGCAAAATATGAGAAAAAACATGAAATTGTTGACCTTTCAATTGATTTTTGTTAGAAAGTACAAAATCCAAACCTATAAAAAGAAGAGGGAGGCATATATATAGTATTTGGAGGTATTTATCAATTCTTGTATGGACATAAGGCATTTTTGTCTTCTTTTTACAAAAAAAGTGTCTAAAATGACAACTTTTACAAGCAAAATGACAACTTTTATTGCTCCAAATGGCAATTTGAGCAACCTAACACAACCAACCTTCCAAAATCACCTAGAAATGATTAAAAACACTTTCTAAACATGTTTCAATGCTTTCCAAATAATTTTCCACTTTTTAGCTCTTTTAGGCCTAGAAGCACAAAATTGACAATTCAAACCCTACGAAGCAAAAATTGATCTCGCAAGCACAAAATGAGATCAAAAACTCATGAAATGACTAAAAACAACCTATGACAACATTCAAAACCTATTACAAGACATAAAAACACTTAAGCATGAAAATACTAAAAATGGAGAGTAGAGCATGACTAGGTCCTCCTGCACCAAGAGGGAAGAAGCATTAAATGCTTGAGATGACATGAAGGTTGTCTTGGGAGGTAAGGTTATGCTTGAGTTGAATGAATAAATCCTTTATCCAATTAATAATGCTTTTATCCAATGGACAAACTCTTGTGCAAGAGTTAGTGGGGATAACGATGGTCAAAGCAATGAATGCTTGAAGAGAACCATGAGTTAAATGGAGGTTGAGTTAGAAGGAAAGTATCTAACCATGTGGGTGAGTTGAGTTTAACCCTTTAATGGTTATGTAAAAGTCATAAATGGTCATGTAAGAACTATGTCGACTTGAATTTCATCCTCAGAATGTTACCTGCAATAAGTTAGTTTCACAAAATACAAATGGAAATACTACAGGAAATCCAAACTTAACCAATGAAACTACATGAAGTACATATAAAAATAAAATACTAATATTACCTTCATGGCTTATGTCTCATTGTTTCCTAACTCCATTGTTCCTCGTTGTAGATGATGTGCTCTCAGACAATGCATTGATGGCCTCCAAGATGACATATGAAGAATGAATTGATAACTTGTAGTTAACTGATACTATGATATGCAATACTACATGATTATGCTAAAATGATTATGCTAAATGATATTATATGATAATTGCTATTTGCTTCAAAACTAAAACTCACGAATGCATATGATTAGCTTGCAAAATGCACTTGAAGTCTCTTGAAATCTAACTCTCTCTCAACTGAAACTCTTGATTTTATAGACTTTGAGAGGATGAGATGGTGTAGCTTAGATCAACGGTCATGATCAGATCTGCAAATTTGAATGGCTGTCAGCAAAGGTGAAAGTTGAGAGAAAGGGGGAAGGAGAAGACAAGTGTCACTCATCTCACCTTGACTGGGTTGCTGACTGAGGGAATCTAGGGATGGTTGGAGGAAATTTAGGCATGATAGGACAAGTGGACTCAAGTCCTTCCTAAGATGTAGGGGATGTTGGAGAGAATATAGGAAATGGTTATGAAATGTGTGTACGTACACAATTTTCATTAAATTTTGGTAGTTGAAGATAAATGATGAATTAATATTTAAGAAATATTAATTTCCTTAGCCACATGTTTGATGAGTTGGCAAAGGGAAGATGAAGTGGAGATGGAGGGTGAGTTGGAAAATAGATTAAATAATTTTGAGAATCATTTAATATTTGAGACTATAGGATAGGAGAATAACCATTAAATATTGGATATTTAATTGATTGGAGGAGATAATTAAATATTAGATATTTAATTAACTTGGTTAAAAGAATAATTAAATATTAGATATTTAATTAATTAGAAGAATAGGATAGATGAATTAATTAATAAAATATTAATTAATAGAAAGACATGAAAATGAATTAAATAAATTAATCTTTTCAAATTAACTATTTAATAGAAGAATAATTATTAAATAAATATAAAATATTTATTTAATTGCTCATAGCCAATTTTTATATGTATACATTTTGCCCCTCTTTGAAATAATGTCAAGACAACATTGTTTCAAAGATTAAATCAAGTCTCAATAGTGTGCCTGATGAAGATTGAAAATCCTGATTGTGTGCCCCCTCAGGAGATTGATCGTGAATTTGTTGAAAACTCTAGTTTGAATGATTGATCTCATGATATTTGATTAAAAAAAATTAGTCAATTAAATTCATTTGTAAAAAACAAATTAAATTGCCCCATTCATTCATTACTCTTCAAATAGTAAATATAAAATTAACCAAGGCTGATTTTAATTTCATTGTTATCCTTGTCGGCTTGTGGAGAAAATATTCTTGCTAAGGTGGCAAAATGGCGATTCTCGTGGAGAACCATCATTTTGAGCACATTCGGTGATATCAGCGACCTGTCGAACATGGGTATCCGGTATGTATCTTATTTCGAGCTTTGTTATCAACTTTTTGTGCAAAATTTCATGTTTTTCGCACGTTTTTGAATTTTCAAATTTTTTGCGATTTTTTTGGCATTAAGTTAGCACTTTTGCATTTTGTTTTAGCACATATGCAATTAGGATTAGCGCATGTGCATGTTTTAGTGTAAATGGTCTTTTTGTTAGCGCATATGCATAGGATGTTAGCGCTTATGCATGGTTTTGCGCATATGTTTCATTTGTTAACGCTTTTGCTCAATAAGGTAGTGCTTTTGCATGGGTTTGCGCATATGCTTGTAGATTCAGCGCATTTGTTCAAAAGAATAGCGCATATGCTCTAGTTTAGCGCAAATGCCTTTAAACTTAGCATAAATGCTCAATAGGATAGCGCTTTTGCTCAAATTTGATGTTTTTGATAAGTGCAAAGGTTAAAAATCACTTTGATGATTAGATTTAACGTGTTTAATACACATTGATGATGAAATAGAGAATTGATTGAGCGATTACATGATTGATAGATTGATTGATAACTTGATAGATTGATTGATGATTGATTGATTGATTGATTGATTGAGCTTGATAGATTGATTGATTGAGTAACTCTAAGAAACTGATTTAGTTTCTTATGTAAGAGCTTAGCAGAGTTTTGAGTGAACTCAATGATTGATAGAATACCATGATTGATAGGTTTTAAAATGATTTGATAGCATAAGTTGCTTCAATTTGACTTGATAGATAGATAGCATAGATTGCTTCAGTTTGATTTGATAGATAGATAGCATAAATTGCTTTAGTTTGATTTGATAGATAGCTTGATTTGATGATTGATTGATTTCTCTTGATAAATAGGAGAAACTTGATGTTTTCTCCAGTGTCGGGAGAAATTACCAGCAGTGCATCATTTAGTACCAGAGTTGACACAGGCTGAGATTAGACATATAGATGCCTGTGGTTTACGCCATTTGTTGTATATGCCTGAGATTATGCATAATAGAGGATTGTTGACGGCATTAGCTGAGAGATGGCACAATGAGCATAACACTTTCCACCTGCCTACGGGTGAGATTAGTGTGACTCTTGAGGATGTTTATAGGATTTTGCACATCCCAATGACTGGCGAGCTAGTGCAGTATGATTTTCAAGATCGTGTTAGTACAGAGGCTTGCAGATTCATGTTTGTTGATGATAGCATTGGTAGAGGAGAGATCTAATGGGTTGATATGGTGATGTATTATGAGGCTCTTCCCGTTATTCTTGTTGGTCTGATTGGAGGATTTATATGTCCTGATAGGCGATCACAGGGTTTTTCGGTTGGATGGGGTGAAATTCTCCTGAGTATGATGTAGCATCGTACTCGATATGCTTGGGGTGTTTGCATGCTAGCACATTTATATCATGATCTTCATTAGGTAGTGTATGATGAGAGTGTGAGTTTGTCTACAGGATGCACTTTATTACAGATCTAGTGCTTGAAGCACATTGCTATTACGTAGCCTATCCATCACAGAGTTCGTGGAGAGAGATAGCCATATGTATATTTTTATGCAGGTATTCTTACTCGGCATAAGCTGGATAAGATGGATTATTGGCGTTGGGTGCTTGATTCATTGGATAGCATTACTTGGAGACCATATGTTGATTGTGAGCCATGGATGGATGATGCACAGACATTACCATTTATTATGCAGAGTAGATATCTCATTGGTTGGACACCTTATATTGTTGAGCGATAGTTGATTGGTTGCATTTTGAGACAGTTTGGTATCATCCAACCTATGCCTATTGGTGTGACGATATATGCTCGATGGTACAGAGATAGGCGAGATTGGGGACCTTCTTTGTCATTTGAGATTGCTCGTGCAGAGTTTATTGCTACTCTAAGAGTGGCTTATGATATGAGATTGTACATTCTTGATCCTGGGGTTACTACAAATTATTCTCAGTACATATCAGATCATCCATTTCCTCATATTACTGATCTAGCAGATCCTCCTCCCAGCTCAGGAGATGAGGATGATGACTTAGATGATCTACTTTTTAGGAGACAAAGATGAGAGATTAGATCTGCTCATGAGGTCGGGGGAGGTGTAGATGAGGGTGGGGATGGAGGTGGTGGTGGTAGGAGACCTGGACGGAGGGGAGGTCGCTTGAGAGTCCGTGGAGGACCATTTGGACTGGTTGGCAGGATTGGGAGAGCACATCCTATGGGTGGGAGAGATGTTGGATGGATTGGGAGGGAGCATGAAAAGATGGGCATGAGATCACCGAGAGGATTGCCATTGATAGGAGGAGGCAGGGTGACTCGACTGGATGGGGGTTGTGGGAGAGGCATTGATTTTGGACAAATTCAACTAGACCCTAGGGTTATTGCAGCGCATGGTGGAGATGATGAGGATCCTGAGGATCATGTTCCCCTAATTAGACGACGGGTTTGGAGAGTTACTCGGACCAAGATTCCAGCAGTTGGATAGGGTGTTGGTGAGGAGGGGATTGGGGTTCATGCACCACAGTAGGATTTACCATAGTAGGATGCACCAGTGCATGATATGCCAGAGTAGGATGCACCAAAGCATGATGTGCCAAAGCAAGAGACCATTAACAGTCTTAGAGCATAGATTGATCAGCTTCGAGCATAGGTGCAGACTCTTATGACTGAGAGGGATAGAGTTGTTAGGAGATAGCAGGATACTCAAGGCCTTCTTGATCACATTCAGCAGGTTGGATCAGGTACTCTCTCGGGTGACACTGTTAGAGAATTAGTTTGGGTTGGGAAGGAGACTTCCCACTGGCGACGACGATATGAGGAGGTAGTTGCAGAGAGCCAGAGAGCAGGTAGTTATCATACCACTGTGTTGATGGACACTAGCAGTGGTGGGGTCATGGGACCTCCTCAGAGGAGTGGTGATCATGGGAGATAGGCATCTAGAGGATCTTCTTGCCCATAGCCACAGAGATAGATAGAGTTAGGTGGTAGTGGTACAGGACAGTCGTGACTTGATTTGGAGCATTTGTATTGTTTATTTGATATCATTGTATACTTGGACTTTTATTGTTTTATGATGATCTATATGCAGACATTGATTCTATATGATGATGATGATGATTTATATGCATGTTACTCTTAGTTGATGATGATGCTTTATATGATTATATGTTTTTATTTGCTTTGATGATGCTTTATATGATTATATGTTTTTGTTTGCTTTGATGATTCTTTATATGATTATATGTTTTTGTTTTGATTTTCGATTTTGATGATCTTGGATGCAAATGAAATTGAATTCTATCTTAAATGATGCAATATGCAATGATCTATATGGAATGCAAGTGAATAATTGATTTAATGCTTATGATGATGCAAATGATCTATATGAAATGTTTTTTTATTTTTATATGTAATGTTTATGAATCTAAGTGCAAAGATGCAACTAAATGATCATTAATGGAATGATAATGCAAACTATAATGATGATACACTACATGATTAATGCAATGCACTTATTTGAATGCAAACTAATACAATGATAAAATGCAACTAAATGAAATGGATAATGATTTAAAATCATTCTAAAATGAATGCACCTATAATGAATAAATGCAAATTATTTTTGTTTGTCCAAGTATACTCAATCTTTATTTATGATTGTTGATCTGTTAATGAAATGATATGCTTTATAATGCAACTGATAAATGAATGCTTATAATGCAAACGAATAATGAGCTAATCTAAAATGATCTAACTAAAAATTGTATTGCCATTCTTCATATGCTATCTTGTAACAGTGCTTGATTTCATCATTGAACTTTAAAATGTTGTAAGAAAATACAAGCAACTTGACATAATGATTCAATATGACCTGAGTATTTCTTACATGGATTTTGATATAGCAAGTTAATACAAGCAACTTGATATAATGGATCAAGTTGACCTAAGTATTGCTTGCAGAACAGACAAGGAGTATCTCCTTTCATGCATGACTTGGAACGTCATCCTTGATCTTTTGCCAATCATATCTTGAGACAAGTTCATACCATAGTAAGAGATAAACCATAGATAGAAATCAAAGAAAAATAATCATGCCTCATCATAGATTCTCTAGTCATGGACATCATTGAGTTGCATAAAGTAAATGATTAGCAATAAAATCTAGATATAAACACTAAATCTTGTATGTCATTCACATGTTCTTATGGTCATTAACTGATATAATCATCTTGATGAATGATCTTTGATAATCCTTTATTACTTGTTAATTGATTCTTCGGTTTCTGAGTTGCATGATTCAGTTGTTGATGAAATGCCTTGATTTTCATTGCTTTGTTTGCTATTTAGCTGTTTCAAAATCCTAGGTGTTTTTGGTTTTTCTAAGTTTTTTTGAATGTTTTGGATTTTTTCAAAGATTCAAAAGATCACCTTAGCAAAAGGAATTAGGATTTTTCCCCCAGCGAAAACAAAAATTTATTATAGATGTATGAATTGATCAAGATCCAAACCATGGAGGGATACAAATGCAGATTGATTGATTCTGATAAGGTCTAAGACAATGACTACAACAAGTATGTCAAAGATTGATAACTGTTGGTAAGCTGCATATTTCTTGCTAAATGGTTCAGAGCAATGGATGCAAAAGGTGGAATGGATAAACTACGATAGATGGAAGTGATAGATGCGATAGGATGGAGTGGATAGGTGCGCAAAGCGATCTCATAGATGGAGGAACCTACTTCTTAGATAGCACCTGTTTACTTGGTTTTCACCATCTAAATTTTATTGCATTTTTTGGATTTTATATGCTTTTTGTTGATTTTTTTAGGACTTTATATGCTTTTTATTGATTTTTTCAAGACTTTATATGCTTTTTATTGATTTTTTTAGGACTTTATATCTCAAACGTAGATTTTTTTGAGATGGATAGAGTTGATAGGTTCATCAAACCAATCACTTTTAGGGGTAGATAACTTGTATGCTCCTGATCCATATGTTGCTACTATGACAAAAGGTCCTAGCCAGTTTAGTTTAAATTTTCCCTTCTTTTCCTGATCTTGTTGATTTCTTGTATTCTCCCTTAGAACTATATCTCCAATCTGGAAAATGCATGGCTTGACTCTATAGTTATAGCTTCTTTCCATTCTTTGTTGGTATACTTTCAAATGTTCTGTTGCATTTTTGCAACATTCCTGAATTAGTTCTAGTTCCTGGAGTCGAGAGACTCGTTGTTCTTCTTTTGGTATAAGACCGTGCAAGGATACTCGTAGAGAAGGTATCTCTACTTCTATAGGTAATATAGCTTCTAATCCATAGACCAAACAATATGGAGTTGCCCCTGTTGGAGTGTGGACACTAGTTCAGGTATGCCCAAAGAGCAGCATTTAGCTTAATGTGCCAATCTTTTCCATCTTCATTGATTGTCTTCTACAAGATTTTCAAGATAGTTTTGTTTGATGCCTCAGCTTGACCATTACCTTGTGGATAGTATGGAGTAGAGAACCTATGTTGGATATGAAACTATTCACATAGCTCTTTCACATCATGATTTTTGAATGGTCTTCCATTATCAATGATAATGGTCATAGGAACTCCATAGCGACAGATTATGTAATTCAAAATGAATGATGATATTTGTTTTCCTGTCACTGTTGTTAAAGGCACTGCTTCAATCCACTTAGTAAAATATTCAGTAGCAATCAGAATGAACTTATGTCCACTAGAAGATGAGGGATTGATCTTTCCTACCAAATCAAGGCCCCATTGTGAAAATGGCTATCATCCTATCATAGGATATAACTCTTGTGTTGGCGCATGAATGAGATTTCCATGGATCTGACATTGTTTGCATTTTCTAGCATATTTGAATGAATCTCTTTCCATAATAGGCCAAAAGTAACCCATACGAATAAGTTTCTTAGCCAATGTTAAACCACTTGAGTGTGTACCACAAATACCCGCATGAATGTCATTAAGAACTCTCTTAATTTCATCTTTTTTAAGACATCTCAACAATGTACCATCTAGACCACACCTATATAGTATATCAGCAATAATAGTATAGTGAGAGGACTGACAGATAAATATTCTTCTCTAATTACGAGATAATTCAAGAGGAAGGATATTATCTTTCAAATATTGGTAGGTTTGACCGTATAAGGATTGACTGGTTCCTGATATATGGCAAATTCGATAGGTATGTTGGGATTGGATGGTAGGGGTTAGGATATCTTCCACGAGAAATTTGTAACATTGTTGATTGTCCTTATTTTTCAAGAGAGATGCTATTGTAGCCATTGCATCTGTTGCTTTATTTTTCGTTTCTTGGAATCTAGGTGAATGTGATTTCTTTAAAGTGTTCTTTAAATTCCTCCACCAGTTGTCTGTATGGAATAAGCTTATCATCCTTTGTTTGATATTCATCATTTACTTGATTAATGATAAGTTGTGAATCACCATAGACATGTATTTCTTTGACATTCCACTCAATGGCCATTTTAAGCCCTATAGCTAATGCTTCATACTCTGCAGTGTTATTGGTGCATGGAAATCACAATCTATACAATTTTGAAATTGTGTGTCCTTGAGGTGTAATGAAAAATATTCCTGCGCCTGATCCATATTGGGTATAAGAACCATCAAAGTACAATTCCCAAAAGTTTGTACTTACTATTAAAATATCTGCATCAGGAAATTCGATGTGCAAAGGCATGTCATTTTGTAAAGGTGTGTCAGCCAATTAATCAGTGATGACTTGTCCCTTGATAGCTTTCCGGTCAACATATTCTATGTCAAATTCACTCAATATCATAACCCATTTGGCTAGTCTCCCCGTCAATGTTGGCTTGCTCAACAAATATTTGAGAGGATCTATCTTTGCTATTAGTTTTACAAAATGAATCAACATATAATGTCACAGCTTCTGAGTTGCAAATAAAACTTCTAGACATATCTTTTCAATTGAGGAATAATTTAATTCGTAGCCAACAAGTGTTCTATTGATATAATAAATTGCTCTTTCTTTTCCTTCATCATCATGTTGAGCTAGGAGAGCGCCTAATGATACACTTGTTGCTGAGACATAGAGTAACAATGGTTTCCCTTTGGCTGGTGATATCAGTACTGGAGGACTCATAAGATATTCTTTTATTTGCAAGAAAGCTTCTTCACATGTTATATCCCATTTGAATGGAACATTTTTATGTAGAAGATGGGTAAATGGAGGGCATCTATCGGCCAACTGAGAAACAAATCTCCTAATTGATTGCAATCTTCCTTGTAAAGATCGCAATTGACTTATGTTCTTAGGTGACTCCATCTCCATGATAGCTTTGACTTTTTCAGGATCTACTTCAATGCCACGAGCTGATATAATTTACCCAAGGAGCTTTCCAGAGGTTACCCCAAATGCACATTTCTTTGGATTTAATCTCAATTGATATCTTTCGAGCCTATCAAAAATCTTGCTTAAAATGTTCAAATGTTCTTTTCTTGTGTGAGATTTTTCAAGTATGTCATAGATATAATATTCCATAAATGTATGCATCATATCATGGAAAATTGTCATCATAGCCCTTTGATAAGTCGTTCCTACATTCGTAAGCCCAAATGGCATGACATTCCAGCAATATGTTCCCCATGCACAAGTGAAAGTTGTCTTGTCTTGATCTTCAGGTGCAATTCTTATTTGATTATATCCTAAAAAGCCATCCATTAATGAAAACATCTCATGCCCTGCTGATAAGTCCATTATGATATCAATGTTTGGTAGCAGGAAATCATCTTTTGGACATGCTTTATTTAAGTCTTTGAAATCTATACAGACCCTTATGCTCTTATCTGGCTTTGATACTGGTACAATACTTGAAACCCATTTTGGATAAGCAACTGGTCTTATGAAACCTACTTCTAATAGTTTCTTCAACTTGGTTTTTACAAGAAGAACAATGTGTGGATGCATCTTCCTTAGCTTCTGCTTAACGGGTTTTGCTTTTAAATCCACATTAAGATGATGCATGATAAGATCAGGAAAAAGTCTTGGCATATCTGCATAAGACCAAGCAAAATTTATTTATTTTTGCTTAAAGAACTCCATGTATTCTTTCCTCTCTTTTTTCTGACAATGAGGCAGCAGAATGAAGTATTTTAGGATCCTTTGATGTACCAATGTTTACTACTTTTGTTGGTTCTATTAGGATAGTAGATCTCTCTTGAAAATATGCAGGAAAAAAGTCAAACTTTCCATCTTCTGGCACCTCAAGGAGGTTTTCACCATCAGATACGTCCTTTGTTTTCTCTTTTGATTGATCTAGTGTTGCAATGAAATGGTTTTCAACAATAGGTCTCTTTCGTTGTTTTATTTCGTTTTTGCGATTGGAAAGTTTGGCATTTTCCTGAATACGAGAAACATCACTTGATTCTGCAATGGAAGATATCTTAGGATGGATGGGTTCAACAGCATTAAGGTACACGGCTAAGTCATGATCATTGGAAAAGACATTCAATTCGGGGTTATCTAAATTATCCCAATCAATTAATTCAGGATGAAGAAGGGGTAAATTGTAATCACTGTCATCAACATTCATGACATAATGATCATAGCTTGGCATAGAATAGGTATTGTCATAGATTAAATTTTTTTGAGAATTGTCTTTCCCAAGCATCTCCAAATTAGTCTTAACAAAATTAATATTAGCATTGTGTAGTTCACACTCAAGTGGTTCTTCAACTGACGTTTGTCCCTTAAATGAATGGATTATGTCCACACGCACATCTTTAACACTGCAAATTCCTTCTTGATTGACCTCATTTGCATCTACAAGTTGACATATTTGT
Source organism: Cryptomeria japonica (assembly GCF_030272615.1). Taxonomy (NCBI): domain Eukaryota; kingdom Viridiplantae; phylum Streptophyta; class Pinopsida; order Cupressales; family Cupressaceae; genus Cryptomeria; species Cryptomeria japonica. The sequence continues at coordinate 521,186,465 of NC_081410.1, read as the reverse complement.
GCACATGATAAAGAGGATTCTTTTAATAGATTTTGTCTCCTTTCAAACTCAACTTCTTCTGGACTAATAGTCAATCCAACTTGACTATCCCTTAGTTCTTCTAGGGTTTTGCCACATCTGGATACATCTTGTTCCTCTTTTGATGAAAATCTTGTATTTCTAGATGCTTGATCTATCCTTGTTTGTACTTCTTGTGGTATTACTTCTTTGTCTTTGTCATTTCCTTTCATTTTTACATACGCCTCTTTTCTCTGAATTCTGAGTTTTTCTTGCCTTATTTCTAACTTCATCTTTTGTTCTGCAATAGACAAATCTTCTTTTGTGATAGCTGCTTGGTCTTCATTGTGTTCCTTACTTGATGTAGTAGATAAGACATCTGGACCCCATTCATACTCATTGGAATATGTCTCTGAATCATGATCTAAGATTAATCCACTATACCATACTGAAATGTCGTATGGTACAAAAAGTTCTCTGATTTCTGTCATCTCTATTTTTACTATTTTTGGAATATCTTGTTTAGACTTTGCATTTGTCTATATTTTCAGAACTTGTTGACAAGATTTTTCTTCAGCTTTCATGGTAATCTCCTCTTCTTTCTTTTCATGTTCTTCTTGCTTCTTTTGTTTATTGGTTACTGTTTCGGCCGCTTGATGTAGCTTTTCTTGCCAATTTTCTTCTTTAGAAACTGATTTCTTTCTCCAGTTTTATTGTTGATGATTATGTTGCTTTTGATTAGACTTTAGATATCCCAGCCCGGATTTATCTTCTGTGGATTGTGAGTGCAGACAAATAGGTTATGAAATACCTTGATGTTGCTTACCAATAAGTCCTTTCCCTCCATATCCCATCTTTTGCATGATTTCATATCCTTTGCCATATTGTTTTATGGGAATATTGACTTTTGCTACTGTTGCTATAGTTTTGTCTTCATCCTTGTACAACCAACCAAGAATGTCTTTGTCTTCATTTTCTTCTTCAAGAGTTCCAGCACTAACAAATGTTCCTTTAAACATATGTTTTGATCTTTCTGATGGATTTGATTGAATATATGTAGGCTTACCATATGACTTTAGGGGAAAGTGGAAAATTATGCAAAGAATATTTTCCCATTCCTTCATCATTTAACTTGAGTTTTTCTTCAAAATTTTCCCATAACTTTGCTTGAATTTCTTTGGTATGATATACTGATTCTCTGTTATGTGGAACTCTTGTATCTTGTGTGGGCTTCAAATTATTGCAATATTGACTGGAATCTGTAATTATAGTAATCTCTTTTCCTTCATGAGGAAATTTCACACATTGATGATACATAGAAGGAACTGCTTGCATCTTGTGAATCCATGGTCTTCCTAGATGAATGTTGTAAGAGATGCTCAAATCTAAAACTTGACACAATGTATCCCTTTCCACAAGTCCTATCCTTATTGGTAGCACAACAATTCCTTTAGAAGAACGCTTTGCTTCATCATAAGCCTTGATGGTTATTTTCTTTTTCAGGTCTACTGCATTCTCTGAATATCCCAAAGCTTTTATCAAATTTAATGCACAAATGTTTAAGCCAGCTCCTCCATCTATAAGTACACATTTAACATGAGTTTTATTAATGGAGACTTCAACATGTAAGGGAGCATTGTGATTATGTTGTAAGGATGCGTCATCATTTTCAGAAAATAATAAGCAATGAGGAGCTATAAGGTGTCCTACCATGTTTTGGAAATGATCTACATCCAAGTCTTTTGAAACTGTTGTTTCTACTAAAGCTTTCTCCAAAATTTCCTTATGCATAGGTGAAACCTTGAGAAGTTCCAGAATTGATATTTGAGTGGGTATTCTTTGTAATTGCTCTACTAAATTGTATTGTTGTGATGTGGATGTTGAATCTTTTGCTATACCTAGAAAGGTAACCTTTGCTTTGCTTCTCATGATAACATTGATTGGTTCTGAAGATGGATTTTCATTAACAATGATCACATTTACTACATCATTGTATTTATAAGAGTAATTCACTTTGGCTTTTCCTTTGTCATCTTTTAATTGGGATGATTCACCTTTGTCATAATTTGGAAGTGGAGTTTTGAAAGCCAAGTGTGATTCGTTTGTCTTATGGCTATCCGCTGTGATGGTTCCATTATCGATTAGATCTTGGATAAGGTGTTTCAATTGTTGACAATCATTTGTTAGGTGTCCTTTATTCCAATGATAATTGCAAAAATTATTGTCATTCCACCAATTGGGCTTGACTGGTGGTTCATAACTTCTTGCTTCTGGTAAAACAATCAATTTGTTGGCAAGCAAAGTTTTTAGAGCTGATTCCAAAGATTCTCCAATGTTTGTGAATTTCCTCTGAGGATTGGAGAAAAAGGACTTGGCTTTATTGTTTTTTGGATTGTTATTGCTTGGGTTTTGACTTGATAAATTAAAAATTGGTTGTTGTTGTTTTGTAGTGTTATTATCGTCATTCCCTTCATTGTTGGCATTCCTATTCTTTGACCAAAACTTGGGTTTGTCATTGTTGTTGTTGTTATTGTTGTTGTATGAATTATTGTAAAGTTTTAGCTCTCCTTTCTTTATCATTGCATTCTCTATTTTCAGACCATTCTCGATCATTTTGGCAAAACAGGGAGGACATTGCATCCTTAGTCAATAACTCATTTCACTGATAAGATTATCAATGAATCTGTCCATTTTTTCTTGATCGGGTACATCTCGGGGATACCTATTAAACATGTGTTTCCATCGTTGTAAGAAAATCATAAAGGATTCACCATTCTTTTGTTTAACCTTGCAAAGATCCAGCATTGTTATTTCATTCCTTATATTGTAGGAGTATTGTGAAATAAACCTATTCACAAGTTCTTCAAAGGATTTGATTCTGGATGGAAATCTTGAAAACACTCCATTGATTGTCCATTTAAACTCCTAGGAAAAAGATGCATAAGGTAAGTTTCATCATGAGAAAATTCCATACTCATAGTACAAAACTCCCTAATGTGATCTTGAGGATTAGATTTTCCATCATATTTGTCATATTTAGGAATCTCGCAATGTTGTGGAAATGGTATCATATTCAGATTTTTATTGAACGGATATGGGCATATATCTTCTAGTGAATACTTCTTGGAGCTTGTCCCATTTTGCATGTCTTGCATCTGTCGTTGTAGAATTTGTATTGTTGAGTAAGGTTTGACAATGGATTATCCACTTAGTTTCTCCTTGTTTCTTCATGAATTCTCTTATCACTACGCTCTTTTCTTGTGTCATCCCTTTCTTTCCTTGTTTCTTCATGACTTTCTTTGTTCACATCCTCATTATTTAGATCATCTGTGTTTTGGGTGTTACTTGCCTCCGCATCTTGTTTCAAGCTTTCTATGTTAAAGTCTTGTGGTAGTTTAGCTCCATATTTTGTCAACATCAAGAGATATTTTTCCTTTTGTTTTGCCAACAATTTTTCCATTAGCCTATCAAATTTGAAATCTTGCTCAAGGTCTCTAATGGTGCTATTGACTATTTCTTCATCAACAACGGTAAATCCAAAAGTGTGGAATACAGGAGTATCTTCTTCCTCCATTTGTTGTTGTTTTCTAAGTTGTTTGTGTTGGGCTCTAGTCCAAACTGGCATGTGATTATTTCAAAGTTGTTGAAAGTTCCAAAGGACAAAGTCAATAGGTGATTATTGGTTTAGGAAGATATGCCTTGTTGATTTTACCACTATTGTTTGTTCATTGGGATAAAGAGTCTCTTTGTTGAAAAGCACGTCTTTGCAAAATTTCACTGTCAAATTTTGTACCGCAGCCACGTAGGTAGTGACGAAAACGGTGTAGGAATGTCCTATGTTTCAATAAGATCTTGCAATTGATATACAAAAATCTTATCATTTTCTGAGTAGCTTTATAACTGGGTTTTCTTTTCTTAAGGTGATACTTAAAAGTCATATAAGCATTTGGCAATTCACAAGTTTGTTTGATTCCAATGTTGGTGCAATTCTGGTTTTGATATAACCTAGGTTCAAAATAGGAAAGATATATCCAAGATTGGGAACCTAGTATAGATTGATCAAGCTTCGTGATAGAGGATTTGATTATCTTGATGAGAAACTTGACAAGGATGTTGATTTTTGCACTTAAGATGTTTGAATCAATAGCTTGTTGAATGTTGATGTTTATAGAACCTTTTGGGTATAACCTGTTGGATTAGTGACCTAGTTGTTTGAGCCAGTTTGAAAATATGTGATGGTTTAGAGACAAATCTTCTTCAAGAATTATTTTGATATTGATGTTTTGACACTTTGATTTTTGATCTGGTATTTCAAGTGTTGGAATGTTTTTTGTATTACCCTTTTGATCACACTTTTTCAGTAGTTTGTTGGATTTTTGCTCTCTTGTAGATGATAATTTTCTTCAATTTTTTACCATTTTGAACATGTTATAGACATAGAAGACACAATGTTTAATACACAAAATGCACAAGTACAATCCCTATGGCAGGTTGAGACAATAGTTGTTGAATCTCACGTGGGTTTCCCCCAAGGCTACAATATTCAAAGTGGATATTTACATGCTTGACCCCACTGGCTCCACCGTTGGCACTCACTTCTTCGAAGCAGCCAAGCACCAGTTTCCATGAAAACTCCCCATGGCAAACTTTATATCTCTACTAGGAACCGTATGTATGTGAGCCGCTTCAGAGGTCTGACCTCCTGCGCCAACAACTAGATGGATTTTGGCAATTAGAACAAGTAGTTTTTGGTAAAGGCTTTCGGTCATGTGGCCATACATGCGGCACTTTCAGCTCTATAAATACAGAAGGTTCTCAGCCTATAGAGGTTACGCTCCATAGGGTTTATGGGGAAACATAGTGTCGGTATGAACTTATCAACACATGTTGTTTAGGACTTTTGTCACAAACACAATTAATTGATAGTGGATTGGAAGGACTTGATATTAGTCTGTTTCCACTTTAGGTCGTTCCCCTCTCATTGGCCCCCTCAAGGCAGCTCGGGAAGGCGGGCCCTCTAAAGGATTTAATTGCTTGAAAGTAAAGAAAGCTTAAAAGAGTGGGTTTGGCTTTTTGGTCACCCAATTAAGGGGAAGGCATATACCTACCACTTTTGAGACACAGAATACAAGTGTTATTTTTAACCTTTTCAAAGCAATTGTTGGCTAAGTCCTATTTGGAGATGTTGCTCCAACAAGCATGGTGTTTATTTTAGCCCTCTTAAAAGCCTACATGCAACTATTTTAGAGAAAACACTAAAAATGTGAGTTGCATGTTGTCAATTCATCCTCTTAGTTAAACTAGATGAACAAGATATGATATATTACTTCTCAAATAAAGACTTTTAATTAACTAGATGAGGAAATGCATAAAATTTGTCTTAAACACCATCCTGCACATGCATGTTAGTAGTCTGAAAAATCTGATTTCTTGGACATTTCGAACCTGCAAGAAATTTTTGTCAGTTTGTAAATAGAAGCGCTAATATAACACATGTGCTATCTTTTTGCTCAAAAGCGCTATCCTGCAGGTCAAAAGCGCTAACCTAGACTACAAAAGCATTGCTCAGTGGATACAAAAGCGTGAATTCTTTAACAAATGCGCTAACCTAGGACACAAATGCGTGAACCTGTAATGCAAATGCACAAACTTTAAGATAAAAGCGCTAACCTAAAATGCTCATGCGCTAACCTATGGTGCAAATGCGCTAACCTAGAAGGCAAATGTGCTAACCTAGGATGCAAATGTGATAACCTATAGAACAAAAGTGCTCTCAGAATTCACACATGCGTGAATCTGCATTACAAATGCGTTAATTTTATTATTTGCGAGATTTTTAAAGGTATATGTGAGGTCTATGAGCCCCACAATGGGCACCAAAATGTGTCGACTTGAATTTCATCCTCAGAATGTTACCTGCAATAAGTTAGTTTCACAAAATAAAAATGGAAATACTATAGGAAATCCAAACTCAACCAATGAAACTACATGAAGTAAATATAAAAATAAAATACTAATATTACCTTCATGGCTTATGTCTCATTGTGTCCAAACTCCACTGTTCCTGGTTGCAAATGGTGTGCTCTCAGATAATGCATTGATGGCTTCCAAGATGAAATATGAAGAATGGACTGATAACTTGTAGTTAACTGATACTATGATATGCAATACTGCATGATTATGCTAAAATGATTATGCTAAATGATATTATATGATAATTGCTATTTGCTTCAAAACTAAAACTCACGGATGCATATGATTAGCTTGCAAAATGCACTTGAAGTCTCTTGAAGTCTAACTCTCTCTCAACTAAAGCTCTTGATTTTATAGACTTTGAGAGGATGAGATGATGTGGATTAGATCAACGGTCATGATCAGATCTACAGATTTGAATGGTTGTGAGCAAAGGTGAAGGTTGAGAGAAAGGGGGAAGGAGAAGACAAGTGTCACTCATCTCACCTTGACTGGGTTGCTGACTGAGGGAATCTAGGGATGGTTGGAGGAAATTTAGGCATGATAGGACAAGTGGACTCAAGTCCTTCCTAAGATGTAGGGGGTGTTGGAGAGAATATAGGAAATGGTTATGAAATGTGTGTACGTACACAATTTTCATTAAGTTTTGGTAGTTGAAGATAAATGATGAATTAATATTTAAGAAATATTAATTTCCTTAGCCACATGTTTGATGAGTTGGCAAAGGGAAGATGAAGTCGAGATGGAGAGTGAGTTGGAAAATAGATTAAATAATTTTGAGAATTATTTAATATTTGAGACTATAGGATAGGAGAATAACCATTAAATATTAGATATTTAATTGATTGGAGGAGATACTTAAATATTATATATTTAATTAACTTGGTTAAAAGAATAATTAAATATTAGATATTTAATTAATTAGAAGAATAGGATAGATGAATTAATTAATAAAATATTAATTAATAGAAAGACATGAAAATGAATTAAATTAATTAATCTTTTCAAATTAACTATTTAATAGAAGAATAATTGTTAAATAAATATAAAATATTTATTTAATTGCTCATAGCCAATTTTTATGTGTATACAAAACCCATTAATGGTTTGGAAGACTTTAGGGGTTAACTTGTTAGAGAAATAAAGCATTTAATATTTTTCAAAGACTTTGGAGGCTTTGAGAAGTGACTTCAAGTTGCTTAGGAATGTGAAAATAATTAGGAGGGTGATTAGGCTAATTAGGAATGGTTTAGAAGAATCTAGAATGTGTTTAGGATGCAAGTGGGTTTGGTGGGTGAGGGAAAATAGGATTTTAATTAAAATAAAATTACTTTATTTCAACAAAATAGGTGCAACTTGCATTTGTAGGAGAATGCAAGTGGGGGGGGGGGGAGTTTAGGGATTTAAATAAATGTTTTATTATTTATTTAAAAGAGGAAAAGGGGGGTAAATTAACTAAATGTGTTTTATTTATTTAATTGATTTAGAGTGTGGCTTAGTAAATTAATTTAAATAAATTGAATAATTTATTTAGTTAATAGAAGAAGAGGTTGAGGATGAAATTAATTAAATATTAATTTAATTAACTGATTATTGATGGTTAAATAATCAAATAAATATTAAATATTGATTTAACTTGTAAATTAGGTGTCAAGGTTATGTCTACATTATCAGAGAGTGATGTATGTGCAAACAAGTGATTCATCCTTTGGCATTGTGATTGAGCAGAATTTGGTATTGCAAAGAAGACAATTATGCTTAACTGGAACTGTCATCAGGTATTTGGAGATGCTATTATTGCAGTTCATTCCTTCTGGATTGTAGTCTGAATCTTATTGTAAGTCAGTGAGACTTCCATGAGGGTTGTAGCCTTCTGAGTCGTTATATTTTGAGCAGTGAGCTATAGGTAGTGTGCCTGAATGCATGTGCATTCCCCATTGTAATATTTACACATACTATTGCAGAGTATCATCTTATTATGGGTAGGTTCCCACCGTGGTTTTTCCCTTAACCAGGTTTTCCACGTCAATATCTTGGTGTTGTGTGTTGTGCTATCTATTTGCTTATCTTTGTTATTGTTGGATTTTATCATATCTGTATTTGTGGTTAAGTTTTTAGATCTGGTGAAAACTGATTCACCCCCCCCCCCCCTCTTAGTTTTCCTTCTTCATTGTTGCCTAACATTAGGTAGTTAAAGCTTAGGACACGTGTGTCCAAATTTGAATTAAAAAATTCAAATTTAATGGGGATCAATAATTAATTAAATTTGCCTATTTAATTAGGAAATATGGAGAAAATGAATTAAGATGGGAAGAATTAGAAATAATGAACCATATAAATAAATTATTAAATTCATTCATATAGTAGAGGAATAAAAGGCTTCAATTAATTAAATAACTTTGTATTTAATCAATTATCTCTAGACCAAATTTCAGTTTATACACATAGATCACATGCAAAGAACAGAAAAATATTGATCAATTTGACAGACTTGTTAAGTTTGTCAAATATAAAGAAGCCCACCCCGGTCAAGATTCTTCCGAAAGTGCACTAGTTGCTTCTAAACCAAAGCCTTTATAAAATAACCTTTTTTGTAGTTCCTTCATCTAGGAAAATAAATCTTTTTTATATTTCTTTTCTAATCAATAGTTATAAACTCAGTAACTATGTCATTAATTTGAGTGCCTCTGATAATGTAATGCCAACCAAATTGGTTAATGCTTTGGGCTTGACTTTGATGATGACCTTTGGTAAATATTTCTCAATGGAAAACAAACAAGTGACCCTCATAGGGAAAATCAAAGATACTTAGTTTGCTTCTTCCACTTTTCCTAACAAGAAGATTAAGATGATAGTTCTTGTAGCTGACATAGATTAGCATTATATGAAATTTTAGTGGGACAAAATTTCTGTAAGGATATTACTAGTGAAATCAGGATAGATTGTTTAGAAGCTAGAATACCTGTTAAGGGTGTTATGCAGAAACTACTTCCTCAAAGTGAAGCTAAGTTTTCAATGATAAAGTCTAATGATTCAAAGACACAAATACTTTTTGAGTCTTCCAAGATGGGTATAGATTTCTTGCACACTGATGAAATTTCTAAGTCTTTAAAAATTGATACAAGTGAAGACCAAGCAACTGACTCTAATGAATCCTCCATTTTGAGCGAAGAAATTCAAGATTTTGAAATTTTCAATATAGGGAATTTGAATGATCTCTAGATTTTGGAATTTGATGGTAGATTCTCTTCTTTTCTATCTAGAGTTGGGATAGTTCTCATATCCCCACATGGAAAAATCTTCCCCTTTTCTTTCAAGTTGCAATTTGACAATACTAATAATACTGCTAAGTATGAGTCCTTATTGTTAGAAATGGATGTTGCACAGAAGAAAGGAATTAAGAATATTCATGTTGAAGATGATGCTAAACTTATTGTTTGTCAAATTAGAAATCTATACCAAACAAAGAATGAAAGGTTGAGGCATTGCCAAAACCTTGTTTGGGATTTCATTGAAGAGTTTGATGCATTTGACATATTTGTAGTTCCTAGGGAATATAATGATAGGGCAAATTCTTTGGCAGCTACTCTCTTGATTCCTCACAAATATTTCCATGGAACTAAGTATACTATTGAGTTGGTTTTTTGACTTATTGTTCCTGATAATTATGATCATTGGCAAGTCTTTAATGATGATCATCAAATTGTTAAATTTTTGGAAACAACAAAAAAATATAGTGATTTGTATTTTGAATGGATTAATTCTTCTCCTCGAGAATCAATCTTTGAAATATATTGGGGAACTAGAGAGGAAATCTTGTAGTTGAAAGTAAATAAAATTCCCAAAGGGTTGGTATCTCTTGAAAAAAAAATTGATAAGTATGATCGCTATATCAAAAGGCAACAACAATTTGGATCCAATTCAACAATGGAAATTGAACAAGTTAATTATGAGACAAAAAAAGGATCCTAAAATGGTAAACATTGGTGAGTGTTGCATAATGGATGAAAAGGAAAAGTTTACAAAACTTTTGCGATGGTGCATAGACGTGCTTGTTTATTCCTATGATGCCTTGAAGTCTTTTCGTGCAAAGGAGGTCCAACATGAAATTTCGCTCAAGTTAGGTACCATGCCTTACAAGCAGAAATAGAGGTAGTATAATCCAAAAATCTTAGGTACCATTATTTATGAAATTCAAAAGATATTGAATGGAAGAATCATTTTTCCTATTCATCATTCAACTTGGATAGCTAACATTGTTCCAGCTTGCAAGAAGAATGGAGAAATCCACATTTTTTTATTTGTGTGGATTTTCGATATTTGAATGGATCCTTACTTAAGTATATCCACCACCATTAATGGATCAAGTTCTAAAAATAATGGTAGGTTCACAAATGTTGTCTATGCTAGATGGCTTTTCAGGTTACAATCAAGTGGAACTAAGTGAAGAGGATCGACACAAAACCACTTTCCATGGGGTATGTTTGCATATCACAAAATGCCTTTTGGTTTGATAAGTGTCAATGCCACATTCAGAGAGCAATGGACTTAGCTTTTTGTGATATTTTGGGTAAGTTCATTGTGGTTTACCTTGATTATTTTGTTGGTATTATGGATATGTTGCACTGGTTTTGTCATTGATGTCAACACTTATCAACACTTATCCTTTTGGAGATCTTTGGTTATGTTCACCAGCAAGTTCAGTGACTTATACACAGTCACCAGTATTTGGTTCACCAGTAGGTTATATTGTTCACCGGCACTGAGGATGACTTGTTATCATCTAGAAATCACTTGGTTATGTTGAAGACATGGTTTGGACACTTGGTTTTGGTGATTTGGTTATTGGTCTAATCAGGTTGACATATTTGTTGTTACCGGCAAATTGGTCTAGGTTATGAACCGGCATGCGTTATCTATTCCAGATCAGCACGGCACGTTATGAAGATGGTTTAATCAATTGGTATTGTTGTTGAGTTGACATGATGCAACACATCTTGACTTACTTATTGTAATTGATTTTATTGTAATATTCTTAGTGAGCCAACCTACACATTTGGTCTTAGGTTTTGGTATATATGTAAGATCTCATGTGTGAGATGATGTAAGTGAGAGAATAAATAGAAGGTATATGGTTATGGTATTGTAACATGGTATGTGTGAATATTGAAGATCATATGAGTAGACCATAGAGAAGGAGATAATCAGATCTTAACCGGTACTGAATCCAGCATTGGAGATGCTACTTTGAGCAATACATTATCATTGGATTTAATCATACAATTGTAGTCAGTGTGACTCCTATTTTGTGATTGAGCAATGAGCTCTAGGCGGTTGGCCTTTCTGCATGTGCAAACCCCATTTGTACACACATACTATCTATAGTAGTATCATCTGATTATGGGTAAGGTTTCCCACTGTGGTTTTTCCCCTTATAGGGTTTCCACGTACAAATATTTGTGTTATGTGTTGTGGATGTTGTTTCTCTTTCTGTTTCATGTATTGAGTTTCACCGATATTGATATTAATTTACCGGAATTAAGTTTAGTTTACCAGTATTATGTATCAAGTTTGATTAAGTTATATTTGGGTTGAAATTATTAGAAAATTGATTCACCGCCCCCCCCCCCTCTTAGTTGCCTCCAGGTCCTAACAGATTTGACTATCTTTTCTAAAAAATGTCAAGATCATTATTCTCATTTGCAACAAGTGTTAGAAAGGTGTTGATAGCATGGTATTTCCCTAAATCCCAAGAATTCTATTTTTGAGGTCACCGAAGGTAAGCTCCTTAGACACATAGTGTCTAAGAAAGGTATGAAGATTGATCTAGAGCAGCTTAAGTCCATTCAAAATCTAACTTACCTTCAAGTAAGATAGCAATTCATTCTTTCTTTGAGAAGGTAAATTTCTCATGAAGGCTTGTTCCAGACTTTGTAGAGAAGACTCATCATATCATGGATATGATGAAAGGAAAATCAACTTTCCATTTGAGTATAGAAGGTAAATATACTTTTAATAATATAAAAGAGGTTGTTGCTCATGATTCACTCTTAGTTTGTCTGGATTATACAAAGGACTTCATTATACCTTAGAACACACTCTATCTGCTATCTTAGTAAAGCGAAATAGTGAAGGGATTGAATCTCCTATAGATTTCAAGAGATTTTCTTTAAAAGTTCATGGACTTGAGTACTTACCAATGGAGAATCATGCTTATGTTGTGGTACAAGCAGTTAAGCATATCAAATTCTACATTCTTAATTCATATGTCATTGCATTTGTACATGATTCAATAGTCAAATCCATCCTGAGACAACATGAATTTGGAACTAAAAGAGGTAACTAGATTGACACAGAACTTAAGCCCACAAAGTTAATTTGTGGGAAAGGTTTGTGCCAATTTATTATTGATAATAAACTAAAAGAAACATCTATATATGAACAGGAAAATTATGAAAATATTCCAACGGTCTTGTTTGTAAGAACGATGGATGAGTGTTAATCAAACATTACATATTTCCTTACACATGGTGAATGTCTTGAACACTTATCATACAAAGAGAAGAGGACAATCAAGCTCAAGTTTACAAACTTTGTTCTTTGGGATAATGGTTTATTGAAGAAGAGTATTAATGGTACATTTTTGTGGTTTGTGGACAAAGTACAAGGAAAGTTGTTGGAATATTTCCACAACTTAGCATGTGGGGGACACTTTTTAGCTCCAGTCACAACTCACAAGATTTTGCAAGAAAATCAATATTGTCCCACACTCTTTCAAGATGCATACAACTGGGTGTGTAACTGTGAGTTATTGGATGACTTCAATTTTGGCTAGGTCAACCTGTATTCGAGTTATAGAAATATGATGACCAAGAACTATGCCTTCCTGCATCATCATAAAGCATTTTTCACTGTTCAATGATAAATTGTAATCTTCACACCTCTACAAAAATTTCTTTATATTCTCCAATGCCTCTTCAAATTCTGAACCATAAGTGGTAAAATCATCCATATAGATCTCCACACTATCCTGGGAAGTATTTGAAAATATGCTTATCACTACTCTTTGAAAAGTATCTAGAGCATTACACAACCCAAAGGGAAGAACAATATATGCATATGTTCCACAAGGGCAAGTAAATGTAGTCTTTTCCTGGTCCTCGAGAGCAATTTGAATCTGATTGTAACCACTGAATCCATCCAAGAATGAAAAGTACCACTTCCCTACCAAGGAATCTAATACTTGATCCACAAATGGTAATGAAAAATGATCCTTCCTAGTTGCTGAATTCAAAGCTCTGTAATCTACACATACCTGCCATTTAGCTCATTTTTTTGGAACTATGACTAGAGGTGACACCCACTGACTATCTGATATAGGATAGATAAATCCAACATTTAACAATTTTTGTAGTTCCTCTTTAACTATGTCCCTTAATGCAGGATTAATTCTTCTTTGTGGTTGTCTGAGTAGTCTACATTCTTCTTTGATATAAATACGGTTGGTACAAATCTTAGGATCAATTCCTTGTATATCTTTGTAATCCCACGCCAAAGCATGTTGATGACATTTGAGCAATTCAACTTGTGTTAGCCTTTGAGTTTATGTGAGTTGATTATTGATATTCAAAAATTTATTTGGATCAACTTCCACCTTGACAGTAAGATCGACTTGAACCACCTCAGAAATAGAAGAAGTTCAGACTTCCTGCAACAACAAGGTATGCAATATGCCAGTGGCTGCAAGAAAATCCGATGTTGTAATACTTGATGTTAACTCCTGCGACTATTGCTCCAAATTATACTGATTTGTTAGAATTTTAGAAAGAATAGAATTATCATCCTGGAGTCGTATGAATGATTCTCTATTAATCATCATAAGATGTTTGATAGAGTTGACTTCCTCTTCTAATTATTCCCCCATGTTAGGCCAAATAACTATTTCTTGATCAAGTTGGGGTTGAGCGGGTGAATACAAAGCTAGAGTTTTAGTAGTATTTCCATCAAAAATAGTCATGTCCCCTGATTGGCATCCAATATATGCATCGTTTGTAGCAAACCAAGGTCTCCCTAAGATAACCGGATATCCCCCCAATGTAGCCTTAAGAGATAAGATCATAAAATATGTAAGATATACCCAGGAGTCTAAAGTAACGACAACATCTTGAATCATACCATCAAGCCAAACCATGGAACTATCAGCGAGCTGTAGGACCGTAGGAGTAGGCCTGAGACTGGTTATATTAAGTTTTTGCATAATGTCTCTTGTCATTACATGGATGGCTACTCCCAAATATATTAAGGCATTCTTTATCTGAGTGTCATTGATGATTATTTTCACAATAGGACTACCAGGGTCAGAATATTTAGGAATTGAAACTTTTCCCAGCAGAATATCAGCCAGTTGACCCATTACATACACTGTTTGTGGATCCTTTTTCTTCCTTCCAGGTTTCATTAAACATGCCTCTTTAATTGCCTTACCATAGATAGGAACATCAATTATGTGTTTCAACTGATCAATAATATCAAAAAAATTATCCTCTTACTGAGGAATCTCTTCAGCTTGCAACCTTTGAGGAAATGGGGGTATTTGCTGACTCTGAGGAATTTGGGGTGTTGGGATAGATATTTCCTTTTCCTTTTGTATTTCAGTGATAATTGGAGGGGACAGGTTAGGAAAAGTTGTCTCAGATCTAAGGTGAATATCCCTTATAAAAAAAATAAGTTGGGTACTGATTAGGATAAGTTGAATAAACTTGATTGTTGCTACTGAGGTTTTCTATTAAGATCTGGCATGGGTTGAGTGGGCAGCTGAATGGGTTTAGGTGGAATGGTGTTAGTAGCAAGAGGGGGCATTACAACAGGCTATTGAGACTACTGAGGTTGCTAATAACCAGAAGACTGATTTGTCCATTGCTGACCTCCTCTCCATTGAGGAGTAGGTTGCCAATTCCCTTGGAATGGTTGCCATGGTCCCTGAGATTGAGACCAATTTCCTTGTGGCTACTGCCATTGTGGATTTTGATTGGAAAAAAATTTCCCTTGGCTTTGAGGATTATACCAACTTTGATAATTTCCAAAATTTTGAGCATATGGAGGTTGCCATCGATTATTTTGTGCATAAGAATTTCCACTATAACCAAAAAAATAAAGTGGATCAGGAAGCATACCTTGTCTTGGAAAATTTGGCATTCTTTAAGCAACATAAAAGATTTGTTCATCATCTCCTTGTACTATATTGAAATCAGGAATATCAAGATTTGCAACCATCTTACATCTATAGTCTCTTTTCTTTGTCTACAATGTGGACATAATTCTATGAGCATGGCATCAACTTCCTCATGCTTCTTCTTAGCTTCAAGTGTGTCTAACTAAGTAGCCATATTGTTTATAATATCCTCTTTAAAATCCTTCAAAATGTGATTGAGCTCCATTCGCGAAACTCCATTACTGGACATTGATGAAGACATTCCTAGCTTGAAATGCCTATTCTTCTTAGAAGAAGATCTGGAATACTTCTGACAAATTTGACCAATGTCATTATATGTTTCTTGAAGTATATCACCACCTCCCATAAGGTCTAAAGCATTTGTGCATTTGTCACTGATTCCCCTCAGAAATATCAACTTAAGAGAATCTCCATTTAAATTAATATGCTCGGACTTCTTGAAACTGAATAGAAATCTCTCCAGATAATCGTCTAGACTCTCATCCTCCCTTTGTGTCATTCTAAAAATATCATCCCCATGCCAGTCAGACCCTCTACAATAATCTTTATATTTCACAAGAAACAACTGTTTCTTCTCATCCCATGTAGTGATTATACTACTCCCTATACTCATAAACCATCTCAAAGTTGATTCTTTTAAAGTGGTAAGAAATATTTTGAGTCTATGGGAATCTATAGTGTAATCATAACTCCTACCGAGGACATCAAATTTAAACAAGAAAGTATCAAGGTCCTCTATCACTAGTCCATAAAATTTAGGAAGAGAAGAAGCTGGAATCTTCTTAAGATTAGCATTATCATGCAAATCAGAAATGGGGAATTCAAATGTTGGGTTCATAGGTGGAGGGGGGATATTCCCATCAGGGGTGGATTTCCTTGCATTGGTCTTTGAGGAGGAGTTACTGGACAAGGGTCCTCTTCAGGAGTTACAAAGAGGAAATGAAGGCTATTCTCGAAAAGTTCAAATTCAAACAGGTTCAAATTATCTTGGGCTTGGTAAAGTGTAGCAAAAGGGTTTACATCTAGTGCTTCATATGGATTGTGTCTTGTATGATCAAGATAGTTAGGAAGGAATCTACCTTGAGCATCTATTCTTTGTCTATGCATGCAGATTCATGAGAATTACTTAAAACAAACTAAGCTATCAAAATCAACTATACTGAAAACTTAAAAAATCATAACTATGGCAGGTTCTTAGTTTGACACCATCCCCGATAATGATGCCAAAATTGTTTGCCTAGCCAATAGGAAAAATAACTAGAGCTAAAGTCTTAACCCAAAGATTGGTCATCCATTTTAAGTATCTATCATCTCCATGACTGAAGTTCATTTACTTGTCAACCTAGGGACGTATTACTTGAAATGGGTCTACATTGTATATGCACTAAGTTCCTGTGATAGTCATTCTGCACTACTGCAACAACTAAGTCTATTTAAAATAAATAAACAAAAATATGACAACTGAATGGCTACAGGAAAGTTTAACATTAACAAAAAATTCTAACTAAATAATTGTTAACTAAGTTCAAAGTTGACAAATAGGAATTACTCTGTCTGCTTTGGCTACAGGAATAGTCACAGGATCTGGTTCTAGTGGTTGCAAGAATAGCCAGTTGCTAGAATATCTACTAAAGCAAAAAGGAAATTTAATCTAACAATCACACAAGAATACTCACCAAGTGGGCCCCCTTGGATGAGTGTATCCAGACTTCAAAATGATTCTATATACTCAGAATAACATAGCTTTTATTCATTATTTCCAAAAGTCAATACGATACATAAGATAAGAGAAATGCTTCTAATTCTGGAAAACGCTATCTAACCTCTGAGAAGAGGTGCAAGTCTTTATTAATAATAAAATTATAACAAACTTCCTACTACTTAGATCATGCCCATGAAATTAGGCGGAAACATTTATTACTGCAAGGAGAAGAAGTTAATCCATAGAAAACGTGGAACTCAATTAAACCACTTGATGCTTGCTGGAGACAACCATAAATGAATCTGGTATCACCTCGCTATTCCTTTGCTAATTCTTTTGCACACCATTTTCTCTGTTGTTTTAAATCTTCAACCACCTTGAAATGTCTCCAACTGCTTTCGTGACGTGATTCTCCATCAGGCTTGAAGCAACCGCTTCTGCAACAACTTATTTACTCCTGCATTAAAGGTTAGAACATACAAGCATACATATATATCTATTTCCATTAATAATAACATTTATACATCCACACATGATATTACCTATAATAATTTGCATGGCTAGAGGAATATTAATTCAAAACAATACAGGGTTCAGCGGGTTTAGCTATCATTCAGAATGCACATAGTCAAAACTTTAGTACATCACATGACTCAAACATAGTCCCAATATGCAACTTAAACATAGGACAAAATTATTAGTCAAAGAAATAAAAGAGCTATTATTTTATCTCATCAAACACAAATTGGCTCCAAATGCCTAGGCCTACAATTACAAGGTGGCCAAATAGCCTCTACCACAGTGACTTCAAAGAAGTCAATGATTTGATAACCCTTCTCAGTAGGGATAAGGGGCTTCCTGAGTCCAATATTTTTAAGGAGAGTATGTATCATTACATTCATATAACAAAAAATTACAATCATAAAATCTTCTTGGGAAAGCAAATCGGTGATGCAATCTCTAATCAACTATAAAAGTTGTCAACCGCCCTAAAATTCTACATGACGTCATACCTAGTGTATATCACTGTATCAATGAGACATATTCTAGTTTTGAATTCAAAAGGTGATAGAAGGTAGGTTCCTATACACAATTATTATTCACAATTAACTCTAAAGTAAAATATCAAACACTTTAGGAGAGTTAATGAAGCCTTTTTTTATTCATATGTGTATGTTTGATAAAAGACTTAAAAATAAAAGAGTTTCAGATGAAGCACAAGAAAGTGTTAACAAATTTGGTTGTATATTATTAGAGTTTCTTGCTTTCACATACATAAGGTTAGGATGTGTTAAGGGACGTTCTTATATCGTCCCTAGGTTTCTGAGTGATAAGATTGTGGTGATAGAATTGTGTCGGTAAATCATGATAGTACATGGAAAGAAATCTAAAGCACATAAATCTAGTTTTAATTTTTCTCTATCCATTGGTAGGTACTCAGTAACCACATCCCCCAAGGCTAAGGGTATGGAAATAGAGATTCAATGGGTTACTATGAAGAAATTCAAAAGAAGAGAAGACTTTGACTATAGGGGTATGAAGGACAAGCTCATAAGGAGTTATACTCATATGCACATGATTGAAGATATATGGATCAATTGTAGGACAAAAGAAGATATAAGGAAGAGGGATTACAACTGGCTTACCTTTTAAGAAATTGAAAATGTTTGTCTTGTTGATATTCTTGAAGATATTGAGGATGAAGAAGATATATTGTATACTGCTTATGAAGAGCAAAAGATTGTTGACACCCCTCTTCCTCCAATCCAATGGTCACAAAAAGAAATAATTTCTATAAGAGAGAGATTTTAATATATTCTTTCAAATACCAATATGTGGCTACAAAAAAACAGAATAAAGTTGAAACATTTTAATACAGGATCAAAAGAAGATACTGCAAGACTTGCTGGTAAGAAGTCTGAATTAAAAACAAAGAAATAAAGAGCATATCTTTATTACCAAGAAGGCACATAGCTATAATTCTATATTGGTTAGAGATAAGATTGGGTTCCAAGAGGGAATGTCAAATCAAATTGAGAAGCAAGGAGAAGAATATCTATAGGACAAACTTCCAGAACCTCTAGTCACTTCAAGGCTTGAATCCACACCAAAGGTTGCTCCGAAGGTTTCCACTCTTGTCTCTACTTTTGTACCTCCTCTTGTCATAAATGTATAGTCTTCTCCTACTATTACTATTGTTTCAACTGCACTAGTTGTATCCATTCAATCTATTCGTTCTTCAACTACTAGTGAGTCAAATTTGGATACTCCTCACAATAACATTGAGAATGTGGTTAGAATACTTTCTTCTCTCTTTAGCTTTTTTAGAAGCGCCCGTATCCATTCTTGATGCCACAATGATAGATTTTGATAAATTCATGACTAAATCTTTGTCAAATGTGTCGACTGTGGAAACCTCATTTGTAGTTCAAACACATACTTCACCAATTGTAACCACTATTGTTCAAGAACAAACATCTGCATAGACTATGGTTAAGTGTTGAAGAAGGTGCTCCTACTCTTCCTCCTTGGTTAGAATCAATAATTCTGAAAAGAAAGAAACAAACCATTTCTCCATATGACTTTGATTTTGGCCAACTTGTTCTAGTGAAGGCTAAAGTTGAAAAAAGAGCAAAGACACTTTCCAAGGTAATGGTTGATCAATTTGAAAACAAGTATGGAGAATCAGTATACGCCCTCTCAATAAAATTGGTGAAGAAATTCATGTCTCTGATTACATGGTAAAAAGGATTTAACTTGATAAACAAACACATGAAAGTGCCAAGAAGGACTTACATGCAAAAATGAATGCATTAGTTGAAAGGTATGACATGGATATGATAATTAATTATTAGTTGAAGATTAAAGTAGAACAAATCACTATTGTATTATTGAAGATTAGTCAATCTTCAAAAATAATCAAACTTGTTGTTACATCCATTGATGAGGATGTCATCAAGAAGGTTGAAGGGGTTGTTGCTCAAGGAAGAGATGTGAGTGTATGGATTGATAGATTAGTTGCATAGGGTACTCATATTTTGAAATTTTCTATTAAGTTGTTAGATGATATGAACAGTGTTAAGTCTGAGTTAGATCAAACACTTGATATGTTATCACATGACTTGCAATTATTAGAGAAAGACCTCGATGCTTGGATGAGGTTGAGATATTTCAAATTGGAAGTGTTCATTGAAAATGGGGCCATCCCTACAAGAAAGAAATATACTGAGTACTAGGAAGCAATGAAGCACATAAAAGAAGTTCTTAATGAACTGATTAAAGATCTGAAGGAAGCTCATGAAATAAGTATTGAAAAAGGGCTAGATATCAGTATCAATGTTGAAGAGCTTCCATGCAAATTAATTTATGAGAACCAGAAAAGGCTTCTCGTGGATACAGTTATCTGGGAGTTCAAATCACTAATTCAAATAGAGATAGAATCATGAGATTTCTCAATATCTTCTATTGATAAGTTGGTAGATTTTCAAGTGACTATAGATAACTTAAAGGTCATTTTAAGAAAACATAAAAGGGCCTACATCAACATAGAAGACATCATTACATGATTTTGAGCTATTTCTTGTTGGCAATTGACACTCATTGGAATCATATGTTGTCATTGATGGCAACAATATTCTATTGAAGGCATATACCGGCATTTGGAGGCATACACCAGCGAATACCAGCATTGGAGTATTTAGGGTCATCACCGGCACCGGCATCCAACACTTTAGTGAAGCCGACATCATTTTTTTATCCGAAAGGTTTTATTTATAAAATAATTTTGTAATTATTGTATAAGGGCCGACATTGAATATCTTTTGTATTGTAAGGCGACATAAGGCATATTGTTTGTAAAGGGTATATAAGTCAATTTGTTAGGTCATTTTGAAAAGAAAAAAAAAGGATAATGGATATGAAAAAGGTAGAAGAACTGTGTAATGCAAAGGATATGTATGTAAGTCATTTGTATGTGAATGTTATATCATGCTATGATCTGTAGATGGTTTGTAAAGTATTCTTGGAGGAAAGGAGATACTAGTAGAAGAATCAAGGTTTATGAACTGGAATAGAACAAAGCTTTAACTGGAACTCTTTTTGGCATTGCAGATGCATTTTGTGAGTTCACCAATACTGTTTATCTCAGCAGAAGCTTGTAGTCAGTGAGACTCTCTTTTTTTTAGCAGTGTGCTCTAGGTAGTTTGTCTTCCTACATGTGCAGGCCCCCATGCTATGTAATATCTTTCATATGGCCAATGAATTGATATTGTAGGTCACAAATCCCACCGTCATTTTTCCTCTTTGAGGGTTTCCACTTATAAAATATGTGTGTTATGGTGTTCATTCATGTGGCTTGTTTATTTACTTCATGTTATATGTTTCTTCATTTACCGATTTATATGTGTATGTTATAATAAGGTAAAATCTTATATTATCGACAGAACACTAATTCACCCCCCCTCTCGGTGTTCTTGGATTCCAACAATTGGTATCAGAGCTTGGTACCTCGAAAGAAGTTTAACAACTTGAGGAAGATCCTGAAACCGGAATCATTGAACATGGATATGGAGAAGCAACTTGAGATGGCACTTGAGGATTATGATGTTGAAAGGATGAAGAACTTAAAACTACAAGATGAATTGAATTATGCTAATGAGTTTATTCTTGTTCTACAAGAAATGTTATCATCAGCTCAAGCTAAGAGAAAGGAACTTCTACAAAACCAGGATGATGAAGAGAAAAATGCACTTAAGGAATAATGTCAGAAACTAAGTCAAGCAAACATTCTCATGAAGAATGAAATGCAAGACCTGACTATGAGGTTATCAAAAGATATTGAGGACAGAAAGAAGAAGGAAGAAAATCTTGCTATATCTCTGAAGAACAAATTTGAGGAGTGTGGCAGCTTGACTCGTGAGAATAATCTGTTGAGAACTAATTTGGTACAATCCCAGAATAATGAACAAGAGCTAGAGAGACAGATAATGACTTTCAGAGATGATCTAACTACTGCAAGTGAGTATAAAGAAAAATTCAAGATCAGTGTTGCACAGTTGGATGATTTATTGAAAAGACAAAGGCAAAGTGAAGATTCTAGAGGACTTGGATTTGTACAAGGAGAAAGCTTTGGTACTGCAAATGAAGATCAAACAACCGGTATGCAAAACTCATCTGACCAGAGGATACCAGTAAGGCAATTAAATGCTTACAAATTCAATGGTAGATGTTTTATTTGTAATAAATTTGGGCATATGGCTAGACAATGTAGAAATAGAGCAAATCAAAACTACAATTCAGTTCTCGGTCAATGTACAAATTGCAAGAAATATGGTCATAAGTCAAAATATTGTAGTATGAATGTTAAATATCATGCATGTCTAAAGTTTGGACATTTGGCTAATCAGTGTAGGTCAAGGAATGACACCGGATATGTCAAAGCAATTCAAAAGAACAATGTTACATATTATGCATGCAACAAAATACGTCATAATGCTAAGTACTGTAGAAGTAAGACTACATAGGTTAACAATGATAAAGCAAATGAGAAAGGAAAGTAGAAGGTAGATGAAATACAAAAAGATCACATCAAGAGATGGGTTAGAAAATCTAAAGAACCAAGTGGAGATGTAAGTACACCGGTAACTGCACCATTAACTCCACTGGTAGAATAGAGCATTCCTGCACTAGCAAGAAATTTAACTAGTAACTAAGGCATACGCCTTAGGGGTTGGAAAATTCATTGCAAATCTTGCATATTCCCTAGAAGAGATCTAGAAGAGATCTGGAGAGTGGTATTGATCATTGATGCAGGTTGATCCGACATAAAACTGTGAAACCGGCATCCAGTAGGGTACATCACTAAGCATTTATGACAGTGATGAATTAGGGTTTACTCGCTAATAAAAAGGGAAAATGGACTCATTTTCACTCACCCAACACTCGAGAAAACCAGAGCAAAACAAAGGTGAATCATAGGCGATCAAGAGTGAGTGAAGACATTCCAAAGAATTTCCCGCAGTGATCTGAGAAGTAATCAAAACCCTTCAACCGACGACTGTTTTCCAGGTATTTCTTTGAAATGGCATCCAGATCATCATCTAATCCTAATTTCATTATGAATCCCACTGTTGTTGAGGTTAAGGATAGGCTTAGGCTTGTTTTCAAGGAAGTTCCCCAAATTGCTATGAAGGAAGACTCTATTGGCGTGTTTTCAAGAGTTCTCGATGGCTTGGTTTATGTAGAAGATGTCAGGGCCTATATTCACTGCACATTGGAGGATCTAGGCACTGAGTAAATCAAGGGGATGTATCAATCTATGATACTAGGTAGCTCCAGTACAATCAAGCTGGAATATCAAATCATTGAGGATCTAGGGTTAACTGAAATCCTATACATATCGGAATTCAAGGATGAAGTGATCAGATATGTTCTAAGTAGGGTCCATAATGAATTAATCTAGTTGTACCAACCCCACATGATTACCAAAGAAGCAATTAAAGCAGTCACCGACATACCCAAAGTTGGACAGGAACCAGGAAAGAAGATCTCCAACACTGCGGTTGAGAAGCTCACTGACGCAACCCGTGATGGAAGATCTATGAGGGTCAGCACCATCAAAGACACTGATGTGAAATTTGCCAGCATGATCATTGGCTACAAGGTAACTCAATCAAGTCGATTGAACTATGTTGCCAATTCCTACATCCATGTTACACACCAAATGATAAAGAATAATGAAAAGTATGACCTATGTGAATGGTTAAGGAGTGAATTAATGATTAATCTTGGCAAGATAAAAGGTGTTAAGAAAGGAAATTTCCAGTTTGGCAATCTTATTGCCTATTTGATGTTGTACTTCATGAATGAGCTATCAGATTTGGGAAAGAAGCATTGGGCTCTTGACATATCGGTAGGTATGCAGATCAAAGAAGCAATCACCGATCTTGGTAGTAACAGGGATGAGAAGCTTTGGGGCTACTTCAAAACTTTTCAAGAGAACATGAAACTAAGGGAGAGAATTTCCAAACACATTATGGAGAAATAATCCACTGATATTTGCTTCATGGTAAAAACAGATGAGACACTGATGGAAGCAGTGGAACCTAGAACTATATGGGTCACTAAACTAGGTTATGAAGTAGATGATAGTGTTTTGGAGTTATATGCTAAAATGTTGATTGATGCTCCTTTAGATGATAAGGTTGATCACTTTGGCCCTTTAGAGGAGAAGGCTTTTGAGGTCAAAATTGGATTCAACAAGAAAAGAAGAGAAAAGAAGATAGACAAAATGTTTGCATTTGTTCAAAATGTAATTCATAGGTTAGATACAGAACTAGGTTTTGGATCTAAACCAGTAGATCAATCAGCAACAACAAGTTCTCCTAAGGTGAAGAGGTCTGAAACTTTCATTTCTTCTATCACTTCTAACTCTGATCCAGAGTATAATCGACCTCTTGCATTCAGAAGGGTACAGAGGAAGAAAGCTGACAAGCCTCCAGTAGAGGAGAAGAAGGTGGAACCAAGGAGGAAACTAATTAGAAAGGTAACAACTGCAACCACACCTCCAGCAAGGAAACCTACTCAGAAGAGGTGGCCTGGTCCATCCACTCCTACAACCCCTAGAAAGAAGAAAAAGAGTGATGAAGCAACTGGATCTAGTAAAATGACTTGTGGAGAGTTAATTGATGAGGTAACTAAAGATGGAATTTTGAAGAATGTGTCAAATTTTTATGAAGATTTAGATGATAATGAGCAAAGTGAAATAGAAGAAGCAATCTTGTTGTATTTAGACATATATAAGAAAGCTTTGGTAGAGATTTTGAAGGAAATTCCCTTATCATTGTATAATAAGTTAGATGCAAGGAGATTAGATGCAATCAAGAGGGACAGAGAAATTAAAGAAGTTGAACTTTTGAGTATGTGTGGCTCTATAAATAATGAGGAAATGAAAAGGTGTATAGATGTTGCAAATAGAATAGTCTTTAGTAGCAAAACCCGGTAAATAGGCCTAATGATGGGTAGAGTCAATGAGGTAGTAAATGAGACCAGAGATGATTGGACCAAATTCTTCCAAAAGAATTCTAATTTTATCACTTCTCAAGAAGAGTTTGCTAAGGTAACTGCTCCCACCATTCCAGACAAATCTAAAGGGAAAGGAATTTTGGGAAGTTCAGATCAAACTTTAAATGAACCAACAGATAAACCCAAAACTGATGAGAGTGTACAAACTAAACCGGTAGAGACTACATTTGTATAGTCTAGGCAAGGCAATATAGGAAATGTTTAGGTTACAAGATAATATTATGGATAATACTCCACCGGCAGTAACTGATACTGCACCTAGTGGTGAAGCCACTGATGCATTAGAAGTTGAGAAAAGGGATACACCGAGAGAGGGTAAGGAAGAAAAGGAAAAGGAGATTGAACCGATAGTTGATTCTCCTACAAAACTTTTGGCAATTGACACTTCTCAAGTTGAGAAGAAATCAATCATAAATATGAGTCCCACAGAGCTAATGATGATGGCTACTCAAAAGCTATTGAAGGAAGGATCTACAGACAAAGGAATAATAGATCAATCAATAATAGTTTTGCATAGATTGATTCCTGATTGTATGATTGAAAATGAAGCAAGCCCTTTCGGCAAGCTTAAGGCATTGATAGAGCATATATTTAAAAACTTTCAATCATTGCAGTAGATTTCTAACAAGAAATCACTTGAAAGAATTACTTTGGCCAAGAAAGTTGCTTTTGACCAAATTATTGAGATAGAGAAGAGGAAGGTTGAAGAGAAACTTATACTCATTGAAAATTCTTTGAAACAATGTACTAACATCTGCAGGGTCTGTTGTAATATAGAGATTCTTATAGCAAATGTAGATCAGAGGTTAAAGGAATTACATGAAAATATTGCTAATATTGCTAATTCTTTTGATGGACTAACTTCACTGACAACTTCCATTGATGGACAGATTTTGACCTTGGAGAACCAAGTTTTTGCTTTTGAAAAGGAAAGAGACAAGATCATTTGGAGAGCAAGGAGTCTTAGAGGTTTGGTGAGTCCAAGATTGGAATGACTTGGTGTACATAAGAGGGAATGTATGGATATGCTTGCAAAGCCCACACCAATAGAAGTCACTAAGAAAGAAACACTTGCACATTTACTGAGTGGACTTGTATCCATATCTGGAACACTCAAAACTGACTAGGACACCTATGTAGAGTTTCTAGAGAAAGTTTACCCAAAAATTTTGAGATTGGTCAAGCTCTAGTAAAGTAATCTATAATTATTCTTTCATTATTTCACCAGTCTTTGGCATTGATACCAAAGGGGGAGTCTATATTATGTGAAAAATATATGTAAAGGAGGCAGACTCAATCAGCTCAGGGGGAGCATGTTCATGTTTTAATTGAACTGGTAGGGAATCTATTTTTCACATGAGTGTTGTCATCAATGCCAAAGGGGGAGACTATTGGCAATTGACACTCATTGGAATCATATGTTGTCATTGATGGCAACAAGATTCTATTGAAGGCATATACTGGCATGTGGAGGCATACACCGACGGATACCGACATTGGAGTATTTAGGGTCATCACCAACACCGGCATCGACATCCAGCACTTCAGTGAAGCCGACATCAGTTTGTGATCCAAAAAGTTTTATTTGTAAAATCATTTTGTAATTATTGTATAAGTGCCGACATTGAATATCTACTACACCTACCCTTGTAAACCCGATTTTTGATAAAGATTTCATACTTTATGTATTTAGTAGTATTGATACAATCTCAACTATGTTGGTACAATGGAATGAAGAAGGAATAGAACAACCAATAGCCTTTTTTTCATTCAAGGCTTGGAAGGGTATGAGCGAAGGTATACATTTGTTAAAAAGCATGCTTTAGCTGTGATTAGAAGCCTTAAAACTTTATGTATTTGCTTTTAAATAACAAGATAAATCTTATGGTTTCTCACCCAAGCATTAAAGATTTTTTTCTGATAACAATCTAACTGACAAGAGGGCTAGTTGGATCACCAAACTCATGGAATATGATGTAGAAGACAAAATTACCAAGTTGGTAAGAGGTAAAGGATTGTGTGAATAGCTGGCTAGAAATGAATATAACAATAAAGAAATGAAAGAAGAGATTTCCCTTGTGCTTGAGGATGAAGACCATGATGTTGAAGAAACCCCTTATTCAAGTTGGATACAAGCTATGATGCATTATCTTGTAACTGGTGAGTGTCCACAAGGCCTAAACAATGCAAAATGAAGTTTTTCAGACTTCAAGCAATCCCTTATGTTATTTTGAATGGAGTTTTATATAGAAAGAACTTTCATGGAATTTTCTTCAGATGCATTAAAGCTTATCAAATCGAGAAAGTTCTTGAAGAATTCCATGATGGGATAGTCGGTGGCCACTTTGCACCAAGAATCACAGCTCTTAAAATCATGAGAGTTGGTTACTATTGGCCTAATTTGTACGAGGATGCATATGAATGGGTAAGAAAATGCAAACAATGTGCTTTGTTTGTAGGAAAAAAAATTTAGCAACCCTACCATTGCACCCAATTCAAGTGGAGTAGCCATTCATAAAGTAGGGTCTTGACTTCATTGGACCCATAAATTCACCTTCCAGTTTAGGACACAAGTGGATATTGATAGCCACTGATTATTTCACTAGTGGACAGAGTCTATAGCATTGAAAGAAGAAAATGAAAGTGTTGTCCTAAACTTCTATGAAGACATTGTAGCAAGGCTTGGTACTCTTGAATCTATTATCTCTGATAATGCTTTGTCTTTTGTTGGTATGAGAATAACTGAATGGGCTATTAAAAATGATATATTTTTTAGTACTTCATCCAATTAATATCCTCAAGGTAATGGACAAGCTGAGTCTACTACCAAAAATTTGATTAGGATCATCAAGAAGACCATAGAAGACAATCAGAGGACTTGGCATAGCAAACTAAAATTAGCCTTATGGGCTGATAGAATTACTCCAAAGAGGTCTACGGGTATTTCTCCTTATGTTCTTGTGTATGGTAAAGAGGCTAGGATTCCTATTTCAATGGAACTAGCAACTCTTAGTTTGATTAAAGAGCTGGAAATGATAGAAGAGGAGCCAATGGAAATCAGATTGGCTAAACTAATGGAGTTGGAAGAAATAAGGAAACAAGCACTCCAAAGTTTGGAGAATCATCAAGCTCAAATGAAGAGAGCCTTTTATAAGAAGGCAGTCCAAAGAACTTTCAATGAAGGAGATCTTGTTCTTAAATGGGATGAGTTGAAGAGTAGACCCAGAAAACACACAAAGTTTGATGCAATGTGGAGTGGTCCATTTTTTATCATAGCTTGCAAGCCACACAATGACTTTCAACTATCCAATCTTGATGGAGAAGAACTTCCAATTCTAGTCAATGGGATTCATCTCAAGCTTTTCTATTAAGGAGATGATCTATCTTGTACATATTAGAATAGGATTTCCCTTATCAATAAGTGTCGATGCACATTGTTTTTCTGAGTTTGTTTACCTCTAAGTGTTGTAGCACATGCTTTCATGTTTTCTTTCATTTTTTTCCCTTCCCTAAGTTTTGGTTGCACAAATGTTAGTTTAGTTTTTAGGTTCATGTTGTTGTTCAATGTTTCTAACAATTGAGTAAATGTTTGAATCTGAGTTTTCCAAGCCACAAACTGACCCCTATGCCCAATGGGTAGCAAAGGCTACTGGTCCTCTTGTTTAGCAAGCAAACATCCCTAAGAGGTCACAAAAATGTTACCTATTTTTTGACTTCCAAGTCAAAATTAGCATTACTAAGTGTAATATACCACCAAAGAAATTTGAAAGAGGATTTAAATGATCAAAAGGAAGGTCAAATTTATGCTATATCAAATATTTTTTGATAAGTTTAAAGAAATAATTTTCCCCTTCTCCATGATGTATGGAATCCAAAGAAGGTTCAACCTAAATATTGGAGGGAAATTAATTTTTAAGAAAGGTGGGTTTTCTATATTGCATGTCTTTTCAAATATCTGAAGTTATTTTTTCACGTAGTATGATATATCAAGAAGTAGTATTTGCTTGAAATGTGTTGGCTTTGGGTTTCGCTATAGTTTTATATGTGCTTTTACCAAAATGATGGAATTACTGTTGAAATAGAGTAGCATTCAAACCCTTTTCAGTCCTCTCAAAGTTTCAAAGAAACAGACTACATGATTACTCATGGTGGTCAAGGCTATCTTTGCTCTTCAATAAGTTATTACAGGTGAAACATGCAGTTCTCTTCACTACATGTACAATTTACTCAATGAAGAGGAATAATATTTAATGCATTCTATAGTTTTCAACTGTCAAAAGAGGCATGATGGGGTTTATCAGGTGGAAGATGTTGAACAAAGAGAAAATCCTTCTTTGAGCCTCATACAAAGCCATGCAAAGATGATAATACCATTCAAACACCATATGCATCATCCTTACTTGCTAGGTATATCTCATCCCTTCAAGTTTTCTTTTGTTATTCACCAAAATAAAGTCTTTGCATGTCCAACTAGGGTTTTTCTTAGTTGGTTTTTGAAGCAAAAGTCTTAGTGAAAAAGAATGGTGTTATATTTACAATAAGGTAGCATGAATATACCAATAAAACCTTTATATTTTATGACATTTAAAAGTCACAAAGGAAGTTCCAGGAGCAAATCCAAATTAAAGATATCTTTCAATACCATAGGGTTTTTATGTTTGGGTATCACAAAAGCTTCAAAATAGAGAGTCCAAAAGGTTAATATATAATTTGATAGGGAATGTTGCACAAGATAGTATGAAATTCTTTTTAAAGCATAGAAGGAATGCACAGTACCAAGAATGATTGCCATGAAATATGGAGGAAACACATTGTTGTAGCTCTCAAAAGCAATCCCTAGGATAAAGCAGTGAGGTCACGAGGACATGAGAAGGCCTTAGAAGGCTTCAATAGCAGTGACCTTTGAAGAAATTGATTAGAAGATAGTCCTACTAAAACTTAGAATCAAGACTACAAAGTCACAGAGCAACCCTAAAGATCAAACCCCTCATTAACAACCCTTATTTCACAGTCAAAGGTGAAGAAGATTGTGAAAAAAGTTTAAAGAGTTTTGACAATTATTGTCTAGAAGAAAACATAAGCCCTTTTGTGGTGAAAGAGTTGCAACTTATGGTGCCAAAGCTTGTGGTGATGAAGTATAAAACACTGGCTATAGGACAATGACACCTCAAAGAGTAAATGCAAAAGTTTGAGGATCCAAAGATCAAATATTCATGCACGGTATGGTAAAGTTATGTTGAAGATCTCAGACAAAGTGCATTCACAATAAGATCATGATTATGGCCTAAAATTATAACAGTCACTGTCATGAAAAGGTTAAAGAGAATCAACATAGGACAATAGAAATAATAGGACAATAATTATCTTGAAGAGTGCCAAAGATATTAGATAAGTATAGTGACCATAGGCATATGGGCAAAGTTTAAGAAGATAAGCATCACAAGGTCAAAAGGGTTATAGGGTGTAACAACATTGGTATGATAATAGAAATATTACAAGACTCCAATGCAAAGAAAAGAGATGATGATGATTGTCACAAAACAGTGCAAAGAATATAATAGGTGATGTAAAACTATGTCAACATAGGATTTGTAGTCCAACACTTTAGAATTGACAGTGTGAAAAGGATTTGGTATTGATATCTATTGAAAAGTTCATCCTAAGTTGTTCAAAACTCTTGCCCTAGCTCTCAAAACCCTACATAAATGAAAACACAAAGATTTTCATAATAACAAAGACATTCAATGCAAGTATTTGTGACCAATAACAAGAAGAGGTCCTTATTAACATGAAAGAATATGGATCACAGTCCAAAAAGATAGTCCAAGCATAGAGATCAAAACATGAGCGACAATAGCAGTGAGGTCTAGAAGGTAGAAAGACAATGACAAAAGATTTTGAACAATGATAGTAAAGGCATATGTGACAAAATAATTATGTCATCAATTAAGAACAACAATGTGATGAAAACACTACACTTAAGTGATTTTTTCCCTCTCAAAAGAACAAATATCACACAAGGTTTCAAGGTACAATGTGAAGGTTTAGGGCTTGAACCCATCTTTGTGAGGATCTTCAAGTTATGTAGAGGTAAGGATAGTTGAAAGTGCATCATACTGTGGGACAACATTCATGAAACAAATAGTACAGAAAAGTGCAAAACTCCATTACAGTCATCAAGCGTAAATGTTGTTTCTCATGGCATCTCTACCAGTCCACTCATCAAAAGATCATAGTAGTCTATGAGAAGTTCCACACAATACAATGGGCAAGGGCCAAGGAGACAAACATCATATAGTCTAAAAGACCATTGAAGGCAAAGTGTTAGTAGATAGAGGAGCATTCCCTATCCACTGTCACAAAGGGTTAGCAATGTCAATATCAAAGTAGTGAGATGCACCAGATCATTCTATCCAATTATCATGCTACAATATGAAAAGATAGGGTCTACAACAGATTATAAAGATAGAGATCAAGTTGATCAAAGGAAAATAAGAGTATTCAATCACATGAGAAAACATAAGAAGTAAGACCAACACACTCGTAAAGATTCCAAAACCCCATGAAGGTCACATTCCTCAACATATGAAATCATTCTCTTCAAGATATCAAACATAGTCTTACAGTAAAGAGGTAGAAGCCCTAGATCAATGACATAAGAGAACAAGAAGGATAAATACAAGAATAATAACAAAAGCATAGTGAAGAGTGAATCTATTGTTGAAAGAACAATTCAAGAAGTCACTTCTAATAGAAAAGGCACTGTCATAGACCTAGATAGAGAAATCGGGTTTCAAGGAGTAGATCTATGACAACATACAGTTAAAGAAAGAACATTTCTCCAAACCTCAAAGAATAGAGCATACCATAATAGACAATAAGTATAAAGAGAGATTTGTTATCGTAGACACCCATTTTCGTCCACTTAATTAAATAAATATTCAGTATTTATTTGATTATTTAACCATCATTCAACTTAATATTTAATTAATTCATCCTAACTATGTTCTTCTAATAATTAAATAAATTATTCAATTTATTTGATTTATTCACTTAACCAAATTCAGACAACTAATCAAACAAATAAAGCATATTTGTTTAATTAACCCCCCTCTTGCATTTAAATAAATTAACATTTATTTAAATCCCATCTCTAACATTTAAATAAATAAATATTTAAATTCCTAAATCCCTCACCCACTTGCACTTTCTAGAAAATTCAAGTTGCAAGTTAAACCCTCCTAATCATGTCTAAACCCCTACTATTAGCCTAATCACCTTTTAATGGTTTGCACATTCCTAAACCAAAGGTTAACCCAAAACCCATCAACTCAAACTTTTAAATGGCTTCCTTTAAAGTTTTCAAGCCTTTAATGGTTTCCTTCTAGAGTCTTCAAGCCTTTAATGGCTCCCTTTAAAGTATTCAAGCCTTTAATGGTTTCCTTCTAGTCTCTGTAAACCTTTAATGGCTTCCTTTAAAGTCTTTAAGCCTTTAATGACTTCCTTCAAAGTCCTCTTAAGCATTTAATGGCTTCCTTGAAAGTCTTTAAACCTTTAATGGCTTCCTTCTAGAGTCTTTAAACCTTTAATGGCTTCACTTAAAGTCTTTAAGCCTTTAATGGTTTCCTTCTAAAGTCGTCTTACACCTTTAATGGCTTCCTTCAAAGTCTTCAAGCCTTTAATGGCTTCCTTCTAGAGTCCTCTTAAGCCTTTAATGGCTTCCTTAAAGTCTTAAAGCATTTAATTCTTTGTCCCCCTCTCCTCTCAATCCTTTCCTTGTTGACACTTGTCAACATAAGATTGGCTTGATGGAGAGAACATGGATTGAGGATCAACACTTCCTCAAGCAATCCTAACCCTTCCTCAATCAAATAAATTTCAATCCTTCATTTTCCCATTTTCCCTATAAATAGAGCTCATTCCTTCATTGTTGAGGGTCACACACACAAGAGTTATCCATGCATTATTACTTTGCTTAGATTTTGAAGGCTTTGTACTAAGATTTGTATCATGTTTTAGCTCTTCCACTAGTTGGAATCACTATTTAACATTAATACTCCATTCACATCTTCAAGCACTCAACACTTCACATAATCAACCATCTCCCATCCTCCATTTCACATCCATTGAGCTAGTGCTCAAGTTGAGGGCATACTTCACATAGCAGTAGGATCTTGGAGAGGAGGAGGACAAGGAAGAGCCATGGCATAGGGAGCATCATGGGGAAGTAATTTTGTTTTATTTATTTCCTAACTAGCTTCTTGTGTTAATATTCCTTGATAATGCTTTAGATGGATTTGTCTTCATGTTTTGCTTATGGTTGAAAGCATGTTACTAACATGATTTCCTATTGGTTTATGCTAACCTTCATTTTCACAGTGTTTCATTTGGTGAACCTGACGTGAATCAACAAAACTTGGCCTTCATCTTGCATTGATCGGTATCCATACTCTGTTACAACACTGCACTTTGGCACGGGCTGGCGTATGCTAGCAAACGGTCGTGAAACTTAGCTTTCCACCTGCGAAATTGCATTTACTTGAAAGCTTTCTCACAAATCCATTTTTTCTTGTTTAATTTTGTGTTTATTTTTAGGATTTGTGTGTTTATTTTATTTAGCTTTTTATTGTATTTTATTTTTAGTTTTGTTTGTTTTATTTTTTTTAATTATTTATTTGTTAGTTTAGTTTGTTTTTTTTATTATTTATTTATTTATTTAATTTTATTCGATTGTTATTTTGTTTGTTTTTTGTTAGTTTAGTTTTAAATTTTGGTTTGTTTTTGGTTTAGTTTTATAAATTTGCCTTGTTTGATTTTATTTGCTAACGAATTGTTTAACCAGGGTGCAGCTGCGGGATCTAAAGGACGAGCATTAACAAAAAAAAATTTTAGGATAACTTGCATTTTGCAATGATGGCTTTAAAAGAACCTTTATTTGTATTTTGTAAAATCTTGCAAATTCACATTTTTCTATCTTAGTTTAAAAGAATCATTTATTCGTATTGCATGAAATATTGCAAATTCAAATTCACATTTTGTTAGCATAAAAGCCATTTTTATTTTTAGAAAAGGCCTACCAAGGGACACATCACCCTTGGGATGACCTTAAGTAGTAAATCCTTTGAGCCACTATAGAAATCAGGTGAGAGCTAAAGATGTAACCTTGGGTGTAGATGTTCCTATAATGTAACTTGCCAAAAGGACGTATGGGCCCCACCATGAGTTACTAGGCTCTTAATTGAGTTGTTGCAAAATGAACTTACATGTAAAGTCATTGAATATTACTAAAAGCTTTTTTAGAGTGGAGCCGAACCCGTTCTATTGTTTGACTTTTGCAGTAATTTTAGTGCAAGGGCATAGCTGGTTTTGCCCCCAAGATACTCAACATACGTGTTTCCTTGAGCTGAGATAGAAATTTTTGAATTGTACAAGTTGTTTCAACTTCTGAAAAGAGGGTGATTGAGTCATCATTCCAATCTTGGAGGTCCCTATCTAACCGCTCTTGTAAAGATGAAAGTACAACACACTCATTAAGATGTTGTGTATTGGATTCGAAGAAGCATCAATCATGGCTTGAAGTTACTGCAATTGGCCAACCTTAGGGATAAAAAGTGATTGATCTGTCTTCGTTTATTTAGACCAGTAGAAATTTGGGCTGAATTTGACCTAAGAACATACACGTTTCATTGAATTCATTTCAAAGTTACTCTACCAAGAAAAGATGTGTTTGTGTTCTTTGTGTCTTCTTGTTAAAATCAAACATTCAAAACAAGTACATCTCATCAACTAAGCAAAACAAATCCTCAACCAAGAACAATCTTACACAAACATAAATGCTTAAGGTTTGGAAGTCTCTTAAATACATCAACAAATCCATCTATCACCATTATAATAAGAAGAAGCATAGTCAAAAGAAAGTCCAGAAAAGAAGAATTTTTGTGTACAAAAATCTTTAGCTCTTATTGAAACATCAAACATTTATACACCATTATCAAGACTTTGAAAATTATTTTACAACAGATTTTGAGCTAAAACCTTTGAGATCACAAGCCTTTATCCAAAGAAGATCCTTATCACAATCACACAATAGAAGTTATTACATTCCACCATCTTACATTCTACAACCTGAAATCTCCTACTAGAAACTCCAAAGCTTGCACTTACAATGAGAATCCATCACAAACCACAATTCATTCAACTTTCAACATAAAGCAAGTTTTGTCCTTAGTCTCTTTTAGATCTTTCACATCTTATCAACAAATCAACTTATTACTATATCTCTAACATCTAGGATCATTCATCCTAAGAGGTCATACTAGTCATCTATGGTAGGTAAAACTAACTCATGAGTGCACCCTCACATAGTTAGATAGCTTGTGGCTGTCAATCACAACACTCGCTATACCTTACCTCAAAACTATTGTACACCAAACTAAAGATCTTAATAGTACTTTATTGATGAGCTTATGAACTTGAGAATCATTCAACCACTACAAACAATTCATCCTATTTTA
This sequence comes from Cryptomeria japonica, assembly GCF_030272615.1. NCBI lineage: Eukaryota > Viridiplantae > Streptophyta > Pinopsida > Cupressales > Cupressaceae > Cryptomeria > Cryptomeria japonica. The sequence goes on along the minus strand of NC_081410.1, from coordinate 521,150,965 downwards.
GTCAAACATTGGAGCTATAGAAAGAGATAGACCATCACATCTATCACAATCTCACTTTCATAAACAAATTTTCACATGGCTGAAACTAGATCCATGAGGCATAAGCAAGTAGAACCACAACATGACTTAGAGGATGAAAAAAATTTCAATCCTTTTCATCATAAAGAATTCATAGGAGAAAAAGATTCACAAACTCCTACACAATAATAAATAGAAGAAGCGACTAGTAATCCTAGGTTCAACAAGATATTTGACATGATCCTAAAAGGGAATGCAAACACTCACTTTCTCAAACTCGCACTAGTAAACGTTGGAATAGGGATCAAAACAATCACAAGCAACAAAATACCCATAACTATGACAATAATCAATAGCAACATGTCGATCATGATTATATCCCACCCCCCAAAATAGAGATGGATATCTTATGCCAACAGATAAATGATCTCTCACAATAAATAGAAAATTTAGGGAGATCACACAAAAATGTATTCTCTAGAGGACATATGTCCTTATCTGTTTGACAGGAGCATGATCATGTCGGACCTTTCCCTCAAAACTTTGAGGCTCCCAAGTTTAACAAATACAAAGGAAGGGGTGATCCTAGGGATCATGTCCAAGAACTTTGCATGGCTTGATTAGAGGTTGCTCATGATGAAACATACTTAATGCGCATTTTTCCTCAAAGTCTAGGAGGATCGGCTATGCAATGGTTTTCACAGTTGCAAGGTGGAATCCAAACATTTGTTGACTTAGTTCAAAACTTTGTTACTCATCATGCACATAACATAGAACGTGATGTCTCCATGGCTTTTTTATGCATCACTAAACAAAAAAATGGAGAGTTATTCTCAACATTCTTGCAATGATGGAGACACCTTTCTAGCAAACAATCCTTCCACATTCTCGAGGAATAATTAGTCAAAATATGCATTTCAAAATTAAATGAAGAGATGGAATTCCACTTGGTAGTAAAATGTTCAAACTCTTTTGAGGACATGATATCCCAAAGACTCAAAATTGAGAAACCTTTTTATCAAAAAGGGTTTGGTGAAAATCTTCAAAGACAACAAAGACGGTCCTCACCTAATTTACAATAGTGATAAGCCAAAGTTTTGGTCTAAAAACAAGAAAATTGTCAATGATGGCATTTTTGATGCTAGAACTATGAAAATCACACAACATATGGTGAAATTGTTAGGACCAAACATGAACACCAACAATAACCCCACAAATAACCAAGTGGGAAACACTCAACAGGATGTAGCTAAAAGTAGGTACACTACATACAAGCAAAATCGGACTTACACACCTTTTAAGGAACCCGTTGAGATAGTGTTAAGGAAGCTAGTATCATCCAATCTTATCACACTTTTGAAAACATCCAACTATGAGCCTCAAGTTAAACCTCCCTGGTGGAAGGATAATGAATATTTTGAATTCTGCAAAGGAAAAGGTCACAGAACGAACAATTGTCATCGCTTGAAGAACATCATCCATGATCTTATTGATCGAGGAGAGGTAGAAATTGATGGCATAACCCATAAAAGCTCAAACGTTTACCATACAATGTTCAATAATCCACTCCCATCATATGAAAGAGGAAGTACCTCTCATCAAAGGAAGAACAATGATAGTAATGCCAATTATACATGAGCATCCTATGATTATACTGTTAACAATATAACTGAAGATACCAAACATATTGCAATGATAACCATCAAAACCAATAATCTTGAATGCAATTTTTTTACTTGTCGTATCAAGGTCACACTACAAGGTTTGTCATCAAAACCAACATATGGCCAAAAGCAGTATAACCTTGTTGAACAACTAGAAAAGACGCATGCACTAATTTTCATCCTTAACCTTTTATGGTTGTCACCATCACATAAAACAATCTTAGACAAAGCTCTCAAAGAAGCATTAGTCCTATCCAATATTAATACTGATCAATTTCAAGCCATGGTTGGTAATCTTAAATCATCTCATTGTCTCACTTTCACTGAAAATGATGATTCATCCATATAGCAACCGCATAATGCTCCACTTCATATTGAAGACTTCATTAACAAACACCGAGTCAAGCAAGTCTTGATGGACGGTGGAACTAGTCTAAACATATGCACATTGCAACTTGTAATAGCACTGGGATACACAAAAAATGCAGTGGATGTTAGAAAGAAGATCATCATCAAGGCCTGTGATGATGCAGAACAATCATTCAAAGGATGTGTCACTCTACTAATCAGGCTAGGACCCATGGTGAAGGATGTGGTTTGCCAGGTCCTAGATCTACCCCTTCCATATAACCTTCTTCTACGGAGACCCTAGATACATGTCATGCATGAAATACCCTCCACCTACCATCAGTATTTCAAGTTTCTGCATAATGGAGTAGAAATAACAATTTTAGGTGATGCTAGCCCATTTGCCTTTTGCAACAATATAAGGCATTAACCTGATACTATTGTGCCTATCAACAGAGAAGCTACTTCCTCATTGTCCTATGTTAATCTTTCTTCTCTCCCCAGTTATCCAATCCCAACACCAAATAATGCCAAACTAAAGATGAAGGTAAAAGATGAAGGCCTGGGAGAATATAACATTAACCAACTTTTCTATGTTGGCCAACTACCAATTTCACCTTGGACATATGGAAAACCTCAACCTTCAAGACAGAAGTCCACTATAGCTAGCACATGTACACTTGCAAGGTAGAAGCCAAGATGAAGAAAATGTTGAAGAAGAATTGACAAAGTGGATCTACAAAGATGTGTCAACCAAGGGTAAATAACCTATAAAGATACCAACAGAAAACTATGGTAAAGGCCTTACAATGATGCAAAAGAAGGGTTATGGTGTACAAAGTGCTTTAGGTTTACAAAAGCAAGATGTGCAAGAACCTTTGCAACCTTCATTGCAACCTAGAAATCAACTCAAAGGACTAGGATACAATCCAAGTCAAGCAAACACTTCTCACTCAAAATCCGCACATACAACAAACAAGCAAAAGGGTTATGTTGCACAAAAGTCAATCACTCCAAGGATAAATCCCTTGTCCATTTCAGACACACAAGAAGCATCAGCAGCCCCATCATATATGACACCTTCAGCAACTGTCAACCAAACTTTCACACCTAAAGACATGCCTGTAAGATGCAGTAACAAAGATTTATAAAGTGATTCTAAGACAAATTCACATGAATATGAATGGGATTTTTCAGCTTCACATGAATCTAAATGGGATTCTTTTGATACATTTGAAGATAAAATAGTCGAAGGAGAGGTATGGATCAAAAAAATTTGGGATCCTATTGAAGCAACAAAATCTCAAAGACAATGAGGTATGGCACAAAAGTCACAAAGTCATGTTGATGTGTTGCCGATAAATATGTATCACCTCCTAATCCTGAATATCATGCAAGAGCATCCCTGGTCTATGAGAAATCTTGCATCAACCAAAAATATCTCCTTAGTTTTGTTCTTGTTCAGTTTCGGTTGCAATTTTCTATGTTTTCCTTCAGTGTATTCTGGTAGACGGTTCTTTTTCATTGCGGATCATATTTTTAGTTTCCAGGCTTGTCCTTGAGTATTATTCTAGATTTTTAGCTCATTTGGATTCTTTTTCGAAGAGTTATTCCTTCCAAAGTGACTGTTTCCTAGTTTAGGAATAATTTTGAGCTTATTGTCTATTTTGGTGATTCCTTCTCATGCGGAGTGATTTATTTGCTTGTGAATCTATTTGGTGACTTGCTCGATGTTCTTGAGTCCATGGCCGACCTTCCTTTCAATTTGTACTCCTCTTGGTTGTTCTTTTTTGAAGGAATTTATTCTCATTCTTGGGGCTGACCTATTTGTATGTTTCATTTTCTTGTCTTGGTAAATGTAATCTTTTGTGGCCGACCTGAATGTGTTCTGGAGGGTATATGTATTATTGTATATGATCCTTAGGAGACAATTCATAGGTTATGGGCATCTAGTTTCTAGAACTGAAATTTGGATGCCTCTTGGAGGTCCGGATGAATTGTAATCTGGCATGTTAGCTTGCATGTAACCGGTTGATTATCGAATATTCTATGATGATAATATGATGATACAGATATCTGATTTTGTATCTTATCTATGTTTTATTGTTGCTTCTATTGTGTTACTCTTGCTTCATGATCTGGTTAGTTCTCTTTTAGGACCCACCAAATCATGGTTGCACCAAGTGGTATCAGAGTTGGCTGCGAACCTTGAGGCATTCCTTTGGGTGAACAGGTCATCGAGTGGAGGTAGGTTGCGAGTGTGTTTGATAGATCATCGAGTGTGAGGCAATCGAAACCGGTATTCAGAATGTCGAGTTGAGGCAATTGCATCCGAGCAAAGGAGGAGATGTTGCCTAGAAGGATGAACCCCCAAAGGATAGAGCAAATGATGGAGGATTTCAAGAATGAGATGACAAATGAGATTTGAAATGCGTTGGCTGGTTTGCGAAGGAATCTGGAGTCTGGGGATGAGTATGAAGAGGCTGGAGAAGAGCTTGAGGTCAAGGAAGCTGAAGGACCAGAGGATGAAAGAGAAGAACGATTTCTGAGAGTGATGGCGCAGGTGAGTAAAGGTCATAAAGTAGAGGTTTCAAACTTTTCTAAGACACTGAATCTAGACGATATGATCGATTAGATCAGAGAGATGGAGGACTGCTTTGAGTTTGAGGACATTAAGGACCCATAGAGAGTCTGGTTGGCATAGACTGAGTTGAAAGGGCGTGCTGCTTTATGGTGGAAGGAGTTGCAGAGAGATGGAGTCAAGAATAGTGAGATAACCGGTGGAGGCAGATGGTAGAAATATTGAAGGCTAAGTTCATTCTGAGAGACTATGAGTTGGAGTTGTTCAGGAAGCTACAGAACTTGAAGTAGAGGAACATGAGTGTGAAGGAGTATACCAAAGAATTCTATAAGGTAATGATCAGATCTAGACATAGAGAGATGGATAGAGAGAAGGTGGCTAGGTACATAAATGGACTTGCATTTAACATTCAGGATGAGATGAGTATGCTCAATATTTCTATAGTTGAAGAGGCTTACCAATATGCTTTGTTGGTTGAGGAGAAAGTGAAAAGAAGACAACAAAATAACCCTAGGGGAAAGGAGAGATATAAAGGACATATGAGTGGCAGTATAGAGAAGCAGAATGTTGAATAGGAATCAAAACCTAAGTGGAGTAAAGAACTAAATCGGAAGACACAGAGAAAAGGCAGTGGTAGTAGAAGCAAAGAATTCTTGGGCGGATGTTTCAAGTGTGGAGAAACCGAACATAGATCTTTTGAGTGCAAGCAAGGGGTTGCAAGGAACTGCATGGCAAATGAGGATCAGGAAGTTAGGGTCACTGATGAGAATATGTTGGAACCAGAGCAGGGAGAATCCCTTATGTTCAGAAGAGTCTTGGTGGAGCAGAGCAGTGAAGTTACCGGATCTACTCAGAGGAAGAATCTTTTCTGAACTGTGTGTAGATCTGGTGGTAAGTGTTGTAAAGTTATTATGGATAGTGGAAGTACCGATAATTTGGTATCCAAGGAGATGGTAGAGAAGCTTGGGTTGAAGAGGCTTAAGCACCCTTGTCCTTACCAGGTGAGTTGGTTGTAAGATAATCAAAAGTTAGAAGTAAAAGAATAGTGTTTAGTGAATTTTAATATTGGACCTTTTAGGGATGAGGTCTTATGTGATGTTTTATATATGAGTGATTTTCATGTTTTGTTGGGGAGACCTTGGCAGTCTGATAGAGGAGATATCTATAATTGTAGAAGAAACCTAATCACTATTGAGAAGGATAGACAAAAGTTCACATTAGCTTCTTTGAAGGAGAAAGAGAAGGAAGTGAGGAATTTGAATCTGGAGAGAAGTTGCAATGATGAGAAACTGATTGCAGAGGTGATACTGGAGGGAGGTAGGGATTTACCAAAGGGTTTGATAGATAAGTCTGAAAGTCAGAAGGAACCGGATGGCAATAAGGTTATGGTGGCGAACCGGATGAAATCATGTGGCAAAAATAAGTTAGAGTTGCAGCAGAAGGGAAGCATTGGTCAGAGATAGTGTGTAGGTCTGAAGCAAGGGAAGAGAAATAAAGAAAGTCAGAAGTTAGAAAATCCAGTTGAGGTTTCAGAGGAGGAAAGGAACAGGTTTGCAAACAAAGAATATGTTTGGATCAGAAATGAGCATGGGATCTATATCCTGAATTCTTTTCCATGTTCATGAGTTTCCTCTCATGGAACATCTTTTCCTACTTGGGGTGTTTGATGCAGGAGCATCCCCGGACTATGAGCAATGTTGCATCAACCAAAAATATTTCCTTAGTTTTGTTTTTGTTCAGTTTCGGTAGCAGTTTTTTGTGTTTTCCTTTAGTTTGTTCCGGTAGATGGTTCTTTTTCATTGCTCATCAAATTTTTGGTTTCCAGGCTTGCCCTTGAGCATTATTCTAGATTCTCAATTCATTTGGATTCTTTTCCAGAGAGATTCCTTTCGAAGTGGTTGTTTCCTGGTTCCGGAACAGTTTTGAGCTTATTGTCTATTTTGGTGATTCCTTCTCATGCAGAGTGATTTCTTGGTTTGTAGATCTATTTGGTGTCTTGCTCGATGTTCTTGAGTCCATGGGTAACCTTCCTTTCGATCTGCACTCCTCTTAGTTGTTCTTTTCTAGAGGAATTTCCTTTCATTCTTGGGGCCAACCTATTTGCACATTTCATTTTCTTGTCTTGGTAAATGTAATCTTTTGTGGCCAACCTGGATGTGTTTCGAAGGGTATATGTATTGTTGTATGTGATCCATAGGAGGCAGTTCATAGGTTATGAGAATCTAGTTTCTGGAATTGAAATATGAATGCCTCTTGGAGGTCCAGATGAATTGTAATCTGGCATGTTAACCTACATGTATCGGTTGATTACCAGATGTTCTATGATGATACAGATATCTGATTTTGCATCTTATCTAAGTTTTGATGTTGCTTACGTTGTGTTACTCTTGCTGCATGATCTGGTCAGTTCTCTTTGAGGACCCACCGGATCATGGCTACACCGGAATATGAAGAGGAGAGTACCAACGATGATCTCGATACCTCTTTTCTAAACTTAATTGCCACATCCTATGACCTTAACCTATTTGATGATATAATGCCACTTATCCATCCCCGACTCATTGATTGGGACCAACAAGGTCCCCCATGCCTAGATATATTCTAAAATGATGATGCAATCATTGACTTCCTCAAATTATAGGATAACATACCAAGAAAGGATCACAAGGTTGGGTTTGCTATTGAACTCAACAACACAACTTACTTCGAAGACAATGCAAAACCTTTCAGTTGCAAAAATGTAACAATCAAGAATGGATATTCTAGTGAAAATCACACTGCAGCACTTCTAGATCCTAAAACAATAAAAATAAAGGATGATTCCAATGGTGAAAACCTTTCTAAGGTTCCTGAGGATGAAAGGTTTGATATTCTCCCATTCAGCACAAATTAGTAAAGATCATCTATCCTTGTGGAAGAAACAAAAGAAATAAATCTAGGAACAACAGAAAATCCCTACATGATACACCTAGTAGCATCATTAACATCAGCAAAAGATCCTACCTTTGTGAAATCCTTTCAAAAGAGATAGATCAATTTTGCATGGTCCTATGTAGACATGCCAAGACTAGATCTAGATTTAGTGATGCATCACTTGACAGTGGTAGAAGTATCCAAACTAGTGAAACAAAAGCTAAGGAAAATGCATCCTCAAATCTCACTCTTAGTAAAGGCTGAACTCAAAAAATTGTTAGACGTTGGTTTCATCGGGCCAATTGACTATGCAGAATGCATATCTAATATTGTACCAGTGGAAAAACCAACTGAAGGCATCAGCATTTGTACAAATTTTAGGGACTTAAATAAAGCTTGTCCAAAAGATGACTCCCACCTTCCTAACATTGACATGATTGTGGATATGACTATTGGACATGCAATGATCTCACTCATGGATGGATTTTCCAGGCATAACTAGATCAAGATAGAACTCGAGGATCAATACAAAACAACCTTCACTTATCCATGGGGCACTTACTGTTGGAAAATGATGCCATTTAGCCTAACGAATGTTGGAGCTACATATCAGCACACTATGACCACTATCTTTCATGACATGATGCATACTTTGATGGAAGACTATATGGATGATCTCCTCACAAATTCCTTAACAAGAGAAAATCATTTAATAGTCCTGGACAAGATCTTCTCAAGGCTCGAGCAATACAAGATCTATTTGAACCCAAAGAAATGTTTCTTTGGAGCAACCTTCGGGAAGCTCCTAGGATACATTGTCTTAGATAAAGGAATTGAAGTTGATCTTGCAAAGGTGAAGGCAATCCTTGAAATCCCACCTCCGAAGACCATCAGTCAGCTAAGAACACTACAAGGAAGGTTACAATCCATTCGTCGGTTCATCTCTAAATTGGCCGATAAATATAATCCATTCACACATCTACTACATAAAAACATTCACTTCAAATGGGATGAAAAATTCCAACAAGCATTTTAGCAGTTGAAATACTATCTCATGACACCACCTTCATTAATACCACTAGCTCCAGACAGGCCCTTATTATTATATATATTAGCTACTGCTACAACCTTAGGGGTACTACTAGCACAACATGATGCAGAAGGAAAGGAATGCGCAGTCTACTATATCTCCAGAACCTTGGTAGGGTATGAACTCAACTATACCCATATTGAGTGTGCATGCCTTGTAATTGTCCTAGCCTCACTCAAGCTAAGACATTATATGCTAACACATAAAACCAAGCTCATTTCAAAGATTGATACTCTAAAATATTTGTTAAGTAAAGTAGCTCTAACTGATCGATTAGAAAAGTGGGTCATGATCCTAAGCGAATTTGATATTGAGTATGTGGACCACAAGGCAATTAAAGGGCAGGTAATAGCAGATCAACCGGTTGAAGCTCCCATGGAAGGTAATCACCCACTCATATCAACCTTTCCTGACAAATAAATATTCATGGTAACACCTACATGACAGTGGAATCTCTACTTTGATGGATCATACACCCGACATGGTTTAGGAGCGGGCATTCTCTTCATCACTCCTCAAGGTGATAGAATTCCAAAGTCATACAAGCAAACATTTCCATGCATAGACAACATAGCAGAGTATGAAGCCTTGATCACAGGACTCAAAATGGTTGTATAATGGATCATGAAGGACCTACAATTCTATGGTGTCTCTCAACTAGTGATCCGACAAGTCAATGATGACTACCAAACCAAGGATGAAAAGACCATGCCTTACAAATGTATGGTCGCTATTTTCAAGACAATCTTCACAACTATCACTTTTGAGCAAATTCCATGAGAACAAAACAAAGCTGCAGATGCAATGGCTACTGTAGCCTCTCTCTTGGATCTACCACAAAATTCTACATGCTATGAGTTCTTTGTCGAACAGTTATGGATCCCCACTTATGATACCTTGAAATCCAAAATGGTATGTCAAATCATTGATTCCACCTCCCCTTGGTATGGTGAATTCTACGCTTACCTTCACGATCAAATCCTTCCACCAGACATATCGAATAACCAACGTAAGACCTTCATACGCCAATCATCCTGATACATAATCATTGTTGATACCCTATACCGAGGAGGTCTCAATGGTACTCTCCTATGATTTTTAGAGCAAGGAGAGGTGACAACAGCTTTACAAGAGGTACATGAAGGTATTTGCGAAGCTCACTCTCATGGCCCTTCCTTGCCTAAAAGGATCATGAGAATTGGATACTATTGGCTTACCATGGAGCAAGACTCTTATTATTTTGTTATAAAGTGCAAGAAATGCCAAGTTCATGGAGACCTAATACATGCACCAACGCAGGATCTACAACCTATTGCAACACCATGGCCCTTTTGTCAATGGGGACTCGACCTTGTAGGTAAGATACATCCATCATCATTAGGTGGTCATAAATTCATTATCACTGCTACTGAGTACTTCACAAAATAGATCGAAGTCGTTCTATTAACACAAGTCATCAGCAAAAAAATTGTGTCCTTTATCCTTAATTATATCATATGTCGGTATGGTCTTCCCATGTCCATTGTCACAGATAACGGTCTTCCATTAAAAAATTAGGATGTTCGTGAACTTTAGGAAAAAATTCATATCCAGCATCGATTCTCCACCCCATACTATCCACAAGGCAATGGTCAAGCAGAAGCTTCAAACAAGAATATCCTCAAAATCCTAAAGAAAACAATCAATGACATCGGTTGTGATTGGCACATCCATCTGAATCCTATACTATGGACATATCGAACTAGGATTTGAACCCCTACAGGAGCAACACCATATTCCCTTATTTATGGAGAAAAAACTATCTTACCTACTAAGGTTGAGTTATCATCCTTGCAGGTATCACTGCACAATCTAGTCAATGATGAGGAATACTGGGTCTCACATCTTTGAGACTTGGAATTCTAGATGAGAAGTGACGAGCTGCTTTCAACCACCTTTAAGTATATTAGCAGCGCATCAGAAGAAGTTACAATCACAGATTCGAGCATAGAACATTTGAAGTTGGTGATCTTGTTCTCATAGAAAATCATCGCAACCAACCACACAGGGAACACAAAGGAAATTTTGAATCAAACTAGCTAGGTCCCTATGTAATTACTGCAGTCTTTAGGTCAAGGGCATATCAGGTGGCTACTTTAGAAGGGGAACCACTCTCAGTTCCAATGAACAACATGAATCTCAATGAGTTTAATACATAGATGTCTAGAGCATCCAACTCGAGCATATTTCAAAAATATCAAAAACATTCTGAAAAAGTCCTGAAAAAAGTACAAAAAATTTTGAAAAACAAGAAAATAGTAAAGAGAAATCATTCATCCAAATGGTGAAAACCACTCAGGTGGTGCCTTGGAGAAGTACGATGGTGAAAACCTAGCAAATAGGCGCCATGTGTAAAGGCTTTGCTCTACCGTATTTAGATTCATTGATCAAATCTTTTAATCCGCTCACAACATTTTATACTTACCATGGCTTGATATTGATCTATTATTAATTTTTGTCCTACCATCACACCTAGGACATACACCTAATTGGGGGCAACTTTCCTTGACATTAAAATGGGAGTGGATCCTGAATATCACTGGTTCGTAGAACTACTTCATTGTACATAATCTAAAAAACATTCAAAAAACTATCCTAAAATAATACTAAAATATTCAAAAATTGTCATGAAATAATCCAAAAACATTCAAAAAATATCCTGAAATAATTCAAAAACATTTGAAAAACATCCTAAAAAAAAACACTGGAAAACTAAAAAATCCAAAAACATCACAAAAATAAATCGAAAATATTGCAATAAACTTATTCTTGCTCACACAAACATTCAATCAAATGCGAAAACAAATCAAATACTCAAACAAGTCAAACTATCAATTCATCCACAAACCGTCAACTACCTAGGATAAACTTCAAACAAACATCTTAACAAGGATGCATCCTTCCTTAAAACAAGAGATGATGACACATCTTTTGGCAAGAAGATTCTTTGACTATTTGACTGTTGATAGTACTTTTGTCTTTTACGACTTTATATCATGTTCCTATGCTACTCAAGGATATCTACAAGTGATTAGAGTGGCCAAGATGGTTCATGGTATCTTTCTTTGTTTTCTATATGCGGTTGTTCCAATGAAGTTTTGGGGCAAATACTAATGGTGTCTACGTGGGAAGTTCATAAAACCTACGAGATCCTATGCAAAAGTACAAATTCATGGATCACTATGGCTTATTGACTACAACATGTACCTCGACCATCAGTGTGTGTACTAAAATGGAGGGGGATATTCCTTGTCTATAATTTGTTTATTTAAAGGTGTAATGCTCTACCTTGGTTTCTGACACCTCAGTTAAGATTAGTACCAAATAAGCCCAATGATGAAAGAAAGCACTATGAAAAGAACAAGATCCATCCATTTCATTTCATATGAACATATCCTACCATTGCATTCAGTTGCATTCCATCCATCCATAAATCCATATCGTTGCATATCATTCATGCATCATAGTTATGACAATGTATACTCTATTTGATCCTCTTCTATAGGAATGGGTACTAAGTCCTCCATACCTTCTATCCAACATTCACTCCCCCCTCACCCACCCTATCCAGGTCATCATCATCGCATATCCTACATCGTAGCCCATCTCTAAAAGGATGAGTTGCACAACCGATGTCATCTTGGTCATCATGTATGCAATATTGTGTCTTCCTTTTAAATCCAAGTGTCAATTGGTTAGCCAATCACACACAATTAAACCAGACAAATACATCAATTGTCCAAGTCTCAATGAGTAATTTAACTCAAATGCCTTGACTTCATCATGCAATTACATCAATTGTCTAAGTCTCAACAAGTCACTTTGACTCAATTACTCAGACTTTATCTTGTCTGAGAAAACAACTGACATCGATTGCCACGCTTTGACTAAAACTGGGGCAATTCACCCACTTGCACCAAATTGTCCAGCCAATATTGATCAATTATACAACATTCATCAAATGTACCACAACACTGCTTTTGTACAATATCTCCTACCTGACCTAGGGTAAGGGTACTTACTGGTTTATCCTTCTCCTCCCTTAGCTCATCCAACATCCTTTATTCTACGATGCATAATTTTCTTAAAAATTTCAAGAGATCGCCCGAATTCTTAAAAAATTGTCCCATCTCTCGAGGGGGCATACCTAACCACCAACCAAGCGTATGTTGGGGCATATACCATGTTTACTTGTTTTTCTTTGAAATGATGCAATAAACCACACTGTCTCAAAGAGGGGCAAATGTAGACACCCATTTCTATCCACTTAATTAAATGAATATTTAGTATTTATTTGAGTATTTAACCATCCTTCAACTATTAATTAAATTAATATTTAATTAATTAATCCTAACTATGTTCTTCTATTAATTAAATAAATTATTCATTTTATTTGATTTAATTTACTTAACCAAATTCAAACAAATAATTAAATAAATAAAGCATATTTGTTTAATTAACCCCCCTCTTACATTCAAATAAATTAACATTTATTTAAATCCCATCTCTAACATTTAAATAAATAAATATTTATTTAAATTCCTAAATCCCTCACCCACTTTCACTTTATAGAAAATGCAAGTTGAAAGTTAAAACCTCCTTCTAATCATGTCTAAACCCCTATTATTAGCTTGATCACCTTTTAATGGTTTGCACATTCCTAAACCAAAGGTTAACCCAAAACCCATAAACTCAAACCTTTAAATGGCTTCCTTTAAAGTCTTCAAGCCTTTAATGGTTTCCTTCTAGAGTCTTCAAGCCTTTAATGGCTTCCTTTAAAGTCTTAAAACCTTTAATAGCTTTCTTCAAAGTCCTCTTAAGCCTTTAATGGCTTCCTTGAAAGTCTTTAAATCTTTAATGGCTTCCTTCTAGAGTCTTCAAACCTTTAATGGCTTCCTTTAAAGTCTTTAAGCCTTTAATGGTTTCCTTAAAAGTCTTCAAGCCTTTAATGGCTTCCTTCAATTCTTCAAGCATTAAATGCTTTGTCCCCCTCTCCTCTCAAGCCTTCCCTTGTTGACACTTGTCAACATATGATTGGCTTGATGGAGAGAACATGGATTAGGGATCGACACTTCCTCAAGTAATCCTAACCCTTCCTTAATCAAATCAATCTCAACCCTTCATTTGTCCATTGTCCCTATAAATAGAGCTCATTCCTTAATTGTTAAGGGTCACACACACAAGAGTTATCCATGCATTGTTACTTGGCTTATATTTTTAAGGATTTGTAGGAAGGATTTGTATCATGGTTTATCTCTTCCACTAGTTTGAATTGCTATTTAACATTAATACTCCATTCACATTTTCAAGCATTCAACACTTCACATAATCAACCATCTCCCATCCTCCATTTGACATCCATTGTGCTAGTGCTCAAGTTGAGGGCATACTTCACATAGCAGTAGGATCTTGCAGAGGAGGAGGATAAGGAAGAGCCATGGCATAGGGAGAATCATGGGGAAGTAATTTCATTCTATTTATTTCCTAACTTGCTTCGTGTGTTAATCTTCCTTGATAATGCTTTAGATGGATTTTTCTTCATGTTTTGCTTATGGTTGAAAGCTTGTTACTAACATGATTTCCTATTGGTTTATGCTAACCTCCATTTTCACAATGTTTCAGTTATCAATACTATCAAGGTCTACAACAATATAAATAGTGTCTACGGTCTGGTAATAGTTTACAAGCACCAATAAGACAGTATGAACAGGGATGACATGGTAAAGATCATAGCAGTCTCATGGTAAGGTTAAAGACCTTTTTCTACAATATGTAGGACTTCCTTTTGGTGTTCATAAGGGTCAAGGGTCTTTGCTTTTTCATAATAGTGATAAGGCTTGTAAATTTCATGGTCTAATGGTATAATGACAATCAAAGTTTGTATCACAAGAATAGAGAGCAAGACCCCTTAACAAAGACTATGAACTGAGAAACATGATTAAGGGTCAGTATGGACTGTGTATAGTCATGAGACTAAAGACAATGATATAAAGACAAAAGAAAACTCACATCATAAACAAGCATAAGGACGGGTCACAGCCATAAAAAGCATTAATGACAATGAACAGGGAAGCAAGAACAGTGACAACATGAAGACACGGTCCATGGAGTTTATCACATGACAATAAAGGTAGTCTCAGGTTCATTGTCAAATGACATGAATTTGAGCCTTGCAAAGGAGTAAGAGGGAACAATATTTAATGGTAATGAAAGTTTAAATTTTTTTATCTAAAGTGACTTTTCAACATAACTTAGTGATACCTTATGGGTATGCATGTGTATTAGGACCAGTTTAGAATCAAAGTTCTTTAGTTTTAAAGATTTTCAAGGGTTTTATTTACATGAAATAAGTCATATATGACCCCAAGCTCTTGGGATCTTACCAATCAATTAGTAAATTCTCAAACCATGCAATCAGTATAAAGAAGTGCTTAAAAGGCAAAGAGGTGGAGCTAAGACTCATTCATCAGTTGAGGGCTAAAAGAGAGTGTTTAGAGAATTTTTAAGGCAAATCCATAAGTTCTAAAGTAGTTAAAGGCCCCACATGAGTTGGTTATCAGTTGTGTCAACCTTTGATGCAATTCAGCTTCAGTTTGGGATAGTTTCACACCCTTTTTTGCATGTTTTTTCTCCAAATTCGACCCAAGAGGCTTCTTCATGCAAATTGGAAGATAGAACCAAGGTGGAGCAACCAATTCGAGTTTAGTTCTTCAAGGCACAACAACTCATCTTCAGTTCAGCATTCATTTCTTCTCAAGAATTCTTCTATAATTCTTTTCTCTTCTTCTCTTCTCAGTTAGTTTATTCTTTCTTCTTGCATCTTCAACAAGCTTGAAATCTTTATAGCTCACAATGTCATTTAGAAGCATTGTAATAGCATTCCTTTCAATATTTAATAAAAGATAGCAGATTTACATCTCAATACTTTCTGGTATCTTCATTGTCATGTGTATGGTTGATTTAATATTGTGATTTATCAGTTAATCCTCTATTTATGTCTCATTTATGTTGTGGTGAATAATAAATTTCATGATAGGGTAGGTTAATATGTGGTGTTATAAGGTTTCCAATCAGTTGTAGTTGTGAAAAATTAGTTTTCCTTCAACCAAAAATTGAAATCCAAACCTTCATATGAAATATTTATGCAATGTATGATCTATATTGGGTTGTGAACCAAATTTGGGGTCTTTTGAAGTTTGTTGTGAATCAAAATAGTATAATTTAAATCAATTTTACGTGCATCACCTCCTGTTAGCTATTAGAGTTTCACTTTCAGTGTCCTCTGTATCCCTTTTCTCAATCAAGCTAATAGTTTTAGGAGGTTTTATATAGGGATCCAACCCTTCATCTGGAGATTGATTTCCAATATAGGCAACCCACATGCCTAAAAATCATCCCATGTTTCACAAGATTGTTTAGCTTTCAACTTAAGCATTATAGGTGCACTCTTCATGACAAGAATTGTAATTACACTTCCCCAAAATCTTTAATGACATGAAAGACACCTAACCCAATACAAGGAAGTCTAACAATGCAAATCTAGCAAGAGTAATGGAAATTTTTTGTATGACATACTTCATCTAATGATAACTGCATGAAATTAGGGGCACACAAGATGCATATATTTTTGGATATTGTTGAGAAGTTTGTTGGAATGATGTGTTGTCATTGATGTCAACATATTCCTCTGTGTGTTCCAGTGTTGCAGCTAGATTAAATGAGTTGGTTTGGCCAATGTGTTACAGATGAGTTGTTGCAGATTAAAGGGTTTTGAGATAAGTATTCCTAGTTGATTCAACTAAAGTTTCAGAGATCTGCATGGTGAATTGATCGAGTTATGAGATCCAGTATTATGGTTGGTTTCTTAGTTGTTTGTGTTGATCAGTGTTCTGGATTTTGCTCTGCATTGCTTCAGAATTGCAATATCTTGGTTTGCAGTTTTAGAAGAGTATTTGGGACATTCATATGTGTCCTCAATTCATATGGTTCATGATTTGGAGGTCCGCAAGTGAATATTTTAGTTTGACAGTTAGTATAGTTGATGTTCTTGAGGTCCGGTATAATGATGATGAAGAATCTAGTAAGCGGTGAAGTTGTGATTATTATTGTGGTAATTCATGATGCTTGTGGATGTTTCTAGATCATGTTCTATCCATGTTGATGGTCCACATTGATCATTGTGTGCGTTATTGATGATTTCTCTGGTATGTATGTGTTATGCAACATTCTTAGTTGGTCGGATGATTGTAGCATGTTGCGGATGTTCGAGGCATAATTCTCAGAGGTGTTTCATGTTTGAGGTGTTGGTTTAGGCCCATGCTATGTCTTAGTAGACATTGTTTTGGTCTGCATGATATGTTGTAGCGTGTGTGGTTATATTCTTGTAATTTGTGATGTGTGTTGAGCTGACCTTGAAATATAGGTTGATGATTTGTATAAATATATGTAATATTCATGTGAGAGATGTATCTGCAAGGTATCTATGTGTGCAAATAATGTTTTGATCTTTTGGTAGTAGAGGAGAAGTGTGAAAGAGTAGAGTATATGTTGTGTGCTTAACCAGAACTATAACCAGGCATGAGGAGATGCTCTTCTATCAGTTCATGATCCTCCAAATGTAATCTGAATGTCTTTGTAAGGCAGCAAGCCTTCCCAGGGTTGTAGCCCTTTTTTTTTTTTTAGAAGTGTGCCTGAATGCATGTGCATTCCCCATTGTAACATTTCATTTACTCCTAACAAAGTATCATCTCATTGTGGGTAGGTTCCCACCATGGTTTTTCCCTTAACCGAATTTTCCACATAAAAAATATTGGTGTTATGTGTGTTATTGATGTGGTGTTGATTTGTTCATTCATTATAAATGATCAAATCTAAGTTTGTGTTTGAGTTAAGTAAATTTTGTGATGAAACTAATTCACCCCCCCTCCCCCTCAGTTTGTTGCATTGTTTCCAACAATTGGTATCAAAGCTAGATCCTCTGAAAGAAGCTTGACCGCTTGAGGTGATCTGAGATGGAAACCTATTCTTACAAGAAGGATAGTTTGAGATTTTATGGAGAAAATTACACTCTTTGGAAGAACCAAATTGAATTTCACTTGAGATGCATCGGTGAAGATTACTGGAAGATTACCAAGAATGTGTATATTTGATGCAGAGCCAGGCAACAAACTAGGTGATAATCTTCTCTCACCCATAACTACTATGTCCAAACAAAGTTGTTTTGTTTGTTCAAGGTGTCAAAAACACACCTACCAAGTTCTCAACTCACACAATAAATTGTGTGACAATATCCATAAAGGATTAGTATCTTCTGGTACCAGTGGGATGGAAACACTCAACCCTTGTGTGAATGGTAGGCAATCTTCTGGTACCGGTGGGATGGAAAACTATTGTATTTTGTCTATTGGTTGTCCAACCCACTCAAAACATTGATCAGATATGACAGTCAAATGCGCTAGGGGGTACTTGTCTCACAACTGTCCTATTTGTCTAGTAGCCCTGCCGATTGAGTTTTTCCCACACAACTATTAAGATTGAAAAGGAAAAGACAAAATAAGGGTAGATTAAGATACCCTTTATCAAGTTACACAATTCCCCAAAGGCTTAGACTCTAACCCTAATTTTAAAGGTTTGTACCCTTACTGTCCTTACAAACCTAATTAAGCCAATTAGGCCCAATTTACAAAGAAAGTACCCCTTGTATTAGTCCCCTAACTAAATAAAAACTTCTTCAAGGTGGGGTAAGATGTCAAACCACCAAATATAATGTTTCGGGACTTGATCCCATCTCCTTTTCCTACTACAAGTGATTTTCACTTCCACAGTTTAAGCGGTAACATAGAGATGCCCGCCTAGGGTCAGTTCAATCTCCTCAGGCTTGGAGCCTCCCTAAAAAATAATACCAAAATATTATGGTACAATGGATCCTCAAACATTTTCCCACAGTTTGTTTGGTCCTCTGCTAAAAGTGTCAGACTAAGGGCATTTTTTCAGTGAAACCCTGTGTGCTGGCAAGGTTTGTGACCAGTCCGGATAGGTTTTAATGGATCTCTACAACCTGATTGTTAAAAAACCTCAAGATTGATTCAAATTAAAGGTGAGAGACTTCCCTAACTCATCCAATTAGTTTTAGGCATCCATCAATCTATACAGATCATAAATGAACATCAAACACACAGATTTTTTCAGAAAACTCCAAGTATGTTGTATTACTCCAAAACTCCAAAACATCACCAACTTCAACAAATTCAATAAAAACCCTAGAATCGATCCAAGTGGGCCTAATATATCCTCCCTAATTTTTTCCAACCACTTTTCAAACTTTGGAACCGTTGGAGGATTAGTTACTCCTTTTTACAACATTTTGCAATGACAACAAAAGTTGTCAACTTGCAACTTTCAAATTCAGAGACTCCAAGGTGTATTAGGCATATTCCAAGGATTTTTCTAATGTTTCTAAGAGAAATATTTATTTCCTGACTCATTCTTAGACTCCTACTGACCCACGTGGTCATTTTTCCATGGTGGCTTATAAAATGCAACCATGACAATGCCTTACATCAATTGGGTCTTATTGGTTTATAAACCTATCAACCTACTACATATGATGTCAATGTGACAAGGTCATTACATTTTCACCTCATGGGTGATATTAGACTCTTTAGGCTTCATTTGTGTCTTTGGGTGCTCCTGCACCAATATTGTTCCTCTAAATGGTCCTGCAACTCCAGATGAGATAAAGGAAGTTAAATTCAATATTAGAGCCAAGGAAGCATTGTTGAGTGCCTTGACTGATTCTGAGATGACTAATGTGATGGATTGTAGACTGCTCATGAGATATGGAAGAATCTGGAGACTTTGTATGAAGATGACAACCATGTGAAAGTTGCTAAGTTGTAGAGCTTGAAGGGAAAGTATGAATGTTGAAGATGGGAAAAGATGAGAACATTACATCCTTTATGTAGAAAGTGAATGAGCTTGTGTTGAATATCAGATGTGTCAATGGAGTGTTGGAAGAATTAGAAATTGTAGCTAAAGTGTTGAGATCCTTGCCTCCTTAGAAGCAGAAATTTGTTTCTATTTAGGAGATATGGACTGTGACAAATGTGACTAGAGACCTGCTAATTGGAAAGCTTGAAGCCTTTGAGTTGAGAAAATTTGGTGAAACTCTTCATAACTCTGAATCTGCATTCAAAGCTACTATTTCTAGGAAGCAAAAATATGATCCAGGAGAAAGTTCTATAAGGGTTTCCATATATGAGAAGGAGATGAGGGATCTTGAAAAAGAAGAGAGAGAGCTTGAGGAGCTTGAAGCCCTAGTTACCAGAAGATTGCCGAAAGGAGTTAGTAAGTATGAAGGGAAGTTGCCTCTTAAATGTTTTTCATGCAATAAGATAGGATTATTTTACTCAACGTGTCCGAAAAGGGTTCCTAAGAATCCATTGAAGCCATATAAGCCTAAATATCAGAAGAAATATTATTATGCTACTAATGAAGGTGTGACAAATGATGAATCCGGTAAGGGAAATTCAGGAGATGAATGGGTGTTTATTGCTACTGCAGATTCTACTAGTTGCATTAATGAGGAGAAAGATTTTGTTGCTAAAGTTGAAGATAAATATGAGTGGGTTATTGATAGTGGTTGCCCTCATCATATGACATGTGATAAGAGTAAGTTTGTGAGTATGGAAAAGTATGATAGTGGTGTATTAAGATTTGGTGATGACAAAGCTGGTATAATCTGTGGTAGAGGTTCTATTTCTCTTTATGGTAAGCATAAAATTGATGATGTCTTATATGTTGAAGGTCTAAAGCATAATCTTTTTAGTGTTGGACAAATGGTTGACAAGGGATATGATTTGCAATTCAAGAATGACAAGTGTAAGATCTTGAGTGGTTCCGGAATTGAGATTGCATCAGGTACAAAGACTAAAGGTAATATCTTTCACTTGAATGTTGGTGGTGAAAGTTGTTTGATTGCTCATATTTATAAAAGTTGGTTATGGCATAGAAGAATGTATCATGTGAATTTTGATTGCATGGTTAAGATAAGTTCTACTCAAGCAGTGAGAGTTCTCCCTAAGTTGGTAAAGCCTACTAATCCAATATGTAAAGAATATCAATTAGGGAACCAAACAAGAGTTAATTTTATAAGAAAATAGTATACTTCTAATAGATTATTAGATCTTGTGCATACTGATTTGTGTGGTCCTTCTAGAGTGAGAAGCTTGCAGGGTGACAGGTACTTCATATTGCAGATTGATGACTATTCAAGGATGATGTAGGTTACTTTCTTAAGGGAGAAGTCTGAAGCATTGGAGAAGTTCAAGATATTCAAAGCTATGGTTGAGATTAAGACTAGACTAAAGATGAAGTGTTTGAGATCTGATAGAGGTGGTGAGCTCATTTCCGGTGAGTTCAATGCATTTTGTGAAGAGCATGGGGTGAAGAGACAATTATTTGCTCTATGGACCCCTCAGCAGAATGGTGTCATGGAGAGGAAGAACAAAACAATTCAAGAAGTTGCTAGAACCATGATGATTGAAGGAAATGTTCTACATATATATTGGAGAGAAGCTATGAGTACTAATGTATACTATTAGGATAACCGGTGGACAATTCAAAGGGGGGTGAATCAGTTGTCAATAGATTATATTAATCAAACCACTTTGTAACTTTAATCAAAGCACATAAACATTGAATACCGGAATAGCAGAAACAGATACTGGTAAGCAATAAAACTTAAGAATGAAACAGAGAATTAACACAATGCAACCATACCACATAACACCATGATTTGTACGTGGGAAACCCAGTAAAGGGAAAAACCATGATGGGAAGCCTACCCACGGTCAGATGATACTTCTACAGAGTATGTGATAAAATAAGGGGCCTGCACATGCAAGAAGGCACACTGCCTAGAGCGTACTACTCATTACAAAGGAGTCTCACTGACTACAGAGAGGTTATAACCACCTCAAGATAATTGGACAACAATCTAGAAGAATGAATTGCCAAAGATAGCATCTACCATGCCTGATTACAGTCCCGGTTAAGCTCAATACCAGAGGCCTTTGACCTCTTACATAAATCCAATTCAATCACCTATGATCGACCAAATCTCCTTCGCATATGATATTTCATTCCACGACCACAACCATTACAACCACGATCTATAATGAGATCTTACATCAATTTATAAAAAACCCTAAGGCCTAAACCAATTAGGTCGGCCACCTAAAATATATTACAATAAGATCACTACATACATCCATATTACAATGATATGCCATGTCGGCTTTAGACCAAAACAACATTAACCGATCCATAAAACATCCTGGTAACGTGTAGAGAACACATTAACATGATACCGGTCCATAACCTAGATAGGTACCGAACCTAATTTAGGTCCACCACGCCAAAGCGATGTCTCCGATCAGTCGAGGCACGATCAAGGATCATCTTCTACATCTTGAATTCCATCTAGAAGTTGCACCAACACCACTTATGTATCCTATCAAATATTCGCAGTACAAGCTCTGCCGGTAAAACCTTAAACCCTTACCGGTAACACTAGTTCTTCTACCAGTAACCAAACCTTGTCTGTCGGTAACCAACCATAACAGCTAGTGTTGACATCAATGAAAAAACATCAATGCAATACATAATCAATTCCTCCATATTGCCAACATATACACTCTTAACTGGGTGCATATCAAAGGTGATATCAGTAAGAATCCTTATGAGTTATGGTTTGGTCATGTTCCTATAGTTAGATATTTTAGAATTTTTGGAAGTAAATGCTATATCAGAAGAGATGAAGATTTAGGGAAGTTTGATGCTAGATATGATGAAGGAATCTTTCTTGGTTATTCTACTAAGAGAAAGGCCTACTAGTCTTATAATAAAAGATTGAGAAAAATAGTTGAGAGTGCTAATGTGAAAGTCGATGAAGGAAATGAGAGATAGATTAGATCTTGCGAATATAATTCAAATGATCAGGATGTGAGTTTAGATAAAGGAAAGCAAGTACAAACCTAGAATCAAGTTCAGATTGTTCTAGAAAAGCCTAAGAATGAAGGAGAAGGTGTAAGTGCTATTGCAGAAGAAAGAGCTCAAGAGTTTGGAAATCAGGAAAATCCTAAGACTCCTAGGTATGTGAGGTTGAATCATTCAGAAAATCAGATCATAGGAGATGAGAATAGAGGTGTGATGACTAGGAGAAGAGTTGTTGAAGAATATTGCTTGATTTTTAAGATTGAACCTAAGGATGTTAGTGAAGCATGCAAAGATGAAAATTGGTTTAAAGCAATGGAAGAAGAATTGAACCAGATTGAAAAGAATAATACAAGGATTCTTGTTCCTAGACCTAAGAATAAGAATGTGATTGGAACTAAGTGGGTCTTCTAAAATAAATTGGATGAAAAAGGTGAAGTTGTTAGGAATAAAGCAAGACTTGTTTGTAAGGGTTATTCTCATATGGAAGGAATAGATTTTGAGGAGACTTTTGCTCCAGTAGCTAGAATTAAAGCTATTAGACTATTTCTTGCCTATGTTGCTTACAAAGATTTCAAAGTTTATCAAATGGATGTCAAGTCAGCCTTTCTTAATGGTGAGATGGAAGAAGAAGTTTATATTGAGCAACCAGATGGATTTATGTTGACAGATCAAAAATATATGGTTTGTAGATTGAAGAAAGCACTGCATGGACTCAAGCAAGCCCCAAGGGCCTAGTATGCTAGATTGGATAAGTATTTGATGAAGGTAGAATTCAACAAAGGTACTTGTAATAGTAATCTATACTTAAATATTCATCATGATAACATTTTAATTATTGAGGTATTAATTTTTTATTAAGGGAAAATAGGTTTTGAGGGGACCTGAAACCCCATACAACAGGTTTTGAAGGGACCTGAAACCAAATAGATTTTACTAGGATCTAGAACCCAACAAAGCAGGTTGCTCAAAGATATTAACAAAGAAAGCCACAACCAAACAATTTCCAGCTAAAGAAAAACAAGGCTGCTCGGAGGAATAAACGTCAGAAAACCAGCAGGCCCACTAAAACCAGGACTAAAAACATCATCCCCAAGAAAGAGCACAAGGGTAAAACAGAGGCACCCTTATCCTATATCTACAACCATGGTTGGATCCAAGCACCCATAACCCCAAACATAAAATCTAGGTAGCAATATTTGACCATACATACCCAATCCGGAAGCTAAGGGTTTTGACAAGTTCCCCAAACCTAGAATTTGGGTTTTGAATTGGCACCCAAAACCAGCAAAGGGTTTTTCAGGATCCCCAAACCTTCAGCAAATAAACCAAGTCGCCAACAGCACAACCTTCCCTTAACCAAAAACATGAACAAAATCTGGCAGGACTGGGCCCTCGAAAACTGCTAACATCTAGCCTATCACTGGGTTTTGCATGGCTCCCAAAACCAGAAAAAAGGGTACCCAAGGTAGCAGAAGCCAGAAAAAAAAAAAAAATCCTTCCGAAGAGACAACAATAAGAGCACAGGCCACAAAAACAGCTAGGGATCTGGAAGAGAAAAACCCAGACACTTTTGAGAAGACAACTTTGAGAGAGAGAACCACAAACCTCAGCCAACAGCATGGGTAACATCAGAAATCAAAAATCCCAAACACACCATCTCTCCACCTCAATAGGAGAGATGTCCACCTCAATAGGACGATGAGATAGGCAAATAGACATCCCAAAAAGTACCATAACAGCAAGCTGAAGCCATTCTTTACCCCTCCACTACATATCCACCTCCATAGGAAACTGGGTCACCTCTAATAGACAAGGAAGGGTGAAAACTAGACGCTCGGTAAACCCTATCAAAAGGCTCCTCAAAAGAAGGTCCTCCACCTCAAAAGGAGGAAAGCCCAACAGTGAAAGAACAAAAAGAGAAGCGCCTTCCAAACATCTAAAAAAGACCTTCTAGAGCTTCGAAGGAGCCTTAGAAAAAATAGCATCACTGGAAGCCAAAGCCCCAGGAGCAAACAAACCAGAGGTCACAAAGACCAAAACTCAAAACCTTCCATATCCCCTATCCCCTATCGTCCAAAGTGTAGAACAAACAAGGAGCCCCAAAGGGCGAAGAAAAACTGAAGGGATCAGAGCCCACACTCCAAAGCCAAAGTAGAGGAGCCATCTCTCCCTGCGCTAAAGCGTCCTTTCCACCAACCGTTGAGGTATTTGTTGATGACATTATTTTTGGTGGAAATGATAGTTTGTGCAAGAAGTTTGCTGATTATTTTGCAGAATGAGTTTGAGATGTCTATGATTGGTGAGATGAAATTATTTTTAGGATTGAAAATTACTCGATTGGATAAAGGAATTTGTATATCACAATCTAAGTATGTGAAGGAATTGTTGAAGAAGTTAGGTTTAGATGATGCAAAGCTAGTTGGTACACATATGGTGATCGTATGTAAGTTGACAAAGGATGATGATTCTCCAAAATAAAATCAAAGTAGATACAGATCTATGATTGGTGGATTGTTATATTTGACTCAAACTAGACCAGATATTATGAATTTTGTTTATCTTGTTGCTAGATTCCAAGTCGATCCTAAGGAATCTCATGTTGTAGTTGTGAAAAGAATATTTAGATATTTGAAAGGAACAATTGATTTTGGTTTGTGTTATCCTAAAGATGATGATTTTACCTTGAGTGCTTTTAGTGATGTTGATTGGGTAGGTCATGTGGATGACATAAAGAGTACTAGTGGCGATGCATTTTCCTTAAGAAAGGGATTGGTTTTATGGATGAGTAAGAAGCATAATGCTATTTCTTTATCTACTATAGAAGTTGTATACAATGTTGTTGCTAGAAATTGTACTCAGGTGGTATGGATGAAGCAAATGTTGAAGGATATCAGAGTTGTTCATGTTACAAGCTAGGGTTGTCATTGCACCAAAAGATCAACCTGTCAATGCCTGATACAACCACTAGACTTGTACATAGGAGGTTGTTAAACCATGTTGTGAATCCCCATGAGGGATACTGGCCCACTGCCAACAATCCTCCTCCCAGCATCATTTGTCATGGCCTGCGTGATTCAAACATGTGACCAAGCTCTGATACCACTTATTACAAGCTAGGGTTGTCATTGCACCAAAAGATCAACCTGTCAATGTCCAATACAACCACTAGACTTATAGAATCCACAGGAGGTTGTTAAACCATTTTGTGAATCCCCATGAGGGACATTGGCCCACTCCACAAGCTAGGGTTATTGTTGCACCAAAAGATCGACATGTCAATGCCTGATACAACCACTAGACTTATAGAATCCACAGGAGGTTGTGAAACCATGTCGTGAATCCCCACGAGGGACATTGGCCCACTGCCAACAATTTATGATGATCCTATTGCTATATACTATGATAATTCAAGTGTTATCAATATTTCTAAGAATCCGGTGTTGCATTCAAAGACTAAGCATATATCAATCAAGTTTCATTTCTTGAGAGAGAAGGTGAATGAGAAGGAAGTAAAATTGGAGTATGTATCTACAAAGGAAGAAATGATAGATATCTTCATAAAGCCTTTGCCTAAGGATACATTTGAGTATCTCAGAGAGAAGCTAGGGGTGATTGCCCCTCCTGATGAGGACTAAGATGCAAGGATTTGCATCAGTCCAGTGGACTTCATAGAGATATCTTGTGATCTGGATAATGAGTGAGGTTGCTACTCAAGGGGAGTAATCAATGTTGTGGTTAAGATGCTCAAATTTGAGAGTTTTTTCTAAGGGGGAGAGAATCATTATTTGTATGTGCCTTTTGTATTAATGTCAAAGGGGGAGAAGGGTCATGTGAAAAACTGCTATATCATGTGCTAGATCTCAGAGGGAGATTGTTGAGAGTTATGAGAGATTATTGATAGTTGATTTCTTTCTCTGAATTGATTGTTTTTCACATTCATATGTTGCCATCAATGCTAGAGAGGGAGATCATTTGATATTGTTGAGAAGTTTGTTGGAATGATGTGTTGTCATTGATGTCAACATATTCCTCTATGTTCCAATGTTGCAGTCAGATTAAATGAGTTGGTTTGGCAAGTGTGTTACAGATGAGTTGTTATGGATTAGAGGGTTTTGAGATGAGTATCCCTAGTTGATTCATATAAAGTTTCATAGATTCACATAATGTTTTGATCAAGTTATGAGATCTAGTATTATGGTTGGTTTCTCAATTATTTGTGTTGATCAATGTTTTGGATTTTGCTTTGCATCTCTTCAGAATTGCAATATCTTGGTTTGCGGATTTGGCAGAGTGTTTGGGATGTTCATATGCATCCTCAATTCAAATGGTTCATGATTTGGAGGTCCGCAAGTGAATCTTTTAGTTTGATAGTCAGTATAGTTGATGTTCTTGAGGTTCCGTATAATGATGATGAAGATTCTAGTAAGTGGTGATGTTGCGATTGTTTTTGTGGCAATTCATGATGCTTGTGGAGGTTTCTAGATCATTTTCTATCCATGTTGATGATCTGCATTGATCGTTGTGCGTGTTATTGATGATTTCTCTAATATATTTGTTTTATGCGACATTCTTAGCCGACTGGATGATTGTAGCATGTTGCAGATGTTCGAGGCATAATTCTTGGAGGTGTTTCATTTTTGAGGTGTTGGTTTAGGTCCATACTATGTCTTAGCTGACATTATTTTGATTTGCATGATATGTTGTAGCGTGTGTGGTTATATTCTTGTAATTTGTGATGTGTGTTGAGCCAACCTTGAAATATTGGTTGATGATTTGTATAAATATATGTATATTCATGTGAGAGATGTATATACAAGGTATCTGTGTGCACAAATAATGTTTTGATCTTTTGGTAGCAGAGAAGAAGTGCGAAGAAGTGTGAAGAAGTATGAAAGAGAAGAGTATGTGTTGTGTGCTTAACTGGAACTGTAACTAGGCATGAGGAGATGTTATTCTATCAGTTCATGATCCTCCAAATGTAATCCAAGTGTCTTTGTAAGGAAGTTAGCCTTCCCAGGGTTGTAGCCCTTTGTTGCTTTTGAGCAGTGAGCTCTAGGTAGTGTGCCTGAATGAATGTGCATTCTCCATTGTAATATTTCATTTACTCCTAATAGGGTATCATCTCATTGTGGGTAGGTTCCCTCTGTGGTTTTTCCCTTAACTTGGTTTTCCACATCAAAAATCTTGGTGTCATGTGTTTTATTTATGTGGTGTTGATTTGTGCATTCATTGTTAATTATCATATCTAAGTTTGTGGTTGAGTTAAGTAAAGTTTGTGAGCAAACTGCAAACTGATTAACCCCCCCCCCCTCTCACTTTGATGTTTTGTTGCCAACATATATAACGTGCACATGAAGATAGAAGAAACAATCTTTTCTTAACTGTCTTTGTCATTTCAAGTATTATTTCTATCTCATTAACAAGGAAAACATAGTGATGATAATCAGAATCATTGTTTTACAATCATGCTTCTAATCTTGAAGTCAAGGTTAAAGAACGATTCAATCACATATTGCAATTTTATCCTTTAGTATATGAGATAAAAGATAGAGGATCGAATTGTTTACTAGATAAGCACAAACATTACATATTTATATAATATCTTGCTCAACGAGAAATTTAATTGAAGTTCAAGCTTATCTTAATAGTTCACAAGATTGCATATAAAAGCATAAGCATACAAGAACATAGAAGAGCTTGCTAGAGGCATACATAAGCACATAAGAGCATATAAGTGCACAAAAGGCCATACAAGAGCAAATATGAGCATACAAATGTATTGGTATGTGCCTATCCACGTATCTACTATCAATATTGAATAGATATTCATACATAATTAATTGAAATAGATATACATGACAACATTCAAGAGTCTAATACAAGGTAGTGATGATAACTCACATCTTATCAATTCTTAAGTAGATTAGTGTATAATGATCCATTAATGGTATCTACTCTTTGAAGTCATTAAACAATTTAAATACATTACATGATTATTTGACTAAAAGATGCTCATCTAGGTCATCACATTATCTTATGGTATTCATAAAGATATCACCATGTGTCTAAGATGGTAAGTCTTCTATAATTCCCCAAGGATGTAATAAAGATTTTACTAACTTTAGAATAAGGAATCTTCAACTCAAACTTAATTTTATTTCAATGTCTAAATCACCATATCAATCCTATTCCATTTTTTATAGTTTATCTTCTCAATAATTAAATAAGATAAACCCCTCATGCTTTTCCATTATCAATTCAACATCATGTCTTACTAAGTAATTAAAAATTCTTCAATTCTTATAAAATAATATTTAAATATTGATATCATCTATCATAAATTATTGTAATTTTTTATCAAATAAACTTCCATAATTATTACCATTCTTTGTTACCGTCACCCAAAAATATAACTATAATCAAGATTTAAGTTTCCAACGAATAACCTACACAACATGGGTATAATAATGCAAGCCACTTAATAACTATGAAAATCTATAACATTCCTAATCAAGAAACCAACTGATAGTTCTGATACTTAATATAAGTACAGATCCATTACCCAACAAGATGAGAGGGGGGGGGGGGGGGGGGGGGGGTGAATCATACAAACTTAATCTTCTATAAAAACATCAGATTCAACCTCGGTAACATATATTTCAGTGGAAAAATGGAGGGAATAGCGGAGGGAACAACGTTTGCAATGGGAAATTTGAAATCAAGAAATGGAGGGAACAACGATGTTGGATCCTCTGTTTCTGATTCCACTGTAGCTCAAGGACAAGCATCTGATGATGAGGATGGAAGGTAGGATGGGGACCCACGAACACGGGACCCTCCTCCCGATCCTGAAAACTTAAAATATTCTCAAGATTCAAGCCCCGAGGCGATGAAGATTGACTCAGAAAATATCAAGGAGGGGCGAATACCTAAACCCTAGAATAGTCTCTTCGCAAGACAAGCATCTAGTAAACCGACTAGTAAATCTTCTTTCCCCTTTGTGAAGGATATATCAAATAATAGAATAGGTAAACTTGCAATTGAGATTCCTGATTTAGTTATTGATCATAGCATCTCTTTAATGACTCTTTCTCTAGTGGGGAAATTTGTTGGACCTCAACCTAATATTGAGGATGTTAGGTCCTTTGTTAAGAGAAAATGGAGAATGAAAGGACAAGTTGAAGTCTCTGCCCTGCCTAGAGGCTTTTTTGTGGTCTCTTTCTCATGTGGGGAAGATTTGGAAGTGGTGTTAAGTGGTGGCCCCTGGATGTTTGGTAAATCCTCTCTCTCTATTAGAAAATGGTCCCCTAATATGGAACTCAATGATTCTTTCTTTGAATTTGCTCCAGTGTGGGTTAGGTTGCCTGGGCTGCCATTGGAATACTAGGTGGAGGATGTTTTCTCAGGAATTGCTAACTCCTTTGGGGAGCTTGTTGCAATAGACCCAATGACAGCAGCTCACAAGAGATTGGTGTATGCGTGCATCTGCGTCAACATATCATAGAATATGGACCTCCCAAGTACTATTGACATAAACTCCAAACTTGGGTTATGGGAACAAGCCATTGAATTTGAATCTCTCCCATTTGTGTGCTTCTCTTGCAAAAAAGCAAGTCATTGGGCTAAGGCTTGCCCCAGCCACCCTAAAAGACCTGTGATGAAAGAAAAAAATATTCACAAACTGGTTTGGAAAGAAAATAATAATAACAAAGACTGCAACAAGTTAGAAGAAAAAAGTGGAAACTTGGTGAATATACCAGAACACTTGAAAGCAAATAGCACTGACCCTCCTAAAGACCCCCTCCTGAAGGGGAATAAAAAGAATGAAACCAAGGGGTTTGAGATCAAAATAGGCAATACCTTTGAGGCTCTATAGTCACAAGCGAAGGAGAATGAAATCAGTGAAGAGACACTTGAAGATGGTGAGATTGAGGATATCACTAACTTTCATCCTGAGGATCTTCATGAACCTATATAGAAAAAAGATGAACCCTATTTAGAGGAAGAGCTTCAAGAACATGAAATAAAACTGGGAAGGAGTAACAAGTTTGGGTCGCCACAAGCAAACTTAAATGCCTTATTCCAGAATATAGAAGTCGATATGACCACTTCATCCTAGAAAAGAGAAGATCTATGGAGAAACATGCAAGATGAATCCAGAGTAGAACAACAAGAAGAAAACACAACAGGAAACGGAAAGAAAATTCAAACCAAGAAGGTAGGAGGCCCTAATGGAGTAAAAACCAGAACCATATCTAAGGCTGATTTTGGGGCCTCAAGATCCTCACCAGGACACAAAACTATGAAATGGCATAGGGACTAGGAGAGTAAGCAAAATATAGCTGATGGAAGGCAGCGAACTATCAAGGAATCTTGCCCTCAGGCTTCCAAATGAAATTAATATCTTGGAACATCAGAGGCCTAAATAATCTCAATAAACTGGATATATTAAAGAACCTCATTCAAGATCAAAATCCAGATATTATCCTGGTTCAAGAAACCAAAATGAGTAAAGAGAAAGTGGAGAAATTAAAGTTTTTAAAAAATGGAGGGGTTTGTGGCAGTAACTCGAATGGAGCCTCGAGAGGGGTTGCTATATTCTGGAATAAAAGCACTACCTCTGGAGATATGATTGATGTTGATGGCAATATTTTATCCCTAATAGCTAAAAGCATCTTTGATGGTAAGGAATTTGTTATCACTAATATCTATGCCCCTAACTCCAAATCTGCTAGAAGTAAATTCTGGAATAAAGTTTAGCATAAAAGGAAAAATTTCCCTTTGTACAGTTGGGTTGTGATGGGAGATTTCAATACTCCTTTGCAAGATATTGAAAAATTTGGAGGTAGTCAAGCTCAACCAGATAGCAGATCTGACCTGGTGGACTTTATTAACAACAATGCTCTCATTGATTTGGATCTCAACGGGGCTTCCTACACTTGGTCTAATCGAAGAGATGGTGAAGATCTCATCTAGGTAAGACTTGATAGATCCCTTCTCTCTAATGATTGGATTATTTCTCATAGATGCTCCCTTTCTGTTATTAATAGAATTGGGTCAGATCATTATCCCATCTCTTTTGTTGCTGAGAATTTTAAGAATAATCAAAGATTCCCTTTTCGTTTTGAAAAGATGTGGACCTCCCACCCTAATCTTGAAAAATCTATTGCTAACTAGTGGAATCTTGATGTTAATGGAACTGCCATCTATAAAGTTGCCAAAAAACTTTAAAACATCAAAACCAACATTAAGACCTAGAACAAGAAGATCTTTGGTGATATCTTTGATTCAAAGAAAAAATCAAAGGAGGAACTGGACCAGATACAAAATTCAATCCAGAAAGAAGGCTACAAAAAGTATTCCAAAGCCATGGAAGATGAGGTTCTAGTCAATATCCACAACATTATTTCTAGGGAAGAAATCTATTGGAGGCAGAGATCTAGGGCTATATGGTTGAAGGCAAGGGACATAAACACTAAATTTTTCCACATGACTTCTCTAAAACATAGGGCCGAAAATAGAATCACAAGACTGACTGTTGAAAACAGCACTCTGCTTAATAAGGATGAAATCAGGGATGAAGCTGTCAAATTCTTCAAGCAGCTCCTTTCTAATAACAAGGACATTGATCAGACCCATCAACTCAATTTGGTTAATATTATTCCTAAGGTCATTAACCCTATTCAGAATAAGGCCCTTATTGCTATCCCGTCTGCTGGAGAAATCAAAAAAATTGTCTTCTCATTTTAAGGGGATAAAGCTCCAGGCCCTGACGGCTTCCCTATGTTTTTCTTCCAAGAGTTCTAGCATATTGTGGGGGAAGACACAGTTAATGCGGTCAAAGAAATTTTTGTATCTAGAAGAATCCTTAAGGAACTTAATTCCACTTTTATAGCCTTAATCCCCAAAGTTGTTGGGGCGGACTCTATGGGAAAATTTAGGCCTATTAGCCTATGCAACTCTTTCTACAAAATTATATCCAAAGTTTTGACCACTAGAATTTTGGCGGTGCTTCCCTTCATCATATCTGAGGAGCAAAAAGGTTTTGTTCCTGGTAGGCAGATTCTGGACTCATTCATTCTTGTTCATGAGAACATTCATTCCCTCAGTGCTGCTAAAAAGAAGGTTTCTTGATAATGCTGGATATGGCAAAGGCTTATGATAGAGTTGAGTGGGATGTTCTCTTTAAAATCATGGGGGCTTTTGGTTTTGATGATAAGGTAATCAAAATAATCAGAGAACTAATCACTACTCCTATGTTTTCTATACTGATTAATGGATCTCCTACAAACATTTTTAAAACTTCAAGAGGGCTAAGACAAGGAGATCCCATATCTCCTATCCTTTTTACCATATTGGCTGAAAGTATGAGTAGATTGATTCATAAATTGAAACAAAGCAAAACTATCAAAGGTCTTCAACCTTCCTCCGCTAATGTTTTTTGCACTCATCAACATTTTGTTGATGACACTATCCTCATGGGATATTCTTCGGTCAAGGAGGCTGATGCCTTCAAAACAACTCTTAACTCCTATGCTTTGGCTACTGATCAACAAGTCAATTGGGACAAATTGACTATGTACTTCCTCAATACTCCGGTCACAAGACAACAGAAAATTGCTAACATTATTGGGTGCAAAGTGGAAATGCTCCCTTCCACCTATTTGGGCCTTCCTTTAGGGTTAGCTCCCCAAAATTCCTTCTGGAATATGCTTATTGATAAAATTAATAAAATACTTGTTGGATGGAAAGGCTCAATGTTATCTCAGGCTGGGAAAATGCAGCTCCTTCAAGCTACTCTTCAAAATCTCCCTGTTTATGCCCTCAGCCTATTTGGTATTCCGGCTAAATTTGTTGAAGCTATGGAAAGAATCCAGAAGAGATTTTTATGGTCAGGAGTGGAAGAAAAAAAGAGAATACCTTTGGTTGCCTGGGACAAAGTGTGTAGACCAAAGAACAAAGGAGGGCTGGGGATTAAAGCTATAAAAACCTTTAACAAAGTTCTTCTTGCTAAATAGTTATGGAGAGCTTATGACACTAAGAAAGATTGGAATCAAATTTGGTTTGACAAATACATTTAGAATCAGACTATCCAAGGGATCCTTAACTCTGAAGATATCCCTGCTGGATCCTTCATCTGGAATAGTATTACCAAATCCATAAAAGTGGCAAATGTTGGGGCTGGATGGGTCCTTGGAAAAGGTGACAAAATAAGGTTTTGGGAAGACCTCTAGATGAAGAATGAAGCCCTTTATGATCAAAACAACACTCAAATTATTGAAGAATGTAAAAGGAGGTTTGGGCTTATGGTATGTGACTATTGGAAGGAGGATAAGTGGGTTAGGCTTGATGACCTCCATTCTGGATTTTCCTCTCTCCATAAGGAGTTGTTGTCCTTTTCCCCTAACAAAGGCTATGATGATGTTTTCCTTTGGAAAAGTGATCCTAAAGGTGAATTTACGGTTGCTTCTTCCTATAAAAACACCTTCTCTCAAACCAGCAATCCCATTTGGAGTAAAGTTTGTAACAGCATTCTGATCCCTAAAGTCAACATTTTCTTTTGGCTTGCCTCTCATAATGGCACCCTTACTCTTGACAATTTAATCCGAAGGGGTTTCAAATTCCCTAATAGATGTGAGCTTTGCCAGAAGGAGGGGGAATCAGTTGATCACCTATTTTTCCACTACTCCTTTACCTGGGATATTTGGTA